>NC_138775.1:297458251-297485505 GCF_965119305.1 Pelophylax lessonae | reverse complement strand
GGACGGATGTGTCCACTCTTCTCCCTCCCCTCTACCAGGCAGCAACCACTGTCGGTCCTGGGCCTGCTGATGGGCAAGCAGAGCCCAGGATAAATGGTGGGTATGTCGTTACCAGGGGGGTGTGGAAGCAATCGGTGGCAGTGCAGTCTCCCCAATGCTTTTATCTGACAGGCAGGAGTCTGTCAGATGTACACACGTGGTGTCAACAAACCACCACCCCCCCCCCCCCCCCCCCGCCGCTGTGGTGACAGCGAAAGGGTTCACCCGAGAAGCTTTTCATATCCATTTCAAGCTATTTGACTGTACCAGGTGCTCCTAAATTTTATAGAAGGGTAGATGGCATAATTGTATCTCAGTGGTGCTAGCAAACACTAGATTGACTACAGCTTAAAACGGCGCTCCGGCTTCAGGGGGTGAAATTTAGATACAAACAGTGCTTTAAGTGGCCCAAAAGAGGAGCCGGTACTCTATTATAGCCTATAAATTTTGTCCCCCCCCCCACATCAGGGTCCCCACAGAGCACCCCCCCCCCCCTCCGGAGCAGGGGGACTCACTGGTGGTGACTGGTCTGGCTCTGGAGTGGGAAATATTCTTGGGGGGGGGGGGGGGCAATTGAGGGGGCGCAGATGTCCAAAATGAGCATACTGGTACACTAAGGCGCACGGAGAGGTGGCGGTATGCTCAAGAGCCATATTTTGAAGTGGTGGTACTGAGTACCAGTGCATACCGGCCCACTTAAAGCACTGGATACAAATACCCCCGGAACAGTCAGGACTAGTACATTCCATAATGGATAGCCTCTAAACTGTCCAAGGTTGCACTTGCCTTGGAAATTTCTTCTCCAGCGCTGCCATCTCAGGTGTGGGCAGCTGAAGCCAGCGTGTCCTCTTCGGTGACGTCTGAGTCCCAGAATTCCCTGCATCGGCCCCGCTCGTCACTTCCGGTGCAGGTGCGGCATTCCCTGCTAAACATCTTCTGGGCATGCTGCGCCTGCACCAGAAGTGACGAGCGGGGCCGGTGCAGGCGCATTGACTCCTGGGAGCGATGACGTTCAGCTCCCAGGAGCCATCGCAAACGGGAAGAGACGGCGTGGGCCGCGGCCGCAGAGGTAGGAAGTGGAAGGAAGGTGAGTATATTTTCTTCTATAATAAGGGAACAAAAAAAAATAATCAGGAGCATCCATTTCATTTTCAGGTGACTCGGCAAGCAGATGGTCCAAAATCAATTTTTTCGATTTTGAGGCCGGAACTCCGCTTTAAAGCCTAACCATGCTGTTTTTTTTTTTTTTTTAAGGTCACCTTGGAAAGGTCAGAGACAGAATTTAGGCAACGATACAACAACCAGATTGAGAGACTGGAACAAGAGTTGACGCATGTGAAGAAGAAGTTGGAGCATGAAATAGAACAGAAACACTTGCTGAGCAAGAACCAGGATGTAAGTATTCCAAATCTCTGGACAGACAATCGTGTTTTCCCACACCTTGGGAGCACTGAAATCATCTGTGGGCTTTTTTTTTTTTTTTATTAGGTTCAGATCCTGGATCTCAAGAGACAGTGCGAATCCGAGTTAAATCTTCACAACAGCACCAAGGAGCTTCTGAAGAATTCAAACAAAGAAATCGCTACGTTGAAGCAACAGCTGACCAATTTCGAAGCTCAGCTGGCCTCACGTTCGAGTCAGCCATCCGCAGAAGGTAATATATTGGAGAATAAAAATAGAAGAAATTGCGCTCAGAGGTCCATTCAGCAGCTAAAACATAGTGATCAAAATTAAATGAAAAAAACAGTGCAGCGCTTCAGACATAAAAAAAAAAACAAAAAAAAAAAAACAAAAAAAAATAAACCCTTAATTAGGTGATAAATTAAAAACCCAAAGTGTATCAACACCACAGTGACAATCCAAATTTCCGCTTCAAAGGTCACATATATATATATATATATATATATATATATATATATATATATATATATATATATATATATATATATATATATATATATATATATATATATATATTAGATTATCCAGTCATCCACCACCATGGAGATATTTTCGTCTCAACCAATCTAAAAAACTCCCTCTCTCCTTTCTGTAGGTACTCAGTTTTTTTTCTGCCTAGTCAGGAATAAGGACCTCTATTTCCTTGCTGGGATCTTTGGTCCTGGCAATTTTATTTTCCTTTTTGGATTGATTTTTTTTTTTTTCTCCTACTACAATCAACTGCTGGACGGGGTGACGCGTTGGATAATCTGACTCCAGTGGTCACCCCAGTCTCTCCAGCGAGCGCACGCAGACCTAGGTCGGCCGCAATATAGTCCCACCGGCCAGGGGCTGGCCTGCCAGTTAAACGCCTCGCATGGTTGTATACAACCAGGTCTCAGTCCGAGTCGCAGCATTCCTCCTGGCCGACAGCCCCCCCATTTCGAGAAAAAGGAGGTTCTGTCTGAAGAGGTGCCCGCCTGGTTCCTGAAGAGGTGCCCGCCGCCTGGTTCCTGGTATGGTAAGTAACTAGCTCCCCCCTCTCTCCCTGGAGGGTTTTGGGGTGGATCTTGGCCCCTCCATAGGATCGTCGGACCCCTGGGTTCCCCACCTTCCCGTCAGGCACCCTATTCAGCGGTCTGGGGCTGCGGGGTGGGGGCGAGGTGCTGGGGGGGGGGGGGGCTGAGCAACCGGACAATCAGTGGGAGCTGTACCTGGTGGGGGGCTCCTTTTAGGGCCCCCCTTCCTGCCTCTGCCATTTTCTGAGGCCTAGGATCCCTCCTGGGAGCCTTGTGGTGACGCCATTTTCTTGTAGCCTGTGTGCTTTCTGCACGGCGGCCATGTTGGTGTAGTCCGACGGGCCATTTTTCTGTGTGTTGCGAATGAAAATGGCGGAGGCCATGACAGTGGAGTCCTCTGGGTGGCAATTTCGGTGGTGGGAGCCCCTCATCCCCTGGTGCTGATCACCAGACAGAGTGCAGATTATCCTGGAGGCTGCATGTGCCTGTTTCTGCTTGGTGGCTAGTCTGGTCGGGTCCTTGCCCTCTCTGCTGAGGATTGATTGGTTCTCTGTTACCGGCGACCGGGGGGGTGTCCCTTAGCAAGCAGTGTTTTTACAACTTTTTTTGTGGGGTTCCCCCTATTGACTCATGGAGTCTTTGGGGCACATTTCCCCACCTGATCCCCTCTGAGGCTGCGGAGGCCTCCGGTTCCCAACCATCTATTGATGCACTGACGGTGGTTCTAGAGTCCTTTGTGTCCCAGGTGGAGGTGTTTTTTGTGTGATGGACTAGCAAAAAGCGCCCCCTGCCTCCCCCCCCCCCCCCCCCTTATCTGTCTCCTCAGATCCTGAATCTGATTCGGCCGCCGCGAACGTGGAACACTGCTGGGTCATGTGTCCTAAATTCTCAGATGATGCCTCCACTCCTGTAGCCGCACACTGTGGGGTGGGGGGGTTGGGCGCGCGCGCTATCACAGCTTTCAGGTGACCCGGATGCGGGAGTTCCAGGTCCCGATCGTTAGTACTTGACCAGGGCTCTCGATGGGATCGCGCTGTGCGTTGCGCTCCCAGCACAAAGATTACGCATATGCAGCCCCTCAAAAAATAAAGCCCTGCCCAGTGAGGCCGTGTATATGCGTACTGTCCTCGTGAAGGGGTTAATTTGTGTGCGCGTTTAACCGCTCATTGTTTTTTGTTTAGACAAGGAAGCAAACGCTGAAGATTTGGAGGAATTGAAGAATAAGCTGAAGCAGGCTACAGAGCAAATCAGTGACCTGAAGGAGAGGCTGAAAACTTCCACCAGCAATGTGGAGCAGTACAGGGAGGTGGTCCTTGGCCTGGAAGAGTCTCTGAACAAGGAAAAGCAGGTAATGTAAAACTTCAGCATCCACTTTGTTGTAGAAAGTTCTGGAAGAATCTGCAGGTTATTCGGTGTTCACATTGATCCCGCAGAATGGCGGCTTCCACTCTTCAGCGCTCATTTGCATTTTCTCTTAGAAACACTTATTGTAGAAACAGAGAGGGAAGGGGGTCTAATAAGCCAGATCTGCTTCTGAAATGTACAATTTACGATGTTAGAGCAGCGGTCTCCAACCTGCGGCCTCAGGGCTTGGTGTGGCCCTTTGCTTGCTTTTGTCTGGCTTTCGGGGGTATTCCTCCCACTGACACCAATGATGGGACTCTATTCCTCCCACTAACACCAATGATGGGACTCTATTCCTCCCACTAACACCAATGATGGGACTCTATTCCTCCCCACTGATACCAATGATGGGCGCTATTCCTCCCCACTGATACCAATGATGGGGCACTATTCCTCCCCACTGACACCAATGATGGGGCACTATTCCTCCCACTGACACCAATGATGGGGCACTATTCCTCCCACTGACACCAATGATGGGGCACTATTCCTCCCACTGACACCAATGATGGGGCGCTATTCCTCCCACTGACACCAATGATGGGGCGCTATGGCTCCCACTGACGCCGGGGACGGGGCGCTATGGCTCCCACTGACGCCGGGGACGGGGCGCTATGGCTCCCACTGACGCCGGGGACGGGGCGCTATGGCTCCCACTGACGCCGGGGACGGGGCGCTATGGCTCCCACTGACGCCGGGGACGGGGCGCTATGGCTCCCACTGACGCCGGGGACGGGGCGCTATGGCTCCCACTGACGCCGGGGCGCTATGGCTCCCACTGACTGCATTCCGGAACTCCTAGCTGCTATTGGAGGGATGCAAACTGACCGCACAGATCTATTTTTTTGCTTAGTGCGGTCAGATTTCAACAGCAAAGGAGGGGGGCTGGCGGGATCTCAAAAAATAAAGCCCGAAAACACTACGTTTTCAGACATACGCACACACATACGTGTAATATTACATTTTGGGGTAACAAACTTTAATAAACGCAGAGCTGCATTAATATATATGCTCATAATATTTCTCCCTCTGACGCAGGGGCTCACAACCATCATAATGATTTCTAATAGTCAGGTGGATATTGTGTAGAAAGAACGGGATGGCGCTATGAGAGCCGTGGGTCCCATATCTTAAGAAAGTTGCCATGACTATTGAGGAGGACGCTAGTTAGAGGTTTGTTTTATAAAGAAGCCATCCAGTTCGGTTTCCACCTCCGAAAAATAGCTTAAAAATTGATTGCAGGAGCCTGGAAGAAACAATTTGTCTGAGGACACAGTGGGGGTTATTTACTAAAACTGCGTGATGCCAAATCTGGTGCAGCTCTGCATAGTCGCCAATAATCTTCCAGGTTTAAGTCTAGATTCACACTGAGGCGGGTTTGAAATCGTACGCGTTCAGCTGAATTCGCACAATTTCACACTGGCATTTTCAGTCCAACCTCGGGGGTGATTTCAGACATCTGTGCGGGTTCATGCACAGATATCTAATAAAATCGCCCCCAAAGTTGCCAAAAGTAGTACAGAAACTACTTTTGAGAATCGGTACAGTGCCGCCAAGTCGGCGTCGCACAAATTCATACGGTGCCATTGGCGACCGTTGGCTCCGATTGGACATGTGATTTGACATGTCAAATCGGACCAATATGAACGTGGGCTTAAAAACTTAATTGAAGAAGCTGAAGTTAGAAGCTGATTGGCTACCATGCACAGCTGTACCAGATTCTGAGTGCTCCAGTTTTAGTAAATCTCCCCCAGTGTGATAGCCGAAGCTGTCATTTGGAGAGGCCCGATGGTTTAAAATGCTGCAGAACAAACCAAGGATCTTTAGGTAGATGGATTCTAAACAGCCAATGCAGAAGAGTAAATACTTTCGTCCAAAAAAACGGCCTAACATTGGACAAGTTCAAGTATGGAATATGTTACCTGGCAACCTCCTAAACCAAAGTCCTGCATGTCCAGGGAATAGGTGGGTCAAAATACGCCCCTTAACCCAATGACACCACCTTTTAATTCACTCCCTGGTTATCTCTAGCATTGATTACTGCAATTCCCTCCTCATTGGTTTACAGTACATAGGCTATCCCCCTTCAGTCCATCATATGCTGTTGCCAAACTTATCCACCTTACCAACCTTTGTGTCCTCCACCTGTATCTGCCTATCCCACCACTTGCTTCCAATCAGTGTCCTCCACCTGTCTTTGCCAATCCCTCCACTGACTTCCATTCAGTGTCCTCCACCCCTCTCTGCCAATCCCTCCACTGGCTTCCATTCAGTGTCCCCTGCCCCTCTCTGCCAATCCTACCACTGGCTTCCATTCAGTGTCCTCCACCCCTCTCTGCCAATCCCTCCACTGGCTTCCATTCAGTGTCCCCTGCCCCTCTCTGCCAATCCTACCACTGGCTTCCATTCAGTGTCCTCCACCCCTCTCTGCCAATCCCTCCACTGTCCTTCATTCAGTGACCTCCACCCCTTTCTGCCAGTGCCTCCACTGGCCTCCACTCAAAATATTGTGCAGCTGTTATACATTTTGTTAGATTTTGTTCTTCTGTTTAATAGGTCACTGACGAAACACGTAAAACCATAGAAACACGCATGAAAGAAGCAACAGAGTACCAGTCACAGCTTGAGAAGAAGTTGATGGAAGCGGAGAAAGAAAAGCAAGAACTTAGAGATGAGAGACATAAAGTTGTGGAGAATCTGGAGCAGCAGGTATGAATCTTACTATTTCAGGCATAGCGGTCCTGGGTGAGAGCGTGCTGCTGAGTGTCAACTCTGGGGCAGCATTGTCACACCTTACCAGGAACTGGCTATTCAGGAAAATATTCAGTAGAGGTTTTGGACTTCAACCACTTTTGGACCGGACGGCTTTTACCCCCCTTAATGAGCAGGTCATTTTTGTTTGCGATACGGCACTGCGTTACTATAGAGCTTTCTTTTGGTGGTATTCAATCAACTCTGCAGTTTTTATTTTTTGTGCTATAAACAAAAAGAGCGACATTTTTTAAAACAAAAACACAGCCAATAAAATGTGTAGCGTTTTTAGATTTTTTTTACTGGTAATGGTGGCAATCAGCGGTCTGCTGTTGTAAACACGGCTACAGCGCGGACCTTAGTTGCCGCATCTATGTATGTTCTTCCATGCATGAGCTGTCTGGGTGCTTACTGCGGAGCTAACGGCTCGCTCTGTGATCAGCGAGTCCATGAGATTGGAGTAAGGGGCCAGTCCAGCACCTTTACCATGTGATCAGCTGTCAGTCAATGACAGCTGATCATGTGATGGAAACAGCAACCGGCAATCAGATTTTTCATGCTGTCAGTGGGAGGAGAAAAAAAAGCCGATTGCTGTTGTCAGTGACGTCGGTCCCGAAGAGGAGTGGGGCATCTGTGCCCACCAGCACCACCCATCAGTGCCTTTCAGTGCCGCCTCATCAGCGCACCTCAATGGAGAAAAATTACATGTTTGCAAAAATTTTATAATCCACTGTAAAGTTTTTTTTTTTTTTTTCAGCAAAAAAAAAACCCCCAGTAGTGATTAAATACCACCAAAAGAAAGCTCTATTTTGTTTGAAAAAAAAATAACAATTTAATTTGGGTACAGTGTTGCATGACCGCGCAATTGTCATTCAAAGTGCGACAGTGCTGAAAGATGAAAATTGGCCCGGGCAGGAGGGGGGGTTTAGGTGTCCAATAGGCAAGTGGTTAATAAAAACAAGAGAACAAGACGCAATAAAGATTGATACATGTTCTTCATTTTATGGACTGTTTTTGGGACTCCTGCCTCTGTTCTATATGCAAGTTACTTTCTGCTTGTTTCTCTGTTTAGCAGTGGCAATGCAGTAGCCTTCATGTAAGCTGTATGTGTGTACATTATTACTTATCCTTTGTTACGTCTATATTTCTTCAGTTATCGCAGCTTAAACAGAGTCTCTCCACTTTGCAAGCGGAAGTCCAATCCGCTCTTCAGAGGGCTGCAACTGCTTCAAGTAACGAACAGAAGGCCAAACAGGACTGTCAAGAACAAGTGAGTTTTGAAACTTAAAGATCTGAACATTTTATTAATGGTGAAAGGACTTGGCTTCATCTTGTTGGGGCTCTGGTCTAAAAAAAAAAAAAAAAAAAATCTATGGGATCCAAGGAAATCGAATACTTCTGATTGTGTTAAAGGAGAAATTCACATTAACAATGTTACACCCTTATTCAGGGCATAACATGTTACATATGCACTGTCCCCCGTTCCCCCATTTTGACAGCTAGCAGGGGATCATCTTCCCCGTTCGCTGTCACAGTCTAAAAAAAAAAAAAAAACATGGTCGTGCGGAGCTCCGCCTGCCCAGCCACATCATCCAATCAGTGTTCTGTGAATGGGAACACTACAAGGTCCAGCAGCCTTTGCAGCTATCAGTTTGTAGTTCTCAGTGAACTATCACGGCACTGTTGAGCGCTCTGGAAGTTCATTAAACTTCCTGTCAGTGTAACTGCCTGCCTATATCAGAGGTGCAGGGAGACCGATAGGCTGACGAGGCTGCAGGACCGTGGCATTACACCCACAATTTACTGATCATGGGTGCAATGCTTTACAGGTTCCCAACAACAAATAATAGCATATTGTTTTACCTGCAAAAAAAAATGCTATAATATAGCCCAGATGCTATAAAAGAAATGATATAATATAGCCCAGATGCTATAGAAGAAATGCCATAATATAGCTCAGATGCTATAGAAGAAATGCTATAATATAGCCCAGATGCTATAAAAGAAATGATATAATATAGCCCAGATGCTATAGAAGAAATGCCATAATATAGCTCAGATTCTATATAAGAAATGCTATAATATAGCCCAGATTCTATATAAGAAATGCTATAATATAGCTCAGATTCTATATAAGAAATGCCATAATATAGCTCAGATTCTATATAAGAAATGCTATAATATAGCCCAGATTCTATATAAGAAATGCTATAATATAGCTCAGATTCTATATAAGAAATGCCATAATATAGCTCAGATTCTATATAAGAAATGCTATAATATAGCCCAGATTCTATATAAGAAATGCTATAATATAGCCCAGATTCTATATAAGAAATGCTATAATATAGCCCAGATTCTATATAAGAAATGATATAATATAGCCCAGATGCTATAGAAGAAATGCTATAATATAGCCCAGATGCTATAGAAGAAATGCTATAATATAGCCCAGATGCTATAGAAGAAATGCTATAAAATAGCACAGATGCTATAGAAGAAATGATATAATACAGCTCAGATGCTATAGAAGAAATGCTATAAAATAGCACAGATTCTATATAAGAAATGCTATAATATAGCTCAGATGCTATAGAAGAAATGCTATAATATAGCACAGATGCTATATAACAGTAAAGTTAGCTCAGTTTTTATGTATACTGTATTGTGAAAGAGGTTAGGTCGAGTAAATAGATACCTAACATGTTACGCTTTAAAATTGCACATACTCATGGAATGGCGATAAACGACAGTACCTAAAAATCTCCATAGGCAACGCTTTAAAAAATGTTTAATGGTTACCGGTTTAGAGTTATTTTGCTAGAATTATTATTCTCGCTCTAACGATTACGGCGATACCTCAAGTGTGATTTGAACACTGTTTACATTTGCAGGCGCGACTTGCATATGCGTTTTCTTTGGTGGATGGGGGCGCTTTACATTTTTTTTTTTTTCTTATTTTTACACACCTCCTTTTTAAAAAAAATTATTTTCTGATCACTTTTTTTGCTGTCACAAGAAATGTAAACATCCTTGTAACAGTAATAGGCAGCGACAGGTACTCTTTTTATGCAGTGATCGGGGGGAATGTGACAGTAATAGGAGTGACAGGTACTCTTTTTATGCAGTGATCGGGGGGAATGTGACAGTAATAGGAGTGACAGGTACTCTTTATGGAGGGATCGGGGGGGAATGTGACAGTAATAGGAGTGACAGGTACTCTTTATGGAGGGATCGGGGGGAATGTGACAGGTACTCTTTATGGAGGGATCGGGGGGAATGTGACAGTAATAGGCAGTGACAGGTACTCTTTATGGAGGGATCGGGGGGGATGTGACAGTAATAGGCAGTGACAGGTACTCTTTATGGAGGGATCGGGGGGAATGTGACAGTAATAGCAGTGACAGATACTCTTTATGGGGGGATCGGGGGGAATGTGACAGTAATAGGCAGTGACAGGTACTCTTTATGGGGGGATCGGGGGGAATGTGACAGTAATAGGCAGTGACAGGTACTCTTTATGGAGGGATCGGGGGGGAATGTGACAGTAATAGGAGTGACAGGTACTCTTTATGGAGGGATCGGGGGGAATGTGACAGTAATAGCAGTGACAGGTACTCTTTATGGAGGGATCGGGGGGGAATGTGACAGTAATAGGCAGTGACAGGTACTCTTTATGGAGGGATCGGGGAGGAATGTGACAGTAATAGCAGTGACAGGTACTCTTTATGGAGGGATCGGGGGGAATGTGACGGTAATAAGCAGTGACAGGTACTCTTTATGGGGGGATCGGGGGGAATGTGAGAGTAATAGGCAGTGACAGGTACTCTTTATGGAGGGATCGGGGGGGAATGTGACAGTAATAGGAGTGACAGATACTCTTTATGGAGGGATCGGGGGGAATGTGACAGTAATAGGAGTGACAGGTACTCTTTATGGAGGGATTGGGGGAATGTGACAGTAATAGGAGTGACAGGTACTCTTTATGGAGGGATCGGGGGGAATGTGACAGTAATAGGAGTGACGGGTACTCTTTATGGAGGGATCGGGGGGAATGTGACAGTAATAGGAGTGACAGATACTCTTTATGGAGGGATCGGGGGGAATGTGACAGGTACTCTTTATGGAGGGATCGGGGGGAATGTGACAGGTACTCTTTATGGAGGGATCGGGGGGAATGTGACAGGTACTCTTTATGGAGGGATCGGGGGGAATGTGACAGGTACTCTTTATGGAGGGATCGGGAGGAATGTGACAGTAATAGGCAGTGACAGGTACTCTTTATGGAGGGATCGGGGGGGATGTGACAGTAATAGGCAGTGACAGGTACTCTTTATGGAGGGATCGGGGGGGAATGTGACAGTAATAGGCAGTGACAGGTACTCTTTATGGAGGGATCGGGGGGGATGTGACAGTAATAGGCAGTGACAGGTACTCTTTATGGAGGGATCGGGGGGAATGTGACAGTAATAGGAGTGACAGGTACTCTTTATGGAGGGATCGGGGGGAATGTGACAGATACTCTTTATGGAGGGATCGGGGGGAATGTGACAGGTACTCTTTATGGAGGGATCGGGGGGAATGTGACAGGTACTCTTTATGGAGGGATCGGGAGGAATGTGACAGTAATAGGCAGTGACAGGTACTCTTTATGGAGGGATCGGGGGGGATGTGACAGTAATAGGCAGTGACAGGTACTCTTTATGGAGGGATCGGGGGGAATGTGACAGTAATAGCAGTGACAGATACTCTTTATGGGGGGATCGGGGGGAATGTGACAGTAATAGGCAGTGACAGGTACTCTTTATGGAGGGATCGGGGGGAATGTGACAGTAATAGGCAGTGACAGGTACTCTTTATGGAGGGATCGGGGGGGAATGTGACAGTAATAGGAGTGACAGGTACTCTTTATGGAGGGATCGGGGGGAATGTGACAGTAATAGGCAGTGACAGGTACTCTTTATGGAGGGATCGGGGGGGAATGTGACAGTAATAGGAGTGACAGGTACTCTTTATGGAGGGATCGGGGGGAATGTGACAGTAATAGCAGTGACAGGTACTCTTTATGGAGGGATCGGGGGGAATGTGACAGTAATAGGCAGTGACAGGTACTCTTTATGGAGGGATCGGGGAGGAATGTGACAGTAATAGCAGTGACAGGTACTCTTTATGGAGGGATCGGGGGGAATGTGACAGTAATAGGAGTGACAGGTACTCTTTATGGAGGGATCGGGGGGAATGTGACGGTAATAAGCAGTGACAGGTACTCTTTATGGGGGGATCGGGGGGAATGTGACAGTAATAGGAGTGACAGATACTCTTTATGGAGGGATCGGGGGGAATGTGACAGTAATAGGCAGTGACAGGTACTCTTTATGGAGGGATCGGGGGGGAATGTGACAGTAATAGGAGTGACAGATACTCTTTATGGAGGGATCGGGGGGAATGTGACAGTAATAGGCAGTGACAGGTACTCTTTATGGAGGGATTGGGGGAATGTGACAGTAATAGGAGTGACAGGTACTCTTTATGGAGGGATCGGGGGGAATGTGACAGTAATATGCAGTGACAGGTACTCTTTATGGAGGGATCGGGGGGAATGTGACAGTAATAGCAGTGACAGGTACTCTTTATGGAGGGATCGGGGGGAATGTGACAGTAATAGCAGTGACAGGTACTCTTTATGGAGGGATCGGGGGGAATGTGACAGTAATAGGAGTGACGGGTACTCTTTATGGAGGGATCGGGGGGAATGTGACAGTAATATGCAGTGACAGGTACTCTTTATGGAGGGATCGGGGGGAATGTGACAGTAATAGCAGTGACAGGTACTCTTTATGGAGGGATCGGGGGGAATGTGACAGTAATAGGAGTGACGGGTACTCTTTATGGAGGGATCGGGGGGAATGTGACAGTAATAGGCAGTGACAGATACTCTTTATGGAGGGATCGGGGGGAATGTGACAGTAATAGGCAGTGACAGGTACTCTTTATGGAGGGATCGGGGGGAATGTGACAGTAATAGGCAGTGACAGATACTCTTTATGGAGGGATTGGGAGGAATGTGACAGTAATAGGAGTGACAGGTACTCTTTATGGAGGGATCGGGGGGAATGTGACGGTAATAAGCAGTGACAGGTACTCTTTATGGGGGGATCGGGGGGAATGTGAGAGTAATAGGCAGTGACAGGTACTCTTTATGGAGGGATCGGGGGGAATGTGACAGTAATAGGCAGTGACAGGTACTCTTTATGGAGGGATCGGGGGGAATGTAACAGTGACAGGTACTCTTTATGGAGGGATCGGGGGAATGTGACAGTAATAGGCAGTGACAGGTACTCTTTATGGAGGGATCGGGGGGAATGTGACAGTAATAGGCAGTGACAGGTACTCTTTATGGAGGGATCGGGGGTCTATAAGACCCCAAACCTCTCCACTGCACTTCAATGTTTTCAAAACGCCAAAATTTGTATTTTTGATTACCTTGGGTTTTTTTAAAATTGGCTGCCGAGTAAACGATGTAGTAACCCGGAACAGGGGACTCAATCAAAGCTGATTCTGGCTTTAAATAAACAAATTTAAACCCGCGCTACACAACGTGTTGATAAAAATAAAAAAGTGTGAATGTGGGCAGCTGCTGCAAACGCTAAGAAAATCTTAGGAGAAATGGTTTAACGGATTCTGGCATTGTTTGGGACTCCGTCCAGCCGGCGGATGTGCTGGCTGGTCGCTCGGGTCTCCTGGTGGGACGGAAGAGCCCCGGGCGGAGCAGCTGGAGGAGGGGACGTCCCCACCTGCTGCCTGTGATAACTGCAGAGTGGATGCGAAGCTGCTTTGGTTATCACTTGAAAGCCAATCGCCGGCTCTAAAAAAAAAAAAGTACCGGGGTGATGTCTCTAGCTGCAGGTATCACCCCGATACAACCACTTCAACAAAATGATGTACCGGTACGTAGTTTTGCAGAAAGTGGTTAAATACCACCTAAAAGAAAGCTCTACCTGTCTCGGAAAATGCTAGAAATGGGTACAGTGTTGCATGACTGCGCAATTGTTAAGTGTGACAGCGCTGAAAATTGGCCTGGGGAGGAAGGGGGTAAAAGTGCCGCCATATGGGATCTGAGCAAAGTATGTTAACCAAAAGTGCCGATCTTCCAGTTTCTCTTAAGGTCATTTGTGCAGGGAGGGTCAGCTTTTTCATACTGATGGCGATTTCATTAATCCAGAGAGGAAGGCCGCCCTTCCTGATGAATCCATATACTTTCTTGTGGCCACATTGCACTGAATGTGATTGCTCCCTTTCTTTATTTTAAAGGCGAAGATTGCCACAGAATCGCAGAACAAGTATGAGCGGGAATTAATGCTCCATGCCGCCGATATTGAAGCTCTTCAGGCTGCCAGGGAACAGCTCAGCAATGCTGCCGCCACCCGCCAGAAATCAGAAGAGGCGGCTCAGAAAGCTCAGTCCCAGCTGCTGGAGTGCAAAGCTTCCTGGGAGGAGAGAGAGCGAATACTAAAGGTAATTGGCTTTATAATATAATGCAGTGACCTTCTTCATTTACATTTATTTACTACTATCGGATAATTTTTATTGAATGTTTTCACATTTTTCAATGCAATACAAGAATGCCCGAAAAGACAAAAACCAAGAACCACATCCCGTCATGCATGAAAATTGCTGGCTGATTGGGTGATGAACGCAGGGAGGGAAGCGCATGTTTTGCATTAACTCTGCCATGTACCTGTATAAGAGGCCCAACTCCAAACCATGACGCGCTCCCCCCCCCCCCCCCCCCCCCCCCACCCCTTTCACTGATTTCTTTACACACTTTGCTTTTAGTCTCTCCCCAGTTTAACATATTTCCAATCAGACCCAAATAAATTAGAGGTTGTAAACCATGGGGAAACCAAACCAAAAAAATAAAAAGAACCTGCATGACAATGGCATAATAAGCTAGTATGCATCACGTACGAGCTCATTGTGAAATACCTTAGAACGAAGCCCTCCAGCATGCGCGAGGTAGCCTACTGGTCACAGCACAGGGGCGCTGAAAAAACGGCAAGGGCGGCTGGTCCTTCAGGAGCGCATGCGCTGATGTCATCAGAGGCGTATACAGTAAATATCTTTAGGCGATATTTACAGTACCTATAGGTAAGCCTTATTATAGGCTTGCCTATAGGTACAACAAACCAGGGAAGTTTACTTTCTCTTTAAAACTCTGTCCACACAACATGCTACTCAACGAATCTGAACCATGCTGCCAGAACTGCCTGCCACTCCCTTCTCTTGCTGTCTAAGAATGCTCAGAAGGCTTTTGATGGGGTCAGTTGGCAGTTTATCTGTGCAACCTTGGAACATATTGGACTGGTGTTGGATTTCTTTCTTCTACTCTTGTCCCTCAGCTGCTGTCAAGGTCAACGAAACGCGTTCTGAGATTTTTTTCATGATCACAAATGGAACCTGCCAAGGTTGTCCCCCTTTCGCCCTTAATTTTCATTCTCTCCTTAAAACCTTTTCTTTGAACAGTTCAAGTGGACCCCGGAATTGCGGGATGTCAGAAGTCATCTGGGGTTCATAAGGTCGCTGCTTTTGCGGACGACCTGATTTTCTTTTTGACTGACCCGCTGGAATGTCTGCCAAAGTTTTTACAATCATTAAAGTGGAGTTCCACCCATTTTCGTAACTTTAGATCTATGTAATCCCCTTTAAAACGTCTTTTACCAATGGAAACTTTTTTTTACTTTGCTAGTAAATACCTTAATTTCTGCTTTATTCCTCCTCTCCTCACTTCCGGGTTCGATCGGCGATGACGTCATTCCGTGATTCGCAGTGTGTGCTGGGATGTATTCCATTCCAGAAATCTCGCAGGAGCTGTACTGTGTGTATTCAGGCCGTGACCTGCCCTGCCTCCGCCCCGCCTCCTCTCAGTGAGTTGTACTGTATGCATTGTATTCAGGACGTGCTTTGCCCCGCCTCCGCCCAGTGAGCTCAGTGAGGATATAATGCTTTCAGTCCGCGCTCACTTAGAGGAGGCGGGGCAGAGAACGGCCTGAATACAATGCATACAGTACAACTCACTGAGAGGAGGCGGGGCAGGTCACGGCTCAGTACAGATCAGCTCCTGGGTAATACTGCGAGATTTCTGGAATGGAATACATCCCAGCACACACTGCAAATCGCCGAATGACGTCATCGCCGATCGGACCCGGAAGTGAGGAGAGGAGGAATAAAGCAGAAATTAAGGTATTTACTAGCAAAGTAGAAAAAAGTTTCCATTGGTAAAAGTCGTTTTAAAGGGGATTACATACATCTATGTAATCCAAACTATTAAAAATGGGTGGAACTCCGCTTTAAGTACTTATGGGCACCCTATCTTATTTTCAAATCAACTTGTCTAAGTCATCTGCTCTCGATCTTGTTAGGCCAGGCCATGGTTGATGGCCTTGGTCCTTCCTTTTCCTTCCGCTGGGTGACTGATTACATCTGTCATCTGGTAGTTAACATGAGGAAAGGGGGGAAAAAGGGGGCGGGACTTTAAATGAGGTTACAAATATTGTATCTCCATCCCTAATATCAATTGAAACAAAGGGGGATTGTGTGGGACTTTGAATGAGGCGTGTGGTTGAGATGACCATAAAGATTGTATATATAGAAAAATATATGTGCATACATATCCAAACAAAAAAAACATGAAGAGTACACATGTAATCTGATTTATTTTGCATGCACAATGGTAACATAATAAATGCAATAATGACATTCATTAATCCCAATAACCTAGCATATCACAACCAATTACATAGCATAAAAGTATAAATTGGATTCTAAAACATTCCATAACAAAGTAGTAGATACTCCATAGTAATTGCATCATGTATGCTCGACGTGTTTCGTGTATTTGTAACACTTCCTCAGGAGCTGGTGCAATGAATTAACTATAAAGGGGAGAATAAATGGAAATCACAATGTATCTGTTAGTATGGACACCCAATTAAAAATATGTTGTTTTAAATGGAATTGCTAACAATAGAGTAAGGGCTGTAGCCTCAAGGAATTTGCCATAGAAGGACCTCCATATCGTCTGGCCCGGGAGTTGAAGGAACAGTACCAGGCACGCACGAGGGTGAACACAGAATTTGCAGTAAGAGAATCTGGGTAGTAAGAGGAATAACAAGCATCTCAATAAGTCATCTCATAGAGTATCAATAATGAAATTAAGTATATATATATATATATATATATATATATAGCACTGAATGTGCATTGCATTACACAAAGTAATGGAGTATTGGAAATGAAGAATATTGAGAAGATGGATAAACTCCTAGAGCCAGAAATTGAAAGCATGGTGAAAAGATCAAAGTAGGATACCACATAGAGGTTGTGAGGATGGTGCGAGTATCAGTAATTATAAGGAGCCAGGTGAAAGTGAATGGGTGAAGACCATAGAGTGAGTATGGGGAGAAACCAGAGTGACCCAAAATAAAAGCTGAACCAAGGTGAATGGGTAGAAAAAGAAATAAACCAAAGTGGAGTGGAAATAAGGTAGGGGACCAAATCGCTAGACAAGAGATGAAAAGCGTAAAAAAGTGGGGATGTGAGGGTAATAGCTGAAATATCCAAATATATATCCCAGTATCGATAGTGCCTTGTGCATAAAGATCAAAGAGCTGGTAGTTAACATTACCTCTGACCCTGTTGCCCTTTTATGCGGCCAATTTTGACCCACTGCTTATGCGATTGCAGGCTGATCTACTTCACTGGCACACGCTCATTTTGACATGGTTTGTTCGCTGTAGTGCCCTTAAGATGGTTCTACCCAGGATTCTTTACCTGATGCAGGCTCTCCCTATCAGTTTGCCTCCCTCTTTTTTTCAAACGCATAAACCCCATGTTCTGAGAGTTTGGTCACATTGGAAACCATGCCTTCTCCATCTTCTCCATCTTCTGGGTGGTGTGGGCTTACCTGATTTTAGGGCCTACTATAGAGCAGCTCCCCTCACTAGGTTGGTTGACCGGTATTGCCATACTAAGGCAAAGCATTGGGTGGCCATGGATTTGGGGGACTCAGGCAACATGGCAGAGTTGGCCGTGGATTGTCTTGCCACTGCGAAAGGTTTTTCGTAATCATCCTACCTTAGGAAACACATTACAGCTGTCCAGGGAGGCTTTCCATTACACATCAATCTCCCTATTATCCTCTCCCATGATCCCTATTCTAGGCAATTCAGAATTCGAACCCAGTCTCCAAAGACCTCAGTTTCTTGATTCTGGTGTCTGGTTGGCATCTCCATTTTGGTAAAAAAATAAAAAAAATCCCAAAAAGCGTATGTTGATTGGTTTCTGCAAAAGTTATAGCGTCTACAAACAGATTTATGGAATTTTTTAATTGTTTTTACTAGTAATGGCGATTTTTAGCAGGACTGCAACATTGCGGCGGACAAATCTGACACTAAAGCCCCGTACACACGTACCGAATGTCGGCCGAACGATCGGCCGTCTCTTGTCCGGTGCTGTCCTGTCAGCTGAAAAGTGCAAAAGACTGCACACGAATTTTGTCGGCCAACAACAGCCGACTGCAGAAGTGATGTCATGTGATGGTTAACTTTCCCTGTGTTTTTTCTTCTCTGAGCATGCCCAGTCTTGCTAATCTGCTGTTTGTCGGCCGAATTCTGTACTGACTGGCGAACAATCGGCCGTTCTGGTGACGGCCAACAAAAATTTTAAAGTCTGCACGACCGATTCTGTTCGGCCGAAAATGCGCGGTCGGCTGTCGGAAGCATCATACTGACAAGCCTACAATCGGTCGTCGGCCGAATATTTACGGCCGACAATCGGTACGTGTGTACGTGGCTTTAGTGACACTTTTTTTGGGGGACCAGTGACACCAGTACTAAAGCATCAGCGCTTAAAAAAAAAAATGCAGTCACTGTATAAATGAAACAATTGACCCCTCAGCAACATAAGACGCCCCCTAGCATCAATAGATCCCCCACCAGTCAGTAACAATAGATCCCCCAGCAGGCCGGCATCAGACGCTCCAGCACCCCTTGCCATTACATACTTTTAGTGCTGCAGTCCCCCGCATTCCCGCTGAAAAAAGCCCTGGGGTAACCCCTATGCTTATATTTGAGCTCCTCCCGCTTCAGAATATCATTAATGGCCGCCTGCCATTGAGTCACTGTTGGAGGAGTAGGCCCTGTGTAAAATCAATTTCGCTTACGTCCTCCGACAGTCGCCGCCTCTTCATATTCGTCACATATGGGGTATTAGACTTTGCTCCGAAGGAGTAGCTAGGCAACAGAATATGTTAACAATAAAGCTTTAACATATCCCACCCTCAAGGGGTGGTCCCCTCAGTCAATACCCTCCTACTTCCTGCAACCATATCTCAGTTTTAATGTCTAGCTTGTCAGGAGTGGCTGGCTCTCTCTGTGCTGTGACTTTTTGTCCCAGACTCTTTCTTCTTTTTGATATTTTGTTTGAGTTTTCTCTCTACCTTTACTTAGCTGTTATTTTTGTCAGCATTAGTTAGTTCTTCGGACGAAGAGGATCATGCGGACTGGGTCTCGGGCTGATCCCCCTGGTCGCAGGTCGTGGGTCAGTGGCTTCCCAGTCTGCCATCGAGCGTTCAGCCAGGTAACGCTCCTGGCACGGTGAACGACCCATCCCTGTTCGGTGCAGGGATGATTGGTGAGGTGGCTACCTCACCGGACGCTGTGCGGTTTCTGAACCGCCATTGTGTGCGTCTTGAATTGCGACTCTCCCTGCCTCATGTGCAGCGGCTTGTTCGCCTGTGCGGGTTCCCCACGCCATGTGAGGTAAGTTCTCATTGTGCCTGAGTGTGGTGCGGTGGGCTGCGCTTGCCGCGCTTGCTGTAAGGGGGCAGTTAACCCTTGGTTGTCTGGCATACAGGGGCAATGGATTCTCAGGAGGGCAAGTTTCCCACAGTATTGGTGGAAAGCCAGGGGACCGCTGTTTCCCCCCCAGGGGGGGATTTGGCCACTATTGTGGCTGGCCTTGCTGCACAGGTGCAAATGCTGGTGGCTGCTCAATCTACTAAACGGCCCAGAGTTGCTCTGTCCTCTGATTCTGAGGGTGAAGGTGATGGGGCTGTTCTGGCGGGGACCCCCCTATCGGGGTCCCGCTCCTCTCTTGATCTAGTGGGGTCTGAGGTAGAGGCTGAAGTTGAGGGGGTTGATAATTCTCCCCCTGGCTCGCCTAAAGAGCTTGCAATCATGGATGAGTTGATTGCTTCCATTAAGCAGACGCTACGTTTGCAGGACGAGGTGTGTCCCCCAGCTGCCTTGGCGGCTTATGGGACGCAGAGAAAACGCAGGACGCCGCAGGTTTTTCCCTGCAATGCTGATTTTCAGCGCGCTGTTAAGGACCAATGGCGCGATTTGCGCAAGCCTTTTGCGGTACCAAGTAAATTTAAGCTGCGTTATCCTTTCTCGCCTGCCACTGATGAACGGTGGTGTGTGCCTCCGCCAGTGGATCATGCTATTGCGGTTTTGAACAAAGCCACTGCGATCCCTGCAGAGGGATCCCCTGTTTTCCGTGATGCCACGGATAGGAGACTGGAGTCTCTTGCCCGTCATACTTATTCTGTTACGGGTTCTATGCTTAAGGCTCTGTTTGCTTCTCTCATGGCGGCCCAGGCGATCGCAAGTTGGACGCAGATGCTTAGGCGCGTCCTAGTGGCCGATTCGGCCTCGGCGGCGACCCTGGATATGGTGGATCAGATCCACCAGGGTGTCATGTATCTGTGTGATGCGGACCTGGACCTGATTCCGTTGGCCGCGCGTGTGCACAGCGTGGCGGTGTTGTCTCGCCGCCTGGTTTGGTTGAAATGTTGGTCGGTGGACCAATCTTCACGTAAAACCTTAGCCAATCTGCCTTATGATGGGTCTCGCCTTTTTGGGGAGTCCCTGGATGTGTTGATTAAGGGGATTACCGGGGGTAAGAGCACTCTCTTGCCCCATTTCCCCAAGGCTAAGGGGGCTTCTGGGAAGAAGCATGCTCATTTTCGGCCCCCTCAGGGGTCCTTTCGTGCCTTTCGGCCGCACTACAAGGGCAAACCGTTCAAGGGCCAGGGCTCTCAGAAGAAACCCTGGTCTGGGAAACAGAAGTCCGGCCAATCCGGACCTGCGGCCCATAACAGTTCGGCCTGAAGGGGCGCCCTCACCCAGTTTTGGGGTGGGGGGACGCTTGCTCGGTTTTCTTCAGCCCTGGTTGGCCCGTGTGCGGGACAGATGGGTTCTGGAAATCGTTCGATCTGGTTACAAGATCGAGTTTCTCTCTCGGCCGGAGAGCAGATTTTTTCCCTCAAATCTACAACTGTCTCCAGAGCGCCTGCGGGATCTGCACCTGGCGGTGCGGGACCTGAGGGCTCAGGGAGTGGTGGTTCCGGTGCCTCATCGGGACAGATTTCGGGGGTTTTATTCCAATCTGTTCACCGTGCCCAGAAAGGAGGGCAAGGTTCGTCCAATTCTGGACTTGAAAGCTCTGAACCGCTCTGTGCGGGTTCGCAAGTTCCGCATGGAATCCCTGCGCTCGGTGGTGGCTGCCCTGGTTCCGGGGGAATTCATGGCCTCCATCGATTTGAAGGATGCGTATCTTCACATCCCCATATTCGAGGGTCATCAGAGATACCTTCGATTTGCCATTGCGGAGGATCACTACCAGTTCGTGGCGTTGCCCTTTGGGCTCGCCTCGGCTCCGCGGGTCTTCACCAAGGTGCTTGCACCGGTTCTGGCATTATTGAGAGCCCAGGGCATTTCTGTCCTGGGGTATCTGGACGACATTCTGATTCGGTCTGCGACCAGTCAGGGTCTGGAGAAGGACCTGTCTGTCACGATGCAAACTCTGCAGGAGTTCGGTTGGACGATAAATGTTCCAAAGTCGACACTGAGTCCGTCGGTTCGTCTTCCCTATCTGGGAATGATACTGGACTCGGTGCAGGCGAAGGTCTTCCTGCCGGAAGACAAACTCAGGACTCTTCAGGAGGAAGTCAGGTCCCTCAGGGACGTTCCGAACTCGTCTCTGCGGACGTGTATGAGATGTCTGGGATTGATGGTCTCGGCTTTCGAGGCGATTCCTTTCGCGCAGTTTCACACGCGGGGTCTCCAGGCGGAGATCTTGTCCAAGTGGGACGGGCGACCTCAATCTCTGGATCTTCAGATCTCGTTGAGTCATCGCACCAGGGAAAACCTTCTGTGGTGGCTCCAGTCCCCGTTGGTGTCCGGGGGCAAGTCGTTTCGTCCGATCTCGTGGACGATAATCACCACGGATGCCAGCCTGTCGGGCTGGGGTGGTGTTCTGGGCGTTCTGTCCGCCCAGGGGACCTGGTCGGAGGGGGAGTCTTCCCTCCCGATCAACATTCTGGAATTGCGTGCGATAAGGCTCTGTCTTCATCGCTGGACGGACCGGCTGCAGGGCTGCCCGGTTCGGGTGCAGACGGACAATGCCACGGCGGTGGCCTACATCAACCACCAAGGGGGCACCAGGAGTGCCCGAGCGGCTCGAGAAGTGGCCGACATTCTGTCTTGGGCCGAGACTCATGTCCCGGCGATAACGGCGGTTCACATTCCGGGAGTGGAGAACTGGCAGGCGGACTATCTGAGTCGCCAGACCCTGGATCAGGGGGAATGGTCTCTCCACCCGGCTGTCTTCCAGATGTTGTGCGCGAAGTGGGGTCTTCCAGATGTGGACCTGTTCGCGTCTCGCCTCAACTACAAGGTGAAGAGGTTCGTGGCAAGGACGCGCGACCCTCGGGCAGACGCGTCGGACGCGTTAGTGGCCCCGTGGCATCAGTACAGGCTGATGTACGCGTTTCCACCGATTCAGTTGCTGTCCCGGTTCCTTCGCAGGTTACACTCGGAACGCAGCACGGTGATTCTTGTGGCACCGGACTGGCCTCGCCGGTCCTGGTACGCAGACCTCGTGAATCTGGCGGTCGACGCCCCCTGGCGTCTGCCTCTTCGGGACGATCTACTGTCTCAAGGACCGATTTACCATCCTGCTTTACTGTCGCTGGCTTTGACGGCCTGGCTGTTGAGACCGAGGTCCTGAAGGAGAAGGGTCTCTCTCCAGAGGTTGTTCATACCTTGATCAACGCGAGGAAGTCTTCCTCGGGAAAGGTTTATTACCGTACTTGGAAGGCCTATTTTGCCTGGTGTGAGTCCAGGGGGTTTTCACCCCGCACGTACTCGGTTTCCCGTGTGCTGTCTTTCCTTCAGACGGGTGTCGATCAGCGTTTGGCGCTGGCTACGATAAAGGGTCAGGTGTCTGCGCTGGCCGTTCTGTTTCAACGTCCCGTGGCTTCCAACTCCTTGGTTGGCACTTTTATTCAGGGTGTGCGGCATCTGGTTCCTCCTAGGAGGGATCCTTTGCCCCCTTGGGACTTGAATCTAGTCCTGTCTGTGTTACAACGTGCTCCTTTTGAACAGATCAGGGAGATCTCGTTGTCTATGTTGTCCAAAAAGGTCGCCTTTTTGGTGGCGATCACTTCGGCTCGCAGAGTGTCGGAACTGGCGGCTTTGTCCTGCAAGTCTCCGTACCTGGTTGTTCATTTGGATAAGGTGGTCTTGCGACCTAATCCTTCTTTTCTGCCGAAACGAGTTTCGGAATTCCATCTTAACGAGGATATTGTTTTGCCTTCGTTGTGCACGAAGCCTAAACATCCAAAGGAGGTGAGATTGCATTCTCTGGATGTTGTTCGGGCGATTAGGGTTTACCTTAAATCGACTGAGTCTTTTCGAAAGACGGACTCCTTGTTTGTTCTTCCAGAGGGTCCTCGGAAGGGCATGGCGGCTTCCGCCTCTACCATTGCCAAATGGATCAGGCAGACCATTGAACAGGCCTATGCCTTGCAGGGGAAGGTTCCCCCTGTGCCTGTGAAGGCGCACTCTACTAGATCTCTGAGTACGTCTTGGGCCTGTCGTCATGGGGCTTCTGTAGCCCAGGTGTGTAAGGCGGCGACTTGGTCGACCGTACACACTTTCACATAATTCTACAAAGTAGATGTTCAGGCATCGGCGGATGCTTCCTTTGGCCGCAAGGTTCTTAGTGCGGCTGTTCCCTAGGGTCCCTTGTTGGGGACTCCTGGCTGTTGGGATAAGTTTTGTATCCCCTGGTTTTTTGTCTTTTCCTGGGTTGTTGCTCCTGTTGAGCACTTATTTTTGCTGTTGCCCAGCTGGTTTCCTTCCTTTGGTAAGGTTCCTTTCTTTGATGTGGAGACTGCGTTGCCTTTCGGCGCGGATGCGTTTCCCACCCCTCATGTTTGCACTGCTTTGGGACGTCCCCATATGTGACGAATATGAAGAGGCGGCGACTGTCGGAGGACGTAAGAGAAAACGGAATTTTTGTAAAATCTTACCTGTAAAATTCCTTTCTCTGAGTCCTCCGACAGTCGCCGCCCCCGCCCCTCTTTTGGGGTTTGAATGTATACTCTACTGCTATTCCACTAAAACTGAGATATGGTTGCAGGAAGTAGGAGGGTATTGACTGAGGGGACCACCCCTTGAGGGTGGGATATGTTAAAGCTTTATTGTTAACATATTCTGTTGCCTAGCTACTCCTTCGGAGCAAAGTCTAATACCCCATATGTGACGAATATGAAGAGGCGGCGACTGTCGGAGGACTCAGAGAAAGGAATTTTACAGGTAAGATTTTACAAAAATTCCGTTTTTTGGCCTAAATATATAAGGCCCTTGTCCACATTAGTGCCAGCTGGAATTCTGTTTTCTGGGATAATTCCCAAAATACCAAGTTTTAGGATCAAGAGGGTCCTGAAGTGAACCTATGCTACGAAGTGTCTCAAAAAATGGAAGGATTTCTTTAGTTATATATAATTTTTTATTTCATTTTTTTTCATGCATGAAAATTTTTGGTATACAATTTTTTTATAGGATGAGGCGTCCAAGAATCGGTCCCGCTGTGAAGACCTGGAAAAACAGAACAGACTGTTACATGACCAGATTGAGGCCCTCAGTAGGAAGATGGTGACCTCTGTTCAGGAAGGAGCTCTCAATATGTCTCTTAGTGAAGAAGGGAAGTCTGAAGAACAAGTCATGGAGATCCTCAGGTATCAAACATCTGAACCCAGATCTGTAAAACGTTCTAAAGGCTGGCTGTATATAACATTACCTGTGGTGGTTTCTTTAGATATCCTTTTTGGTATTATCAAAAGCCTTTGGGGGCTTTTACCTCTAGATTGAGGTAGTTTGTATATAAATTGCATGGTTGGTGGGGGGGGGGGGGGGGGCAGCAGCTTAAGGGCTGCCATGGTTTAAAGCTAAACAGACTTGCCTTCCCCCTAGACCAGGGTGTGACAGTGGCGGGTATCAGATCCCTGCCCTTCTCACTAACTCGTGACCAAGGACCAGGCAATCCCACACCCTGCCGTCACTTGCGTAACAATGCCACTCTCAGCTGCACCTGGCACATAGATTTTCCAGCTTGCGGGACCACAATCTAAATGCCAGCAGGCTGAGCGATTGTCACTGGGCTAATTTAAGCAAATAACCCTTTCACTGCCACCACCGCTACGTTATTATGAGCCCAGCGGACGCTCGTAATTTTAGAAATGCCAATTATGATTTTAGAATAATCGTCTGTAACACGCACTGTCACCACAGACAGGAATGTTCAGAGGATTTATTCTATACAGTAGCACTCTTCAAGAGATAGGTTCGTTGTTAGTTTGCATTAAGAGCTTAGGGACAAGATTAACACTTTTCAAAATAAAGTTTGATAATAAAAAGGTTAAAATTGGTGCAAATAAAATATTTACAGAAAAAAGTGTTTCAAAGCAATGGCGACCTAATCCAGCAATTTAGAAAAATACGGTAGAATTTAGAAAGAATAATACTTGCATTCAATGTCCTTGGGTTTTCAGTGTTCAGAAGTTGAGCATGTGTGATCAGTTATCAAACTTGATAGATGTTCCTTTCTTGATGTAACCATGAGAACTCTCTAACCCCATCTGCCTCTCTCCTTTTCTCTGAGACCGCAGGGGGTGTTACCAGATGTCCCTGACCAATAAACACAGTGGCCATGGGCGGCCCTAAAGCTTACGACAATACCAAGGAACCTCCCGTATAGACAGTTATGCCACTCTCAATATCTCGAAATATGTAATGGTTACATTCTTTAAACTGCTAGTTTATCATTCATCATGTGATTTGGCTTCAAAAGATACTAAACATGAATATATTATCACACAGGGAATATCTTATTGCTATCTTCTATTCTATATGTGATAAGGTGATCATGCATGATCTCGTTCCGTTCAGTATTTTATTTCTCATCCAAATATATACTTTTTGTTAATGTGTCATGTTCCTGTCTGCATTTATGAATTGGGTATGGATTGTTCGATGTATTGGTACATTTCTAATGAACAGCTGGGCTGTGGCATTTACGACACAGCTCTGGTTAGCCTTAATGAAGTGGCTCCATTTTATGACCCGGCCTATCCTGTCCTACACATCTGCCAGGCGTCCTGTCTGTGCTGAGATAAGGTTCTTTGAAGGGCCGTTTCTTTGAAGTAGAAACTCTTCTCCATTTAGTTAGCTCGAGGAGGTAGGGTGAGGGGCTGTGTGAGTGAGGGTCTTTGTAAACTGTCATGGCTGCTTCAAACAAAATGGTTGCTTGAACAAAATGGTATATCCAGTGCAAGATATCATTACACAGGGGACGGGAACCTTTTTGGCTGAGAGAGCCATGAACACCACATATTTTCAAATGTAATACACTATATTTCAGGGGTCGGGAACCTTTAATATTCATGTTCATGGGCCGCAGCTATACAGTGAGTAGATGGAGCCATGTGAAAGTGCCTGGACTCCGGTCAGGAAGAGAGCGGAGCAGGCAGGTATGCAATGAGGCCGGAGTGGTGAAGCGCCTGCAGGCCTGCGAGTGATAGAGGGGAGTATATACCCTGAGAAAATGGCGGCCGGCCGCTGAAGGCCTCAGAAGTGGATGTGAGAGGCAGCTCCCGTGGGTCCCCGGATGTCAGAGGGGAAGGAGATCGTGTCTGTCGGGGCACAGGGAGCGGATGGCAGGTCTCCTTACAGGGCGGTGATTGCCAAGGCCCTCAGATGCACAGCACATGAGCCGGCGGCGGTACCCCGAGTAGGCCGCGGGGTCCGTAGCGTGGCAATCCGGTCACCCAGAGACTGAGGGTAGCGGTGGGTAGCCCACAGTGTGCCGTCGATGGGTGCAGAAATCTCCCTGGCACCGGGCAAAGCTACGCAGATGGCACTAGATTGAGTGGTAGACGCAGCGGAGCTCTGGGACTACACGTCCAGGGCGCTCACGTCCTGACACGCCCCCCTTTATTAAAGATTTGTCTGCGAGCCAGATGCAGCCATCAAGAGCCACGTCTGGCTCGCGAGCCATAGGTTCCTGACCCCTGATCTAGAAGATGAACCGCTTCAGCTCCAGAAGGTTTACCACCAGGCAAATATTTGCTATTTGGAACTGCGCTACTTTAACCAGTTGCGGACTGCCCACCGCATATATACTATGGCAGGGCGGCCTGGCTACGCAAAATCACATACATGTACGTCCTTTTGTCCCGTAGATGCCGGGGGCGTG
>NC_138775.1:297440751-297455751 GCF_965119305.1 Pelophylax lessonae | reverse complement strand
ACCACCCAGCCCACCACACGCACACCCCCCCCCTCCCCCCCAGCCCAGCCCACCACACACACACCCCCCAGCCCACCACACATCCCCTTTTCCTTTTTTTTTTTTTTCTTCTTTTCCTGCCTTGATATGCTCATGGGAACTTTTGGCTACCTACCTTGGAGTGTTGCTCCTCCTTTTTTCAACATGTATCCTACCAATGCTGTTGTGGGTCGCCTAATTGTACACTATTCACCTACGTTGGTATGTATATAGTTACATAGGTTGAAGAAAAGATGCAAACAATTCAGCCAAGCTGAAGGGGATGACCGGCGTGCTGCTCTCCTCAGGCAGGGAACTCCAACATGGGTACATAAAAGGAGGCGCAAACGCCTAGTACATTACCCATGGTCACCATATAAAATATTTTAATAAAATGCCAAATGCATACTCAGACAAGAATGATAAAATTTGCATAACAAGAATCCACCACACATGGAATGGAACAGTGCTCTGATGAAGGGAGTTTGACTCCCGAAACGCGTTAGCAGTCCTATCCACAAGGACATGTTCCATACCAAGCTCAAAATTCTTTTTCGATATAAACTCTTTGACAGCAGGTTCTCTTTAACCGCTTGCCAACCGCCCCATGCAAATATACTGCGGCAGGGCAGCTCGGCTGCGCAAAATCACGTAGATCTACATGACTTTTCGCACGCGCTCTCGGCGGCACGCGCCCCTTGAGCCGCACTCCCACTGTGTTTAGACACAGCGGGCTGCCGGAGGAGCTGCAACGATTCTCTGACGATCGCGGGTGGCCGGCGGCAAACTGATAGGAGAGCCGCCTGCTTATGTAAACAAAGCAGACGAGTCTTCTGTCACACAGGCAGGGAGAGATCAGAAGTTTCAGCTAAGCTAAAACCCCTGAGATCTGTGTGCCTGTCACAGAACCCCTCCCCCACAGTCAGTAACTACAGTTAGGCATTCATTAACCCCTTTGATCACCCCCAGTGGTAACCCCTTCCCTGCCAGTGTCATTTATACAGTAACAGTGCATAAAATTTAGCACTGATTACTGTAGTAATTTCACTGGTCCCCAAAAAATTTCAAAAATGTCAGGGGTCCAATCTGTCCGCCGCAATGTCGCAGTCCCGCTAAAAATCGCAGATCGCTGCCACTACAAATAAAAAAAAAATAGTAAAATAAAGTCCAAAAATCTATCCCGTAGTTTGTAAACGCTATACTTAACTTTTGAGCAAACCAATTAAAATGCGCTTTTTTGGGGATTTTTATTTTTGTAGCAGAATACTAATTGACCTAAACTGATAAAAAAAAAATTATATTTTTAGAATTCTTTTATTGGGAATGTTATATAGCAGAAAGTTAAAATATTGTGTTTTATTTTTTTTTTAAATTGTCAAGAGCGACAATTCTAAAAAAAAAAAAAAAAAAAAAAAAAAAAAAAAAAATGTAACTTTCTGCTATAAAACATTCCCAATAAAAGAATTCTAAAAATCAATTTTTTTTTTTTTTTAATCAGTTTAGGTCAATTAGTATTCTGCTGCAAAAAAAAAAAATTCCCAAAAAGCGTATTTTAACCACTTAAGCCCCGGAGGATTTTCCTGCTAAACGACCAGGGGGTATTTTGCGATTCGGCACTGCGTGACTTTAACGGACAATTGCGCGGTCGTGCGACGCTGTACCTAAACGAATTTGACGTCCTTTTTTTCCCACAAACAGAGCTTTCTTTTGGTCGTATTTGATCACCTGTGCGATTTTTACTTTTTGCGCTAAAAAACAAAAAAAGAGCGTACATTTTGCAAAAATAACAATATTTTTCATATTTTTATATGAAATTCCCCCCAAAAAAAATGTAAAAATCAAAATTTTTTTAAATTTTCAGCCAATTTGTTTTATGCTACATAGGTTTGGTAAAAAATAATCGCAAAAAGCGTATTTTGATTGGTTTGCGCAAAAGTTATCGCGTTTACTAACAAAGGGAAAGATTTTTGTCATTTTTGTTTTTTTTTTTTAACGTGTAATGGTGGCGATCTGCGATTTTTTTTTTTTTGTGGTACTGCGACATTGGGGCGGACAAATCGGACCCTTGACTGACATTTTTGACACTTTTGGGGTTACCAGTGACATTTCTACAGTAATCAGTGCTATATATATGCACTGTTACTGTAAAAATACACTGGTAGTGAAGGGGTTAACTTTATTTGGGAGGGAGGGGCTGTGTGTCCCTAGGGGCGTGCTTTCTACTGTGATTGGCTGTGGCTTGAGCTGTAAGGACACTGATCAACGGATCTACATAGTAGATCCGTGTGATCAGTGTCTTTACACAGAGGAGAATGACAGGTGGTTTGTTTACACAAGCTGCCTGACATTCTCCCTCTCCCCCGCCGATCGCCGAGTGACCGGCGGACATCGGGTCCGCTGGTCACACGCGCGGGGGGGTCCGTGGCCGCGCGGGAGCGCGCCTCCGCGGGCGCGCGCTCGCTCCCCAGAGCCTCACAGGCGAGCGACGTAGACCTACGTCACTCTGCCTGTGAGGGGCTGACTGCCGCAGTAAATATACTGTGAGCAGTCGGCAAGCGGTTAATTGGTTTGCTCAAAAGTTAGGCATAGCGTTTACAAACTACGGGATAGATTTTCGGACTTTATTTTATTATTTTTTTTTATTATTTTATTAGTAATGGTGGTGATTTACAATTTTTACTTTCTGCTATAAAACAAAAAAAAATGTAAAAATCTAAATTTTTCATAATTTTAGGCCAATTTGTATTCTGCTACATATTTTTAGTAAAACAAATCCCATTAAGTGATTGATTGGTTTGCGCTAAAGTTATCGCGTTTACAAACTAGGGGAAAGATTTGTCATTTTTATTTTACTAATAATGGCAGCCATCTGAGATTTTTAGCGGGACTGCGACATTGCGGCGGACAGATCGGACCTCTAACTGATGCTTTTGGGGGGGGGAACCAGTGACATTACTACAGTAATCGGTGCTAAAAATATGCACTCTTACTGTACCAATGACACTGACAGGGAAGGGGTTAACACCAGGGGCAATCAAAGGGTTAAACATTGTCCCTAGGGGGTGCTTTCTGTCCGGGGGATGGGCTTGCTGGATAAACGCAGAGACCTGTGATCTTAAATAAGAGGATACCTGTGTTCATAACTGACAGAACAGCGGTCTGCCGTGTTTACGCCCGTTCTCCACGGGGAGCGATCCTGGGTGCCCGGCGGCAATCGCGGACGCCAGACCCGCTGATTAGCTTCCCTTGTGGCGAATGGGCACACGTGCGTGGTTGCGGTCCCGTGAAACGACGTACAGTTTTGCAGGACAGAGCCAACCTGCCGCAGTAAAACTATGGCGGATGGTCGGCAAGTGGTTTAAACTGTCAGTGGGTTTCTAACAGATGAGGGTAATAAACCAATGTGCTAATCAATAGGAGAGTAAATAAATGATATAGAGAACTGTGCAATGAAGCTAAAAAGCAGCCAATTTTTGCAGTGTCACCACTTGCAATATAAATGTAAAAAAAAAAAAAAAATGTGTGTGTATATAATATAAATATAATATAATAAATATAATATAATAATAAATATAATATAATAATAAATATAATAATAAATATAATAGAATATAATATAATAATAAATATAATATAATAATAAATATTATATAATATTATAAATTTCATATAATATAATCTAATAAATATAATATAATAATAAATATAATATAATATAAATATAATAATAAATATAATTAAATATAAATATAATGGCAATAATTCTAATAGATGCTCCTTGTTTTTACGTTTTAGGTGACGGCGAAGACCATGGCTCAGCATGAAGAGCTGATGAAGAAAACGGAAACAATGAACGTTATAATAGGAACAAACAAAATGTTAAGGGAAGATAAAGAAAAGATGGAACAAAATCTTCAGCAACTTCAAGCTAAGGTGGGCAATCGGCCTCAGTTTCAGTATTCTGGGATAATTGATCAAACTTTCGTATCCATTAGAATCCGGCCCAGCAGAGCACTGAAAGAATCCTCTCATTCTTTAGTCTACTGTTAAAATGTTCATGACCACATGCATAGGATAATGTCAGCAAGATATAGTATTAGGATTTGAATCCCTTCCCTCCAGCTGTACACACATGTGACAGCACGGAAATGGACCTTGTTCCTCTTACAGACACAGAGCCTGGCTCGGGAGCGAGCCCGTACAAGTGCCCCTATAGCAGTGATGGCAAACCTTGGCACCCCAGATGGTTTGGAACTACATTTCCCATGATGCTCATGCACTCTGCAGTGTAGTTGAGCATCATGGGAAATGTAGTTCCAAAACATCTGGGGTGCCAAGTTTCACCATCACTGCCCTATAGCAAGCGGCTTTCTATGGGAGCACTTGGCAGAGGGAAGGAACCAGAAGTGCCGGCGGGGGACCCGAGAAGAAGAGAATCGGGGCTGCTCGGTGCAAAACCATTACAGAGCAGGAAAGCATAACATGTTTATTATTTTTATTACTAAAATGTTATTTTACTATTTTACAATTTTTTTTTTATTTATATGACCTTTCTGGTTTTTGTGTATTTTCTTTGTGAAAGGCTGCTGTGCTACTTCCTGTATTTTGAATTTAATTTTCAGATACGAAAGCTGGAATCCAATATATTGCCATTGCAAGAGTCCAACTCTGAGCTAAGTGAGAAGAGCGGCATGCTTCAAGCGGAAAAGAAGTTGCTTGAGGAAGATGTGAAGCGTTGGAAGGCCCGAACACAGGTATTGGGTTGGCAGGTTCTCCTAAGACGGGGCTTAATATTTAAAGTCCTGAGCTACTAGCTAAGCCTTAAGAATTACTCGCCACCAGTTGCCCCACCCCTGCCCTGATTCCAACCCCACACCATTCCACCCCTGCCCTGATTCCCGCCCCTGCCCTGCCCTGATTCCCGCCCCTGCCCTGCCCTGATTCCCGCCCCTGCCCTGCCCTGATTCCCGCCCCTGCCCTGATTCCCGCCCCTGCCCTGATTCCCGCCCCTGCCCTGCCCTGATTCCCGCCCCTGCCCTGCCCTGATTCCCGCCCCTGCCCTGCCCTGATTCCCCTGCCCCAGCCCTAAGACCTGGTTCACACCTATGCGTTTTTTGGGAACATCAATGGAGCCTGTACATTGGAGGGATTGCAGGTGCAATGCTTTGCAACCTTTATTATAAAAAGTAAAAGGACGGCGATTGTAAGTTCAGTCCTGTCAGATTTAATGAAACCATTTAGATCTTATAGGGGATAAATCTGAAGCAATTTCTAATTTAACACAAAAGAACAGGAATGTATCCTATCATAATGTTGGACGTTTTAGGCACCCACATGAGACAAGCCCAATTATATATAAAAATAGACAAAATCTTTGCAATACATAGTGAAGAAGACTCTCCTCAGCATTATAGAAGACAAATCTGACGCGATTTCTAATGTAAATTTCTTATTGGAGTTTTTTCTGTCCATTGTCAGCACTTATTAAACCAGCAGAAAGATACGGATGCCGAGGAGCACAAGAAGCTGCTTTCTGAAAGAGACGTGAATGTGAAGAGAATTCAGCAGCTCACTGAGGAAGTTGGGAAATTGAAAACCGAGACTGCGAGGTAAGTGGGGGGGTTTTAAGATTTTAGGTCATCTTTGACCGAACAAATCTTTTATTGATGGATGTTCCTTTATATCATAAATTTTTATTGAAAAAAATAGACATACAAAGTTTTCCACAGAATTAGAAACCAATCTAAAAACCAAAACGATATAAGTTGGCATATTGAAGTTTCAGGGCCTTGAAAAAGTATTCACACCCCTTGAAATTTCCCACATTTTGTCACGTTGCAACCAAAAATTGTAAATGTATGTGATAGACCGACACAAAGTGGCACTTAATTGTGAAGTGGAAGGAAAATGATACAAATCTGTGAAAAGTGTGGGGGGCTTTTGTATTCACCCCCCTTAAGGCCCCTTTCACACGGGCGATCCGATCTGCCTGTTAGTTTTTCAGGTGGACCTGATCGGATGCTCAATGCATCCCTATGGGGCTGCAGGTGTCAGCGGAGACATCTCCACTGACACCACACTTCTATCCGATTCCGATCCTGTCCGTGAAATCCGGATGAATGGAAATCCTATTTTCCATCCGTCTGGGGGATCGGATGAGAACGGACAGACGGTCCATTCTCATCCGATTTCCCCATGGAGGACAGCGGGGATCTGACAGCTCCGTCTCTGCACACAGAGCGGAGACAGAGCTGTTATCCGCCTGCTCAGTGGCGATCAGCGGATCGACCCCCAGCTGAGCAGAACAGGCTCCGTCAGGTGGGGCGCCCGTGTGAAAGAGCCCTTAAGCCCCTTTCACACAGGCGGACCGTTCATATCCGCCTGTCCATTTTTTTGGCAGATCTGAACAGATGCCCCATGCATCTCTATGGGGCAATCGGATGTCAGCGGAGACATGTCCACTGACATCCGATCTGTCAAATCTGGACAGATGGAAACCCTATTTTCCATCCGTCCATCGGATCGGATGGGATTGGATGAGAACGGACAGACGGGTTCCCTTCCGATTCCCCCATAGAGAACAGCGGGACCTGACAGCTGTGTAAATAGAGTCCACCTGTGTGTAATTTAATCTCAGTATACGAGGGGAGGCCAATAAGTTTTTACCCTCACCAAGATGTGCTAGGGACCTGAAATTTGGTCCACTGACTCTTCTTTCGCTACATATTCCCTACCAATGGTTACATATTTCTCGCATTTGTGGAACAGACTTGTGAAAACTAACACCGCACATCACCCTAAACACACCATCCCCACCGTGAAACATGTTGGTGGTGGCAGCAGCATCATGGTGTGGGGATGCTTTTCTTCAGCGGGGACAAGGAAGCTGGTCAGGGTTGATGGGAAGATGGATGGAGCCAAATACAGGGCAATCTTAGAAGAAAACCTGTTCGAGTCTGCAAAAGACTTGAGATTGGGGAGGAGGATCACCTTCCAGCAGGACAACGACCCGAAACATCCAGCCAGAGCTACAATGGAATGGTTTACATCAAAGCATATTCATGTGTTGGAATGGCCCGATCACAGTCCAGACCTAAATCCCATTGAGAATCTGTGACAAGACTTGAAAATTGCTGTTCAGACGCTCTCCATCCAATCTGACAGATTTTGCAAAGAATGATCTTGCATATGAAATCCTGTACTCTCCTCTGCTCATGGGCCCATAGTGCAAATACTATTTTAGGATTTTGTTCCCCCCATTCTTATTTATGTTGACTATATTTTTGATAGGTTGAACGCATCGCTAAATTCAAGTCAGAGTCAGTGTCAGAGCGCAAGAGAAGAACTGAGCAAACTGAAAAGCGAGAAGGAAAATCTCCAGAAAGAACTTGATCTTAAAGTCACAGATATCCAAGAAAAGATTAAAACCATCACACAGGTCAAAAAGATTGGAAGAAGATACAAGACTCAGTATGAGGAGCTTAAAGTCCAGCATGATAAGGTAACAGTCTGTAAAGATTGTAATCACGGTGTTTAGCTTTGTTCCTAGACTTAATGTTCTTCCCGGAAGCATACCTGGTAATATAAGATCCAGTTCGCTCCCGAGCCATGCTCTGTGTGTCCATTCACACACACAGCGCGGCTTGGCCTTTACTGATGCTTTCTCTTCATTGGCTCACTGGCTGTGATTGACAGCAGCAGTAGCCAATGGCTCCTGCTGCAGTGTGAGCCAATGAGGAGAAAGCCGCTGCTCTCTTCATTGGCTCACTGGCTGTGATTGACAACAGCTGAAACCAATGGCTCCTGCTGCTGTGTGAGCCAATGAGGAGAGAGTGACGCTGCTCTCGTGCGCGTCGCTGGATTAAGACCGGACTCGGATAAATATAAAAGGGGGCTGAGGGGGGAGCTGCACCCAAGCGTTTTTTTACCTACATGCATAAATGCATGACAGTGTTAAAAAAAAACCTTGAGCCTTTAGAACCAGTTTAACAATTTGCCGACTGCCTGCTGCATATTTACCATGGCAGGTCGGCTTCAGTACGCAACATTACGTACCTGTACGTCATTTTGAGCAATAGGCACTGGGTGGCGCGATTGCGCGCTGATTGGGCACAGGGAATGCCAATCAGGTCGGCCACAATGTCGCAGTCCCGCTAAAAATGTATGTTCCGCCAGCATTACTAGTAAAATTTAAAAAAAATATATAATGCCATAAAAATATCCCCTAGTTTAGAGACGCTATAACGTTTTCGGAAATCGGTCAATATACACTTATTGGGATTTTTTTTTTAACAAAAATATGTAGCAGAATGCATATTGGCCTAAATTTATGAAGAAATTCGATTTTTTTTTTTTTTTTATTGGATGTGTTTTATAGCAGAAAGTAAAAAATTTGTTGCGCCTTTTTTTTGTTTTTTTGTTTACAGTACAAAAAAAAAACCCAGCAGAGGGGAATCAAATACCATCAAAAGAAAGCGCTATTTGTAGGGGGGGAAAAAAGACAACAATTGTATTTGTGTACAGCGTCGCACGACCGCGCAATTGTCAGTTAAAGTAACGCAGTGCCGTATCACAAAAAAATGGCCTGACCATTAAGGGGGCAAATCTTCTGGGGCTGTGTGATTTTTTTTTTTTTTGCAATATAAAGCAAAAAAAAAAAAAAAAAAGCAACAAATTGGAAAAACAATGTGTTTTTTTTTTTTTTTCTTTCTTTCTGCTATAAAACACCGCCAATTAAAAAATCAAAACTTTCATTTTAGGCAAATTTGTATTCTGCAACATATTTTTGGTAAAAAAAAAAAAAAAATCCCAATAAGTGTATATTGATAGGTTTGCGCAAAACTTATCGCGTCTACAAACTTGGATATATTTATGGAATTTTTATTCATATTTATTTATTTTTTTTTTACTGGTAATGGCGGTAATCAGCGATTTGTAGCGGGACTGCGACATTGCGGCGGACAGATCAGACCCCTAACTGATTTTTTTTACACTTTTGGGGGGACCAGTGACATTTTTACATGGTAATCAGTGCTAAAAATATGCACTGTTACTGTAATGACACTGGCATGTAAGGGGTTAACACCAGGGGGCGACCAAAGGGTTAGGTGTGTCCCTACGGGGGAGCTTTCGAACTGTGTGGGGGTCATAAACATGAACATAGGGATCTGTGTTCCTAAATAGCAGGAACACGGGATCACTGTGTTCATCTCTGACAGAATGGCGTTCTGCCTTTTTTACATAGTTCTGTCTCTATGGGGAGCGATCGAATCTGCCGGACACGCCGATTGGCTCCCCCTCTGAAGCCCCCCCAGCTATTACACATAGATATATGTGAACTAAATATCCCTTTTTTTTTCCGTTAAATTGTTTTTTTTGAGTTTTGAAAGTAGTACAAACAAGTAACAAGGTAACAAAACTGATAAACAAGGATATTTGAATGGGAGTCGACAGTACAGGTACACGTAATACAATGAATAAGGACAAATGAGGATGAATAAACATTGCCATCTTGTGTCAGAAAAGAATAGTACATGCTAGTTTTATCACATAGTAAACAACATAATGTTGCAATCGATGCCATCTAGCGGTCGAGATGTGTATTACAATTAGGCATAGATGTTTGGAAAGAGGTACCGAGTCATGGTGAAGTGGGTGTCGTACCAAAGTGACCACTGTTGCAATTTAATTTTTTCTTTCTGATGCAAGACGTGATTAGGCGTCATAAGGAGCTCATATGTGTAGTGAGTTTGGGTGACTTCAATTATGTCTAGCAGGGAAGGGATTCTGCTACTTCTCCATTTCCTTGTTATAGAGATTTTAGTTGCGAGAATATATCCTTTTTTTTTTAATTGCATAGTTTGCTGGAAAGGGTGTAGCAATGGGCAGAGGGTCCATCCAGAAGGCCCACTGGCTATTAGAAGAAGTGGCGTACAGGTACGTCGTTTCACGCAATAGTGCCAACCTGCCGCAGTAAAACTATGGCGGCTGGTCGGCATGTGATTAAAGAGCTGGAAAGGGGTTAATATTAGAGCAAGATGAGGGTAAGAAGAAGAGGATTTAATTTTAACTATACAAATATAGGGGAGATTTACTAAAGCTGGATCACCCAGAATCTGGTGCAGCTCTGCATAGAAACCAATCCGCTTCTAACTTCAGCTGCTTCAATTAATTCTGGAAGCTGATTGGTTTCTATGCAGAGCTGCACCAGATTCTGTGTACTCCACCTTTTGTAAATCTCCCCCATCGTGTTTTCTTTTTTTTTTTTTTCTGCTTTTAGTTGGTTGCGGAGACCTCCACAGCTCAAGCAGCGCAGTCTGAAGAGCAGGCTTCCCAGAAGGAGATTCAGGAGCTGAAGGATTCTCGGGCGAAGTCTGAAACAAAGATCTCAACACTGGAGAGCCAGCTGGAGACCTTACAGAAGGTTAGTGCCTCGATGTTAGTACTGCAAATAATCACTAACTTCACCTGTTCACACGCCGGAACAATATTTCAAATACACAGTTTTATACCGTCACTGATCAATTATTAGGAACCTTACCCACTATTAGTATCGTTTTCCTGATCAATTATTAGGAACCTCGCCCACTATTAGTATCGTTTTCCTGATCAATTATTAGGAACCTCACCCACTATTAGTATAATTTTCCTGATCAATTAATAGGAACCTCACCCACTATTAGTATAATTTTCCTGATCAATTATTAGGAACCTCACCCACTATTAGTACAGTTTTCCAGATCAATTATTAGGAACCTCACCCACTATTAGTACAGTTTTCCAGATCAATTATTAGGAACCTCACCCACTATTAGTATAATTTTCCTGATCAATTAATAGGAACCTCACCCACTATTAGTATAATTTTCCTGATCAATTATTAGGAACCTCACCCACTATTAGTACAGTTTTCCAGATCAATTATTAGGAACCTCACCCACTATTAGTATCGTTTTCCTGATCAATTATTAGGAACCTCACCCACTATTAGTAACGTTTTCCTGATCAATTATTAGGAACCTCACCCACTATTGGTATCATTTTCATGATCATTTGCTTTTTGAACATTTATTGGCCTGGGATTTGTTGGTCCCTCCAGTCATCTAATAAAATGCACTTTGTATGGGACTTCACCACCTCCCCCCACCCACTGTATAGTCCAATGACAGCGGGAGGAATCCCATCTTATTCTGGGATGACCCCCCCCATTCTCACAGCTCTTGTGTGCCCATGGGGGGGGCACTGCGATCGTAGGCATGCTGTGTTCATAGAACATGGCACAACCCCAATCTCCAATGACTCGGCTCTTTACCCATGTGATCAACTGTGTCCAATCACAACCGATCACATGTAAACACGTACAGTATCTGACTAAAGTAAGTACACCCCTCACATTTCTGTAAATATTTTATTCTATCTTTTCATGTGACAACACTGAAGAAATGAGACTTTGCTACAATGTAAAGTAGTGAGTGTACAGCTTGTATAACAGTGTAAATTTACTGTCCCCTCAAAATAACTCAACACACAGCCATTAATGTCTAAACCGCTGGCAACAAAAGTCAGTACACCCCTAAGTGACAATGTCCAAATTGGGCCCAAAGTGTGAATATTTTGTGTGGCCACCATTATTTTCCAGCACTGCCTTAACCCTCTTGGGCATGGAGTTCCCCAGAGCTTCACAGGTTGTCACTGGAGTTCTCTTCCCCTCCTCCATGATGACATCACAGAGCTGGTGGATGTTAGAGACCTTGTGCTCCTCCACCTTCTGTTTGAGGATCCCCACAGATGCTCAATAGGGTTTAGGTCTGGAGACATGCTTGGCCAGTCCATCACCTTTACCCTCAGCTTCTTTAGCAAGGCAGTGGTCATCTTGGAGGTGTTTGGGGTCGTTATCATGTTGGAATACTGCCCTGCGGCATATTGGTAGCTCATTTAAAAAAATAAAAAATTAATAATGTTACTAGCTCATTAAAAAAAAATAAAAAAATAGCTTGTTTAAAAAAAATAATAATAAAAGAAAATATTGGTAGCTCATTTAAAAAAAATAAAATGTTGGTAGTTCATATAAAAAAAAAAATATATATTTTCTTTTATATATATATATATGTATAGCAAATGGTACCAATAATATACTAATCTGTTTTTTGAAGACTGTGGAAGATAAAGAGAATGAAGTGAAAGCTCTGCAGGAACAGATCACACAACTTCAGTCAGAGGTGTCCAAAGTTCATAAGGACCTCCAGGAGAAGAGCACTCAGGAAGAGACTCTGCGCCAGCAAATCAATGAGAAGGAGGAGAAAACCAAGAAGACTCTGTATGCAGCAAAGCAGAGACTTGCACAGCTCAATAGTAAGATTCCCCCATTTTTATTTCTTTGTTTTTTGTGTTGTGAGAGACACTGCAGTCTGCTTTGTCTCCAGAAAATAAATCGTCCAGCTCAATTTATCAATAAATCCACAGTGGTTCATGTATAGGTGATTATTGGATACTTGTCCCCAGGCTATAGGCAAAAAATGTCTTCTGCAGCATGAACACCAGAGTAGATTTATTTTTTTTCCCTCTCTTACAAGCCCACAGAATACCTGGTCATCCCGCCAATCCAGTTTCTAATATGTCCCTTCTGGCACTGGAGTGACTGAGTTTTCTCTTGGCACGCAGTGTTATACTCATCTCCTGGAACTACAGAGCAACGTGGTTAAAGGAGTTGTGAAGTCAGGAAGGTTTTTCATTCTATGCATGAAGATAAAAAAACCCTTCAGTGTGAAGCAGCATTCCCTAATACTTACCTGAGCCCCGTCTCTGTCCAGCGATGTCCATAAGCCCCTTTATAATATATTGCCGCACTAGAAATGCCCAAAGAGACCTCTACATTCAAACATACATACCACAGCTGTATTCTAAATTAAATTGTCAGAAAAAATGTTAACGTGTCAAAATTTTTTTAACCACTTTCAGACCGGAGGATTTGGCTGCTCAATGACCAGGCCATATTTTGCAATATTTTCCCTTCCTTCCTTCCTTCCTTCCTTCCTCCCTCCCTCCCCTCCCTCCCTCCCTCCCTTCCTCCCTTCCTCCCTCCTTCCTTCCTCCTTCCCACCCTCCCTCCCCCTCCCTTTCTTCCCTCCCTCCCTTTCTTCCCTCCCTCCCTTTCTTCCCTCCCTCCCTTTCTTCCCTCCCTCCCTTTCTTCCCTCCCTCCCTTTCTTCCCTCCCTCCCTTTCTTCCCTCCCTCCCTTTCTTCCCTCCCTCCCTTTCTTCCCTACCTCCCTTTCTTCCCTCCCTCCCTTTCTTCCCTCCCTCCCTTTCTTCCCTCCCTCCCTTTCTTCCCTCCCTCCCTTTCTTCCCTCCCTCCCTTTCTTCCCTCCCTCCCTTTCTTCCCTCCCTCCCTTTCTTCCTTCCTTCCTTCCTTCCTTCCTCCCTCCCTTTCTTCATCCCTCCCCTCCCTTTCTTCCCTTCCTCCCTTTCTTCATCCCTCCCCTCCCTTTCTTCGCTCCCTCCCTTTCTTCGCTCCCTCCCTTTCTTCGCTCCCTCCCTTTCTTCGCTCCCTCCCTTTCTTCGCTCCCTCCCTTTCTTCCTTCCTTCCCTTCCTCCCTTTCTATCTCCCTTCCTCCCTTCTATCTTCCTTCCCTCCCTTTCTATCTTCCTTCCCTCCCTTTCTATCTTCCTTCCTTCCCTCCCTTTCTTCCTTCCTTCCCTCCTTTCTTTCCTTCCTTCCCTCCCTTTCTATCTTTCCTTCTTCCCTCGTCCTTTCTTCATCCCTCCCTTTCTTCCCTCCCTCCCTCCCTCCCTTCCTTTCTTCCTTCCCTCCCTTCCTTCCTTCTTCTCTCCTTCCTTCCTTCCCTTCCCTTCCCTTCCTTCCCTCTTCCCTTTCTTCCTTCCTTCCTTCCTTCCTTCCTTCCTTCCTTCCTTCCTTCCTTCCTTCCTTCCTTCCCTCCTTTCTTCCTTCCTTCCCTCCTCCCTTTCTTCTTCCTTCCCTCCCCCCTTTCTTTCTTCCTTCCTTCCTCCCTTTCTTTCTTCCTTTCTTCCTTCCTTCCTTCCCTCCCTCCCTTTCTTTCTTCCTTCCTTCCCTCCTTTCTTCTTCCTTCCTTTCCTCCTTTCTTCCTTCCTCCTTTCTTTCTTCCTTCCTTTCCTCCCTTTCTTCCTCCCTTTCTTCCTTCCCTCCCTTTCTTTCTTCCTTCCTTCCTTCCCTTTCTTCTTTCTTCCTCCCTCCCTTTCTTCCTTCCTTCCTTCCTTCCTTCCTTCCTTCCTTCCCTTCCCTTCCTTCCTTCCTCCCTCCCTTTCTTCCTTCCTTCCCTCCCTCCTTTCTTTCTTCTTCCTCCCTCCCTTTCTTTCTCCTTCCTTCCCTCCCTTTCTTTCTTCCTTCCTTCCTTTCCTTCCCTTCCTTCCTTCCTTCCCTCCCTTTCTTCCTTCCTTCCTTCCCTCCCTCCCTTTCTTCCTCCCTTTCTTCCTTCCTCCCTTTCTTCCTTCCTTCCCTCCTTTCTTCCTTCCTTCCCTCCTTTCTTCCTTCCCTCCCTTTCTTTCTTCCTTCCCTCCCTTTCTTTCTTCCTTCCTTTCCTCCCTTTCTTCCTTCCTTCCCTCCCTTTCTTCCTTCCTTCCCTCCCTCCCTTTCTTCTTCCTTCCCTCCCTCCCTTTCTTTCTTCCTTCCTTCCCTCCCTTTCTTTCTTCCTTCTTCCTTCCTTCCCTCCTTCCTTCCTCCCTTTCTTCCTTCCTTCCTTCCTTCCCTCCCTTTCTTCCTCCCTTTCTTCCTTCCCTCCTTTCTTCCTTCCTTCCCTCCTTTCTTCCTTCCTTCCCTCCCTTTCTTCCTTCCTTCCCTCCCTTTCTTTCTTCCTTCCTTTCCTCCCTTTCTTCCTCCCTTTCTTCCTTCCCTCCCTTCTTCTTTCTTCCTTCCTTCCTTCCTTCCTTTCTTTTCTTTCTTTCTTTCTTTCTTTCTTTCTTTCTTTTCTTTCTTTCTTTCTTTCTTTCTTTCTTTCTTTCTCTTTCTT
>NC_138775.1:297423202-297440551 GCF_965119305.1 Pelophylax lessonae | reverse complement strand
CCTTCCCTCCCTTTCTTTCTTCCTTCCTTCCCTCCCTTTCTTTCTTCCTTCCTTCCCTCCCTTTCTTTCCTTCCTTCCTTCCTTCCCTTTCTTTCTTTCTTTCTTCCTTCCTTCCTTCCCTCCCTTTCTTTCTTTCTTTCTTCCTTCCTTCCCTCCCTTTCTTTCTTTCTTCCTTCCTTCCCTCCCTTTCTTTCTTCCTTCCTTCCCCCCTCCCTTTCTTTCTTCCTTCCTTTCCTCCCTTTCTTCCTCCCTTTCTTCCTTCCCTCCCCTTTCTTTCTTTCTTCCTTCCCTCCCTTTCTTTCTTTCTTCCTTCCCTCCCTTTCTTTCTTTCTTTCTTTCTTCCTTCCTTCCCTCCCTTTCTTCCTTCCCTCCCTTTCTTTCTTTCTTCCTCCCTTTCTTCCTTCCCTTTCTTTCTTTCTTTCTTCCTTCCCTCCCTTTCTTTCTTCCTTCCCTTTCTTTCTTTCTTTCTTCCTTCCCTTTCTTTCTTTCTTTCTTCCTTCCCTCCCTTTCTTTCTTCCTTCCCTCCCTTTCTTTCTTCCTTCCCTCCCTTTCTTTCTTCCTTCCCTCCCTTTCTTTCTTCCTTCCCTCCCTTTCTTTCTTCCTTCCCTCCCTTTCTTTCTTCCTCCCTCCCTCCCTTTCTTTCTTCCTTCCTTCCCTCCCTTTCTTTCTTCCTTCCTTCCCTCCCTTTCTTTCTTCCTTCCTTTCCTCCCTTTCTTCCTCCCTTTTCTTCCTTCCTTTCCTCCCTTTCTTCCTTCCTTTCCTCCCTTTCTTCCTCCCTTTCTTCCTCCCTTTCTTCCTTCCTTTCCTCCCTTTCTTCCTCCCTTTCTTTCTTCCTTCCCTCCCTTTCTTCCTTCCTTCCCTCCCTTTCTTCCTTCCTTCCCTCCCTTTCTTTCTTTCTTTCTTTTTTTCTTTTTCTTTCTTCCCTTCCCTTCCCTCCCCTCCCCCAGCCGCTCCTCAAGTGGCAATTGTGCAAGAGGAGTGGGGGATGGGTCCTTAAAGCAGAACCTCCCCCTTTTTTGGGGGGAAGTTCCGCTTTCATGTAAATTTTTGAGCCTCAGGCGTTTTGTTTCAGGTGACAGAAAGCTCCAATGTGAACGGGCCATTGAAATGAATGGAATTTTGCTTGTTGTGCGTCTTTGAAGATTCAGGCTTGAATCACACTGGTGCGACGCGTGAAACCCTGCGAATCCAGTGCGGGTTCCTGAATCGCTGGCGGTTCACCTTGCCCTCTGTGAACCCCTGCGGGTGTTGATATAAAGTTAAGGACACACCCCCCCCCCCCCCCCCAGATCGGATCGCAGTGCGAACTGTGAATTCGGGCAGGAATTGGATTGGATGGGTGTGAACAGCAATGCAATCCAATTCTGGTGCGGACAAAAAAAGGGTCTTGCACGGGTTTGCACCGAATGCAATGCAAATTCAGCTATACAGTTTGTATTGCAAAATACGCATCGCACAGACATCGCATGTGATCTATACAGCAATGCGGTGCAAATCGCATGTGATGTCTGGCATCGCTACAGTGTGATCCCGCACTCAGAGCTGAGAGTTTTACAAGCTGATCGCCCAGCCTTTGTTTGGAGGAAATTCATCTTTTCTAAATGTTTCCGCTTATAAAGATCTGAAGGAGCAACTTACAAATGAAAACGAAGAGTTGAAACAAAAAATTACGGGTCTCGATCAGCAGAGGGAGGAGCTAGAAGTTCGCATGAGCGCTTTGAAATCGCAATATGAAGGACGTATTTGTCGCCTGGAGCGTGAGATGCGCGAGCAGCAAGAGAGACATCAGGAGCAAAGGGACGAGAACCAGGAAGCATCAAAAGTAAAATTATTTATCATTTGGTTGGTTTCTTATTTTGGGTTTTGTTTTTTTAGGTTTTTCATGACATTCAGTAAAATCAGATTTCTTTTCAGGTCCCGGAACAGCGGCAGATCACCGTAAAGCCAACGGCCGCTCCTGGGGAAAGAGGAACGTAAGTAGAGGGAAAGCTTCATGTGTATACCGCCCCCCAGACGCTGAATTTCTACAGCATTGTACATCGTATCCGCTTTCATTTAGGGGGTTGGAACCCCCCCTTAAAGGGCATTATGTTTTTCCTTCAACCACTTGCTGAGCGATATATAGTGTTGCTGTTTGCAAGTGGTTTGCCGGGGTCATGGCTGAAGATATCACCCATCACCCTAGTACCAGTTTTTTGCACACTGGAATGCTTCCGGAAGTGGCGAGAGGGGACTTACCTCTTCCCCGTCCCCCTCGTCTCGTCCCCCTCGTCTCGTCCCCCTCTTCCCCGTCGTCTCGTCCCCCTCGTCTCGTCCCCCTCGTCTCGTCCCCCTCGTCTCGTCCCCCTCGTCTCGTCCCCCTCGTCTCGTCCCGTCCCCCTCGTCTCGTCTCGTCCCCCTCGTCTCGTCCCCCTCGTCTCGTCCCCCTCGTCTCGTCCCCCTCGTCTCGTCCCGTCCCCCTCGTCTCGTCTCGTCCCCCTCGTCTCGTCCCGTCCCCCTCGTCTCGTCTCGTCCCCCCTCGTCTCGTCCCCCTCGTCTCGTCTCGTCCCCCCTCGTCTCGTCCCCCTCGTCTCGTCCCCCTCGTCTCGTCCCCCTCGTCTCGTCCCCCTCGTCTCGTCCCCCTCGTCTCGTCCCCCTCGTCTCGTCCCCCTCGTCTCGTCCCCCTCGTCTCGTCCCCCTCGTCTCGTCCCCCTCGTCTCGTCCCCCTCGTCTCGTCCCCCTCGTCTCGTCCCCCTCGTCTCGTCCCCCTCGTCTCGTCCCCCTCGTCTCGTCCCCCTCGTCTCGTCCCCCTCGTCTCGTCCCCCTCGTCTCGTCCCCCTCGTCTCGTCCCCCTCGTCTCGTCCCCCTCGTCTCGTCCCCCTCGTCTCGTCCCCGTCCCCCTCGTCTCGTCCCCGTCCCCCTCGTCTCGTCCCCGTCCCCCTCGTCTCGTCCCCGTCCCCCTCGTCTCGTCCCCGTCCCCCTCGTCTCGTCCCCGTCCCCCTCGTCTCGTCTCGTCCCCGTCCCCCTCGTCTCGTCCCCGTCCCCCTCGTCTCGTCTCGTCCCCGTCCCCCTCGTCTCGTCTCGTCCCCCTCGTCTCGTCTCGTCTCGTCCCCCTCGTCTCGTCTCGTCCCCGTCCCCCTCGTCTCGTCTCGTCCCCGTCCCCCTCGTCTCGTCTCGTCCCCGTCCCCCTCGTCTCGTCTCGTCCCCGTCCCCCTCGTCTCGTCTCGTCCCCGTCCCCCTCGTCTCGTCTCGTCCCCGTCCCCCTCGTCTCGTCTCGTCCCCGTCCCCCTCGTCTCGTCTCGTCCCCGTCCCCCTCGTCTCGTCTCGTCCCCGTCCCCCTCGTCTCGTCTCGTCCCCGTCCCCCTCGTCTCGTCTCGTCCCCGTCCCCCTCGTCTCGTCTCGTCCCCGTCCCCCTCGTCTCGTCTCGTCCCCGTCCCCCTCGTCTCGTCTCGTCCCCGTCCCCCTCGTCTCGTCTCGTCTCGTCCCCCTCGTCTCGTCTCGTCCCCGTCCCCCTCGTCTCGTCTCGTCCCCGTCCCCCTCGCCAGTGCCTCTCTGGGCTCTCCCGTGCTAGCGGGAAGCTTGGCCCTGAAGCCAGCAGTTCCCCCAGCTGATCGGGGACTGAAACATCTCAGATCAAGAGGAGACATCCTGGGAATTCCTATGCTCTCTAAATCCGTGTGTAAGCAATAGGCTGACCAAAAAAAAAATATTTTAAATCAAGCGCTTCTGGGTGTTTGCAATATTTTGTATAGATGAATCTCAAATATATTAACAGGGTTGTTAGAAAACTGCTGCTGGTTGGCTGTAGATGTACTACATATGAAATAAGGGAAAAATAAAACTAGCGCAAATTCTTATAAACCCAAATGTAACCGGAAAATACCATATATATATTTCTATCTGTATTTGTTTTATAGTCACCTCTTTTATACTTCTATTAATATAATATTGAAGGAATCTTGGAATACAAATTGGCCAACTAGTGACCTAGCATGAAAATCTGCAATTATACAACTGAGCCTGCATGCTGGAAAACATATGCTGAAGTGCAAAAAAAAAAAAATTGTGAGAAATATGTATGAATAAATTATATTAAATGATATGATGTGTCTCTTATTAATGTGCTGATAATATACCATGTAAAAAAAATTTTTTTCTTTCTCTTATGATTGGGTAAAATACACCCAAGACACATCATATCATTTAATATAATTTATTCATACATATTTTTTCTCACAATTTTTTTATTTTTTTTATTGCACTTCAGCATATGTTTCTCTGTCGCTCATTGACAGACGTAGTCTTCTTGATTCACAAGAACTGGGTTATGTTGTCTCCGCAGGAGCAGGACTAGGCAGAAAGAAAAAAACGTTCTGGCTCCACCTTAGGGGCAGTCCCTGAGGGTATATCCTCCCTCTCTCTGCTACAGGGAATCAGTTTTTTTCTGTCTAGTCAGGAGTAAGGACCTAAGTTCCTTGCTGGGATCTTTTTGGTCCTGGCAAGATTTTTTTCTTTAGAAAAAACATTTTTTTAGGTAGTTTTTCTCCAGTGTTTTTTTCCTGTGAGATCTTCAAGCAAAAACGCCGGACTGGGCGACACTTGTGGTCACCCCAGCCGGCCTACGAGCGCGCGCAGACCATTGCATTGCGCTTGGTCGGCCGCGACACATTCAAGTATGCGGGGCCGGGCGACGGGCTGGATGTTGAGATCCAGTGGTCACCCCGGTTTCTGCCTACGAGCGCGTGCAGACCAGAGCTCCGCGCTGGGTCGGCCGCGACGGAGTCCCAGTGGAGGGACTGACCTTGCGAGTTAAAAGTCTCGCTTGGACGCCAGGAACCAGAGAGTCGAGGCGTCCGGAGTGGTCCACAAACCCCCACCCCGGTGGAGAGGGTATTGTGAAGAGAGGGTGCCTGTCGGTTCGGTATGGTGAGTAAACTTTCCCTTTTTTCCTCGTTATGAGGCAGTATGAATTATGGGCCCCTCCATACATGGTCAGTATATATCTGACACTAAAAGTCCCCCTTGTAAATACAGTATGTGTTTGGTGGGAAGTGGACTTGGTTTGAGAGCTAACACTCTACCCAGCAGACTGTAGTATTACAGCAGACATAGGAGGTATAATCCTACCTTAATTGTAGTGTACCTCCTGCAGATCGATAAACCGCCACTTAGCAGATGGATGTGCTGGGAAAAACGATTTCGGCAGTCCGCCGCCATTTTGCCGTAGACCGGATGCATGAATGTCCTCAGGTCACGCCGGCCGCCATGTTTTTGGAGTCTATTGTCTCCCGTATGGGGGCGGCCATGTTTGATGAGTCCAGCTACCTCGTGGAGAGCTGGGAACGCCGGAAGGCGTACACAGGGGGCGGAGCCACGTCCTTCTACCCGGGAAAATTAACACCGCTCTTTCCAGTCTGTAAAAGACAGACGCTGACTGCAGTTGGTTGGAAACTTCTCTGCATCGGGTGGTGAGCCTTGGGGGTCCCTCTCTCTGTGGGGATCGAGAAGCAGGTACTCTGAGGGGCGCTATTGCGCTAGGGGGAGACACATTAAAAAAAAAAGAGGTATTTTTTTTATTTAAAAAAAAAAGTTTTTTGTTTTTTCTGGCAGAGGTGTCCTGAATTAACATGGACCCTGCCACTCATGTATCTCCACCGGATCCCCTCGAGGTGTCTGCAGGATCCTCCAGCACCCCACTGACGGTTGAATCATTGTCAGCTATTATGGAAACTTTTGTGTCCCGGGTGGAAGTGGCTTGTCAGGGACAGGGCGCAAGAAAGCGACCCCTGCCTAACCCCTTATTATCTGAAACCTCGGATTCAGACTCTGAGCCTATTTCTGCAGTTGCAGGTACTTCATCTGGGATTGGTGTCTCGGGTCCTGTCTCTTCAGACAGTGAGGAGGATGTTTCGGCATCAGCCATAGCCCGAGAGGAAGCGTTGGTAAACGCACTCATTGTATCTGTTCAAGAAACCTTAAGATTACAGGGTATTCCGTCGGAAATAGCTGAAACTGAAATCCCTTTTGGGACTAAAAAACGCATGAAAGTGGCGAAGGTTTTTCCATTGCCCAAATGTTTTGGCAATCCAATCAAAGAAGAATGGAGTCTGCCAAAACGCACTTCTGCTATTTCTAAACGCATTAGCAGGCGTTATCCGTTTGAGGAAACCCTCATTAAGAAATGGACAGAACCACCTGTGGTGGATTCACCAATTGCTAGATTGAATAAAGCCACGGTTATTCCTTTAGAAGACGCTCCGTCTTTTAAAGATCCAGTGGATCGCAAGATAGAAGCTATGTCTCGCACCATGTTTTCCTTGATTGGATCAGCTTTCAGACCTATAATAGCTATTGGTCTGGTTTCGCAGGCTGTAACTGAAGGGACCAAGTGGTTACGCCGGGACTTAGAAGAGGTCCCTCAGGCGGTATCAGATTTGTTGGAACAAATGATACAGGGGTTACAGTTTGTGTGTGATGCGGCGTTAGACGCCACTCCATTATTGGCGCGAGCATCAGTTTCAGCAGTGGTTCTCAGGCGTACACTGTGGCTAAAAGGTTGGATAGCCGACCAAGGTTCCAAAAAAGCATTGGCTAATATCCCCTTTTTAGGAGAGCGTCTATTTGGAGCCAACTTAGATGAGATCATTAAGGATCTCACGGGTGGAAAGAGCACCTTTTTACCGCAAAATGTTAAGGGTAAAGGAACTCTTCAAAGACGAGGGCCTTCTTTCTCTGCTCACAAAAAGTTTTTTCGTCCCGCGGGTGAAAAAATTAAGTCCTCCAAAGCTCCTTCAGGAGGCTTCAGGGGACGTTGGTCGGGCAAGCAAAAGCCCGCCCCCTCCAGACCTGAAGATAAATCGTCCAAAGCCTGAAGGTGCGCCCCCACCCATAATTGGGGTGGGGGGACGTCTTCGCCGGTTCCCGGATCCATGGCTTTCCAGAATCCCGGACAAGTGGGTTTGCGAAGTCATAAGGTCAGGGTACAAGATCGAGTTTCGATCTATCCCACCGGTGCGATTCTTCCCTTCCAATATCAGACTATCCCCGGATCGTTTAGAAGATCTGCGGAGAGCAGTCACAGATTTACTACAACAAGGAGTGGTAGTCCACGTTCCTTGGACAGAACGTTTTCAAGGGTTTTATTCAAACCTATTTACAATACCCAGGAAAGAGGGCAAAGTGCGTCCAATTCTGGACTTAAGGGCACTCAATTCCTTTCTCAACATAAGGAAATTCAAGATGGAATCCATTCGCACAGTAGCAGCCTTCCTGCATCCAGGGGATGTCCTAGCGTCCATAGACATCAAGGACGCCTATCTTCACATTCCCATTTTCGCAGGACATCAGCGGTTTCTACGCTTTTCCATAGAAGAGAACCACTATCAGTTTGTGGCGTTACCTTTCGGTCTCGCCACGGCTCCTCGGGTCTTCACGAAGGTGTTGGCCCCAATGTTGGCACTACTGCGCCAAAGAGGCATTCTCGGTCAGTTATCTGTCCAGGGACTTTGGTCCCTGGAAGAATCCAGGTTGCCGATAAATGTATTGGAACTGAGAGCGATCAAACTTTGTCTGATTCACTGGACCGAGCAGCTCCAGGGCAGCCCGGTTCGGATCCAGTCGGACAACGCCACGGCCGTGGCTTATGTCAATCACCAGGGGGGCACCAAGAGTGTCCGAGCGGCCAAAGAAGTGGCTTGCATTCTTTGCTGGGCGGAACGATTTGTTCCAGCTATCTCTGCGGTGTTCATTCCGGGGGTGGAGAATTGGCAGGCAGATTATCTCAGCCGTCAGACTCTGGATCAGGGGGAATGGTCCCTCCATCCAGAAGTTTTCCACCAGTTGTGCCTACGGTGGGGCACCCCGGATGTGGATCTGTTGGCATCACGATTCAACAGGAAAGTACAGAGATTCGTGGCTCACTCCCGCGATCCTCTAGCAGAGACCGCAGACGCACTGATCGCCCCGTGGGGACAATACCAGCTAATGTATGCCTTCCCTCCTCTCGGGTTACTGCCAAGACTTCTTCGCAGGATAGAGGAGGCAGGAATTCCAGTAATCCTGGTAGCTCCGGACTGGCCTCGCCGAGCTTGGTACGCCGACGTGGTCAGACTGGTGGCGGACGTCCCGTGGAGACTTCCTCTCAGGGAGGACCTACTGTCTCAGGGACCGATCTTCCATCCTGCTTTACGATCGCTGGCTTTAACGGCCTGGCTATTGAGACCCAGGTGCTGAAGGACAAGGGATTGTCAGCTTCAGTTATTCCTACTCTAGTTAAAGCAAGGAAAGCGACTTCCAGAAAGATTTATCATCGTACATGGAAGTCCTACATTGCATGGTGTGAACCTCTGGGGTTCCGTCCACGGTCTTATTCGGTTAGTCGAATATTAGCTTTTCTGCAACAAGGGGTTGAGCAGAAACTGGCCTTGAGCCCTATCAAGGGTCAGGTCTCAGCATTAGCCATCTTCTTTCAGAAGCCTTTGGCTACTCATTCCTTGGTGCGGAATTTCATCCAGGGGGTGCGACATCTGGCTCCGCCAGTGCGCGCGCCGTTACCACCCTGGGATCTTAATTTAGTATTGTCGGTTCTTCAGAAACCTCCCTTTGAAGATATTAGGGAGATTCCTCTACCTACGTTGTCCCAGAAGGTGGCCTTCTTGGTGACTATCACTTCTGCACGCAGGGTGTCAGAACTGGCCGCATTATCTTGTCGTTCCCCATATCTGGTGGTTCATAGAGATAAGGTGGTTCTTCGTCCGAATCCATCCTTCCTACCAAAAGTGGTTTCAGAATTTCATCTGAATGAAGAAATTGTATTACCTTCCCTGTGTCCTAAGCCCAGTCATCCTCGGGAGTTTGCTTTACACTCCTTGGATGTGGTCCGGGCGATCAGGGTATACTTGAAAACGACAGACTCGTTTCGCAAGACGGATTCACTTTTTGTGATCCCGGATGGCCCCAGAAAGGGGTTGCCTGCATCTGCCGCGACCATTTCCAAATGGATCAGACAGACGGTAGTACAGGCTTATTCTATTAAGGGTCGGGAGCCCCCGTTCCCTGTTAAGGCGCACTCCACTCGGGCACTTAGTGCGTCATGGGCCTTTCGCCATCAGGCGTCAGTGGTCCAGGTGTGCAAGGCGGCTACCTGGTGGTCGGTGCATACCTTTACAAAACATTATAAAGTTGATGTAATGGCATCATCTGATGCCGTGTTTGGCCGCAAGGTTTTGCAGGCCGCCATTTGAGGAGATCAGTGGTCTACCTCGAGGGTTTTTTTCCGTTGGAATTTTTGAGTCTCATTCTTTGTTTATAATGAGCCTTTAAAACTTCTAGTTTGGCACCGGTTGGGCCTTCTAGATTGGATTTTGATTTTTGTCAATCCCACCCCTCATCTGTGGCACTGCTTCTGGATGTCCCAGTTCTTGTGAATCAAGAAGACTACGTCTGTCAATGAGCGACAGAGAAAATCGGATTTTTGTAAGATCTTACCGTAAAATCCTTTTCTCTTAGCTCATTGACAGACGTAGTACCCGCCCCTCTATCATTGAGTTGGGTTAAATTCTCTGTTGCTGCTTTGTGACAGAACTGATGCCTTGTAGCAGAGAGAGGGAGGATATACCCTCAGGGACTGCCCCTAAGGTGGAGCCAGAACGTTTTTTCTTTCTGCCTAGTCCTACTCCTGCGGAGACAACATAACCCAGTTCTTGTGAATCAAGAAGACTACGTCTGTCAATGAGCTAAGAGAAAAGGATTTTACGGTAAGATCTTACAAAAATCCGATTTTTCCAGCATGCAGGCTCAGTTGTATAATTGCAGATTTTCATGCTAGGTCACTGGTTGGCCAATTTGTATTCCAACATTCCTTCAATATTATTAGAAGTATAAAAGAGGTGACTATAAAACAAATACAGATAGAAATATATATATGGTATTTTCCGGTTACATTTGGGTTTATAAGAATTTGCGCTAGTTTTATTTTTCCCTTATTTCATATGCTGACCAAGCCGGTCATACTGCTGTAGTGGCAGTCCCTCATTTTGGTGAGTTTGTATTTTGTACATCGGTGATGGGAGATCACTGAAGCACTTTTGAGACGATTCACATCACTTTTGGTGTCATCAGTTTGCACATCTTGATTGGACTTTTATTGCTTTAATTTTGGACTTTACTAGTACATTTGTTTTATGGCGCTGCACTTTACATCTTTTGAGTTGAGCTTTCTAGTTAAATTATACTTTAACCCTTACAGATGGTATCAGATGCTTATTTGGGGTGTAAAATTGAGGTTGATTTGGATCTGGTGCCAACTTTATCACAGAGATAACATTTCATCGGTTTTTCATTTGTAGTGCAAGTACATCGGATCCACCAACTGCAAACATTAAGCCCACCCCAGTGGTTGCAACCCCCAGCAAAGTGCCTGCAACGTCCAGACCGCCAAGGGCCAGTATTCGCCCCATGGTTACTCCTGCTGTGGTGTCCACTCCTACTACCACCCCAACCGCTACCGTCATGCCAACAACGCAGGTGGAATCCCAAGAAGGCAAGTTTTTTTTTTTTTTTTTCTTTTCTTTTTTTTCCCTTTTGTTTTAATATAATGTGAAAAAGTATTTGCCCATTCCTTATTTTATTTTTTTTGCATGTTTGTCACACTTAAATGATTCAGAATATCAAATACATTTTCATATTACACAAAGATAACCCAAAAAAAAAATATAAAATGCAGTTTTTAAATGATTAATTTATTAAAGGAAAAAAGATGTCCAAACCTGCCTGGCCCTATGTCAAAAAGTAATTGCCTCCTAAACCTAATCACTGGTTGTGCCACCCTTGATGGCAACAACTGCAATCAAGCGTTTGCGATAACTGGCAATGGGTCTCTCACATCGCTGTGGAGGAATTTTGGCGCACTCTTCTTTGCAGAATTGTTTTAATTCAGCCACGCTGGAAAGTTTTCTTGCATGAACGGCCGGTTTTAAGGTCATGCCACAGCAGCTCAATGGGATTTCAGTCTGGACTTTGACTAGGCCACTCCAAAACCTTTATTTAGTTTTTTTGAGCCATTCAGTGCAGGTTCACACTAATCCGCCTTGTTAGGCGACTTGGTCGCCTGACAAGTAATGCTCCATGCTGTGCAATGGAACCGTTCTAATCAGAGCGACTCAAGTCGCTCCGGCTTAGAAAAAGGTTCCTGCACTATTTTTTGGCGAAGTCGGAGCGACTTTCATTGACTTCTATTATGAGAAGTCGTTTGCAAGTCGCGATTAAGTCGTGCTGCACGGGAGACTTCAAAGTCGCCCAAAGTCGGGGTGACTTTGAGTCGGATTAGTGTAAATCTGCTCTCAGAGGTGGACTGCTGGCGCATTTCGGATCATTGTCCGGCTGCATAACTCAAGTGCGCCTGAGCTTGAGGTCAGGAACTGATGGCCAGACATTTTCCTTCAGGATTTTCTGGTAGGGCGCAGAATTCACGGTTCCATCAATGATGGCGAGTTGTCCAGCCCCAGATCATCCCCCAACCACCACCATGTCTGACTGTTACTATGTTCTTTTTATGAAATGCGGTGTTTGTTTTAAGCCAGATGTAACGGGACGCACACCTTCCAAAAACTTCAACTTTTGTCCCATCAGTCCACAGAATATTTGCCCAAAAGTCTTGGGGATAATCCAGATGTTTTTTGGCAAATGTGAGACGAGACTTTGAGTTTTTTTAGTCAGCCATGCTTTTAGCCTTGGAACTCTCCCATGGACGCCATTTTTGCACAGTCTCTTGCTTATTGAATCCTGAACACTGACCTTACCTGAGGTGAGGCCTGCAGGTCTTTAATTGTTCTGGCTGCTTTTATGACCTCCTGGATGACATTGTCATTGTGCTCTTGGAGTCATTTTGGTTGGCTGGCCACTCTTGGGAAGGTTCTCCACTGTTCCAAGTTTTCTTCATTTGTGAATAATGGCGCTCATTGCGGTTCCATGGAGTCCTAAAGCCTTAAAAAATGGCTTTGTAACCCTTTCCAGACTGATACATGTCCGTTACTTTGTTTCTCATCTGTTCTTGAATATCTTTAGATTGCGACCTGATGTGTTGCTTTTCGAGATTTTTTAGCGTGCTTCACTTTGTCAGCTTCTATTTAAAAAAAGTATGTGGTTTCCTTTTTTTTTTTTTTTCCCCCATTTATACTTACCTAGGTGGATGCAGCATTGGTCCCCCGGCGCCTCTGCACTGAGAAATGAGCGATGGAACACTGCCGATCGGCCTGTTCTTACAGCTCTCTGCTCTCTCCTCGCTCATTGGAGCGCTGAGCTGTGGAGAGGGGCAGGGAGTGGCCGGCTCAGGCTCTCAGCGGCTTGCTGAGAGGCTGAGCCGGGTGTCGGTCCAGGCCCCTGGTGGATCCCGACTCCGTGGTTGTGGCGACTCGGTGCATGGGCCAACATCGGTGATGTCAGCAGAGAGCGGACTTCAGACCACTCTGCTGAAAATGGGTCACAGGAGTGCAGAACGATGTTAACTCTGGTGAGCCATAGAAGTATAGCCTCCAAGTGTACATCCAAGTGTACGAGCGTCCTAGTGTACATCCAAGTGTACGAGCGTCCTAGTGTACATCCAAGTGTACGAGCGTCCTAGTGTACATCCAAGTGTACGAGCGTCCTAGTGTACATCCAAGTGTACGAGCGTCCTAGTGTACATCCAAGTGTACGAGCGTCCTAGTGTACATCCAAGTGTACGAGCCTCCTGGTGTACATCCAAGTGTACGAGCCTCCAGGTGTACATCCAGGTGTACATCCAAGTGTACGAGCCTCCTGGTGTACATCCAAGTGTACGAGCCTCCTGGTGTACATCCAAGTGTACGAGCCTCCTGGTGTACATCCAAGTGTACGAGCCTCCTGGTGTACATCCAAGTGTACGAGCCTCCTGGTGTACATCCAAGTGTACGAGCCTCCTGGTGTACATCCAAGTGTACGAGCCTCCTGGTGTACATCCAAGTGTACGAGCCTCCTGGTGTACATCCAAGTGTACGAGCCTCCTGGTGTACATCCAAGTGTACGAGCCTCCTGGTGTACATCCAAGTGTACGAGCCTCCTGGTGTACATCCAAGTGTACGAGCCTCCTGGTGTACATCCAAGTGTACGAGCCTCCTGGTGTACATCCAAGTGTACGAGCCTCCTGGTGTACATCCAAGTGTACGAGCCTCCTGGTGTACATCCAAGTGTACGAGCCTCCTGGTGTACATCCAAGTGTACGAGCCTCCTGGTGTACATCCAAGTGTAGGAGCCTCCTGGTGTACATCCAAGTGTAGGAGCCTCCTGGTGTACATCCAAGTGTAGGAGCCTCCTGGTGTACATCCAAGTGTAGGAGCCTCCTGGTGTACATCCAAGTGTAGGAGCCTCCTGGTGTACATCCAAGTGTAGGAGCCTCCTGGTGTACATCCAAGTGTAGGAGCCTCCTGGTGTACATCCAAGTGTAGGAGCCTCCTGGTGTACATCCAAGTGTAGGAGCCTCCTGGTGTACATCCAAGTGTAGGAGCCTCCTGGTGTACGAGCCTCCAAGGCCCCTTTCACACATGGAGATCGTTCATCTCATCAGTTCAGTCACGTCAAAATTAAGTATTCATCAGTTATCAGTTTTTCATTTTCATCAATGCAAGAACAGATGAAATACTGACCATTTGTCAGTTTACGTCAGTTTTTCATCCGTTTTTTTAACGGAAGAGAAATAAAGCTTTGATCAGTTTAAAAAAACTGATGCGGATGTACACTGATGTAATCGGCTGATCGTCCATTTCCGTCCGTTTTTCCATAGAGATACATTGATGTCCATTTTTCATCCACAACAGATGGATGAAAAACTGTCAAATGGACAGCATGTGTGAAAGGGGCCCTAGTGTACATCTCTTGATTCAACAGGTCTGGCAGTAATCAGGCCTGGGTGTGGCAAGGGACATTTAAAGCGAAGTTCCACCCAAAAGTGGAACTTCTGCTCATTTGTTTCCTTCCCCATTCCGGTGCCACATTTGGAACCTTTCAGAGGGGAGGGGGGAACGGATACCTGTTTTTGACAGGTACCCTTCCCCACTTCCGGGATGCGGCACTCTCCCTTGGATGTTTGGTCCCCTCCTCCGGGATGCGGCACTCTCCCTTGGATGTTTGGTCCCCTCCTCCATCCCCCACCGCCTAGCAATAGGAATGCGCTTCGCGCATGTGCAGTAGGGACCTGACTATGGAGCTACAAGGCTTCACTGCCAGATTCCCTTACTGGCAATGGCAGCACCCGACAGCCAATGGAAACATCGGCAGAGGTGCCGACATCACTGGACTCCCGGACAGGTAAATTTCCTAATAATAAAAGTCAGCAGCTGCAGTATGTGTACAGTATGTGTACAGTGTGTGTAGCTGCTGACATTTAATTTTTGGAGGGGGGGTGGAACTCCGCTTTAACTCAGCTTTCCAAACAATGGGGAATAATCACAATTCATTCTTGATTTAGCAGTAGGGGCGCAGTTACTTTTTCGCAAAGGGCCAGGCAGGTTTGGACAGATTTTTTTCCCTTAATAAATGAAATCATTTAAAAACTGCATTTTGTATTTCCATGGGTTATCTTTGTGTAATAAAATTAGTTTGATCTGAATCATTTAACCACTTAAGCCCCGGAAGATTTTACCCCCTTCCTGACCAGGGCCTATTTTGCGATTCGGCACTGCGTGACTTTAATGGACAATTGTACCTAAACGAATTTGACATCCTTTTTTTCCCACAAACAGAGCTTTCTTTTGGTGGTATTTGATCACCTGTGCGATTTTTACTTTTTGCGCTATAAACAAAGAGCGACAATTTTGCAAAAATAACAATATTTTTCAAATTTTTTTTTATATGAAATTCCCCATTTTTAGCCAATTTGTTTTATGCTACATATGTTTGGTAAAAAAAATCGCAAAAAGCGTATTTTGATTGGTTTGCGCAAAAGTTATTGCGTTTATTAACTAAGGGAAATATTTCTGTCATTTTTGGTGTTTTTTATTTATTTTTTTTTAAACGTGTAATGGCGGCGATCTGCGATTTTTTTATTTATTTATTTTTTTTCTGCGGGACTGTGACATTGCGGCGGACAGATCGAACCCTTGACTGACATTTTTGACACTTTTGGGGGTACCAGTGACATTACTAGAGTAATCAGTGCTATATATATGCACTGTTACTGTAAAATGACACTGGCAGGGAAGGGGTTAATTTTATTGGAGAGGGAGGGGTTAATGTATGCCTGGTGCTTGCTGACGTGTGTGGGGGGAGGTGACTGAGTGACACAGGGACAGATCGCATGTTCAGCTATGCTGAACACTCTGATCTGTCCCTGCCTGTCACTTAGGAGATCTGCCCGCTCTGTTTACACAAGCGGGCGGATCTCCTCACTCGATTCCCCGACGATCGGGGAAGAGCGGCGGCGATCACCGCCGCTCCTCCCCTGGCCCGACTCCTGCTGTGACTGGTAACAGCGGGAGTGCGCCTACAGGGGGAGGAGTCCAGCGACGTAGGTCTATGTCGCTGGACGGGAACGAGCCACATTGCTGCAGTAGCAGCAATGTGAGCAGAGGTAAAGTGGTTAAGTGTGACAAATATGCAAAAAATAAAAAAAGCAGGAAGGGGGCAAATACTTTTTCACAGCGCTGTATATATTATTTCTTCTGCTCTTGGTTTTTTTTTTTTTTTTTTATATCTTTGGTTTGATGTGTATTTAAATTGTTGTTTTTTTCTCTATTTAGCAATGCAGTCAGAAGGTATGTTGGAGCATGTCCCAGTTTTTGGAAGTGCCAGCGGATCCGTTCGATCGACCAGCCCGAATGTCCAGTCATCTCTGCCACAACCGGTTTCAGCTGTTCAGCAACAGACGGCGTTTGTCCAGCCGACCCAGCAGTCTCATGCAACCATAGAGCCTTGCAGTCAGGAGATCACTGTAGAAGTGGTCCAGAGCTCCCCTGTAGAAAGACCAAGCACTTCTTCATCCTCATTATTTGCCACATGTAAGTTTTTTTTTTTTTTAGGACCGTCACCTCCCATGCAAAGTAAAGGGACAGTTTCCCTGCAAAGGACATCCCCAGAGACCTTTTATACATGCGCTGCTTCCTCCTCTGAAGCTAGTGAGAATACTCGGCACTTCGGTTACAGTAAAGCGTGAAAACTGCATCTCTTTATACAATGCCTGGGCCTAGCGGGCATCTGCTAACCTGAGCACAGTCACATGACTAGGGCATATATGGGGGGATTTTGCTCCCCCAGGTTGCTAACAAAGTTGATTTTAAAGCGTAACTCCACTTTTGTTGAAAAAAAAAAACATTCCCCTCTGGGTGATCTCTGTACATTACAGGGAATGTAACAAACTTTGTTGCAGATACCTTCCTTTTGTTATTCTAAGGAAATCATTGTTCCTCTGTGCTGAGTGGATCTAATGGGAGTGGTTTCATAATTATCTATCAGCTGTGGCAGCTGCAGGGCTCTAATAAGGAAAGCTGCTGGGCCTGCATCCCTTTAGACGTGTTCCTATTGGGAGGATCTCACCAAAAATGACATTTGTGTTGCAGGGGATGCCAGAAATCTGACTTGTATCTTAGTACAGACTTCAGGGAAAATTGGTGAGCCAATCACACAAGCAGGAAATGTTTCAGGGGGTGTGGTCAGTGCAGACTTCTGGGAAAATTGGTGAGCCAATCACACAAGCAGGAAATGTTTCTGGGGGTGTGGTCAGTATACATTCTGTGTATAGAACAGCTCCAGGCGGCCATTTTTTTTTTTTTTTCTTAGAAAATTACAACAGCTGCACATTATAAAAGAAAGGTAATTTTAAATCAATTACAGTATGATTTGTCGCAATTGTATGCGCTATATTGTTTTTTTTTTTTTTTCCCCCACGAAAGTGGAGTTACCTTTTTAACACTGATTTTGGAGGAGCAAAGTTGCACAGATATCATTGGTGTTCATGGATGTGCTTTGCAGACCTACTATATTCTGCATAGGAGAGGTAATGGTGCCTTCAGTTTTTTACATTGTTGCACATGCGGTTTTTGTAAATCATACGTTTTCAGTTTCAGCGACCTCAAGTTCTTCTTCAATCCCTAAACGTCCACGAGAAGAGGAAGAGGGTTCTGCGGAAATCGCAGAGCATGCAGGGGAGGAGCCAGATGTGCCTGCCAGTAAAAAACAGAGGGGTGTACAAAGAGTAGAGCCTGTGGTAAGCCATTATATATTTTTTTTATATTTTAGCACCTGTAAATGTATTAATCACTTTAAAAGTGACCCTATTACTACCGGCTCAAAAAGTCCCATAAGCTCCGCCTGTAAGAGGCGACTTACCTTTCCAGTGGCTTGTGTGTTGAAATGTCACCATGT
>NC_138775.1:297233202-297420702 GCF_965119305.1 Pelophylax lessonae | reverse complement strand
CTGATCTCCCCATACTCTGCATTCACTATATCTGATCTCCCCCCAGGACTCTGCATTCACTATATCTGATCTCCCCCAGGACTCTGCATTCACTATATCTGATCTCCCCAGGACTCTGCATTCACTATATCTGGTCTCCCCAGGACTCTGCATTCACTATATCTGATCTCCCCAGGACTCTGCATTCACTATATCTGATCTCCCCAGGACTCTGCATTCACTATATCTGATCTCCCCCCAGGACTCTGCATTCACTAGATCTGATCTCCCCCCAGGACTCTGCATTCACTAGATCTGATCCCCCCCAGGACTCTGCATTCACTATATCTGATCCCCCCCAGGACTCTGCATTCACTATATCTGATCCCCCCCAGGACTCTGCATTCACTATATCTGGTCTCCCCAGGACTCTGCATTCACTATATCTGGTCTCCCCAGGACTCTGCATTCACTATATCTGGTCTCCCCAGGACTCTGCATTCACTATATCTGATCTTCCCAGGACTCTGCATTCACTATATCTGATCTCCCCAGGACTCTGCATTCACTATATCTGATCTCCCCCCAGGACTCTGCATTCACTATATCTGATCTCCCCAGGACTCTGCATTCACTATATCTGATCTCCCCCCAGGACTCTGCATTCACTATATCTGATCTCCCCAGGACTCTGCATTCACTATATCTGATCTCCCCCATGACTCTGCCTTCACTAGATCTGATCTCCCCAGGAGTCTGCATTCACTATATCTGCTCTCCCCCAGGACTCTGCATTCACTATATCTGATCTCCCCAGGACTCTGCATTCACTATATCTGATCCCCCCAGGACTCTGCATTCACTATATCTGATCCCCCCCAGGACTCTGCATTCACTATATCTGATCTCCCCAGGACTCTGCATTCACTATATCTGATCTCCCCCCAGGACTCTGCATTCACTATATCTGATCTCCCCAGGACTCTGCATTCACTATATCTGATCCCCCCAGGACTCTGCATTCACTATATCTGATCTCCCTAGGACTCTGCATTCACTATATCTGATCTCCCCAGGACCCTGCATTCACTATATCTGATCTCCCCAGGACTCTGCATTCACTATATCTGATCTCCCCAGGACTCTGCATTCACTATATCTGATCTCCCCAGGACTCTGCATTCACTATATCTGATCTCCCCAGGACTCTGCATTCACTATATCTGATCTCCCCAGGACTCTGCATTCACTATATCTGATCTCCCCAGGACTCTGCATTCACTATATCTGATCTCCCACAGTACACAGAACATGGAAATGCAATTATTTTAGTAAATATAAATTGCTGAATGCCTTTTCTCAGCAGTATATAGCAGTCTTGTGACTTCTATCAGTGTCTGGCTAAAGCTTGTCGGAGGAGTTTTCATTCTCCTCTGACTAGCCTATGAGGGTGCATGACCCCTGACCCTCTGTCTGGACAGAGCTGATTGGCCCTGTGCTGATCACTTGCACCCTTCCAAGAAAAAAAAAAAAAACTCTCTAGCACAGCACACTGAACTGAGCATGTGCAGGGTGACTCCAAAGGCTCTGTTTTATCCAGGCATGTTCTGGAGTCAGTGGAAGAAAAGGATCTGTGTATACAGGATCAAACAGCCTTTATACACAATGCAGAGGATTAACCCCTTAGTTCCCACAGTGAGTATAACAAGCATGCTTCACTGCATATACAGACTGATTTTACTGTTGTGGGTTTAGTAACACTTTATTGATTTCCTCTTTGAATGGAGACGAGTGTATAGAATGTATTTCTTTTTTATCTTTTTTATCTTTTTTATTTTGGATTAGTTTGGAACGCTGGACTTTCAACAAATTCCCGATAGTGAAGAGACCTCCCAGTCACTCGGGGATAACGCCGCTCAGTCTTCGGATCAGTCCCAAAGCGTGCAATCCACCCAGACAAAGAACGAGAATGTGATTGTTATAGACAGCGATGAGGAAGAGGAGGAGGAAAACGAAGGTGATCAGGAGGTAATGGCGTTCGGAGATAAATCTGTTAATAAATATCGCCCAAGTGTAGAGAAGAAATACAGCGCCCTCGCTTTTTGTGTTGTGCCGCGTCTTGGAAATGTTAAAGTGTACATAAAATCTGAAATGTGAATACCAATTATAGCAGGTGAGCTCGGACATGAATCGGATCGCATAGGTGTGAACACCCATGCAATCCAATTCTGGTGCGGACCCAAAAAAGGGTTCTGTGCGTGTTGTGTCCAAATGCCATGCAAATTCAGCCATACAATCTATGGCTGAATTCGCATCACACAGACATTGCATGTGATTTGCAGAGCAGTGCGCTCCGAATCACATGCAATGTCTGTCATCACATGTGTGAACCGATACTAAATGATACCAAGCGCACCGACTCTATCATGTCAAAGCAACTTTCTGCACCAGTATGTAAATGAATGCTGCGATTACTGCGGCGTTCTCCAGTTTAGCAAGTTGTTCAAGGCAGAAGAATTAGAAAATTCTATGGTGAAGAGGTGCTGTGGGGACTGAGAAAATAGCCAGCCTTTTTTTTTTTTTTTTTTTTTTTTACGCCGACTGAGCCATTTTTTAACCACTTCTGGACCAGAAGGATTTGCGCCCTTAACCGCTTGCCGACCGCCGCAAGTAAATTTACTGCGGCGGTCAGCCCCTGCCAGGCAGAGTGACGTTAATTAACGTCACTAGCCTGGGAGGGTCTGGGGAGCGAGCGCGCGCCTGCGGAGGTGCGCTCCCGCGCGGTCATTTTGGTAAAAAAAATAGCAATAGCGTATTTTGATTGGTTTGCACAAAAGTTATCGCGTCTACAAACTACGGGAAAGATTTGTATTTTTCTTTTTTCTTCTAGTTATGGCGACGATCTGCGATATTTTTTTTTTTTTGCGGGACTGCGACATTGCGGCAGACAGATCGGACCCTTGACTGACATTTTTGACTCTTTTGGGGGGACCAGTGACATTACTGCAGTAATCGGTGCTAAAAATATGCACTGTCACTGTAAAAATGACACTGGCAGGTAAGGGGTTAACACTGTGGGTGATCAAAGGGTTAAATGTGTCCCTAGGGGAATGATTCAAACTGTATGAGGGTGGGGCTTATGGAATGACCATAGAGACCTGTGATCCTACTTAGGATCACAGGAGTTCTGTGATCATTCCAGAGAGAACGGTTCGATGTGTTTACAACAGCAGACCGTTCTTCTCGCTCAGCTGGGAGCGATCACGGGTGGCAATCGGAGCCGCCTGCCCTGTGCATTGGAGTCTCCACTGCCGGTGGCGCGCGCTCGCCCCCTTGTTGCTGGTGGCCGACGTAGCCCTACACCAGCCTGTCGCAGTATATATGCGGTGGGCGGTCCGGAACCGGCTTACACTGACTGAGGGACATTTTTTAATAAAGTTAATTTTTCTAAAAGCCAGACCAATAACAGTGTAAAGCCTAGTCTGGCCATTCTGGACAGATGTTCAAAATATTAATTCTCCTCTTGCCACAGTTGACCTAAGGCAGAACCCAATTCACTGGAACGTGATCCTGATCTGATGAAATGCTATAAACGGTCCTTACCAATCCACCTATTACAGCAAAAGCATGTGACCCTGCTCTCTGGGAGTATCCCACAACCCTGGTTTTGCTATGATGGTTCTAAGAGCCCATTCAGACTAGCGCGACACGACTTTGGGGGGCGACCTGTGAAGTCGCGTGCACCGCGACTTCGGCACGACTTGTAGAGACTTCACATAATGGAAGTCAATGCAAGTCACTCCGAGGTCGCCCCAAAGTAGTACAGGGCCCTTTTTCTAAGTCGGAGCGACTTGTGTCGCTCCTATTAGAATGGGTCCTGTGCTAATCAATAGACCGCGACTGAGCGCGACTTGTCAGGCTGACAAGTCGCGCTAATGTGAATGGGCTCTAATTGGATTGACCTCTGGTTGGCTCTGTCCGGCATGATTGATACAAAGTCCTATTGAGAAGATATATCAATGCATGTGATTTTCCATGGTCTATTATGTAATGGTGAAGATTTTTCGCAAGTATTTTTAATATTTCCTTCTATGCTTCTCCTGATGAAGCAAGCTTTGATCTCTTGAAACGCGTAGGGAAACAATCAGCTCAGGCTGTTTTTTTTTTTTTTATGGAAAGTTTCTCACTTTAATTGTTCTTATGTTGTCTCTTCTATTCTTCTTAGTTGGCAATTGTATGACTGTTTTTAAATGTATGTTACATTGCTGGTTTAGATTAATAAAACAGTTTTGTATATTTTTTATATACCTCTCCTTTCTTTTTTTTTTTTTCGTGTTGGGGTGTTACTAAAGTCCCTTGGGCAATGATTTATTTTTGTGGTGATTAAATAATATGAAAAGAGAGCTCTATTTGTGTGAAAAAAATTATAAAAATGGAGCAGTTAGGGGGTGAAAGAGCCCGGTATTGAAGGGGTTACATTAATGAGCACTATGCTGTAAAGGGAGAGCAAGATTAATCGCATCTGCTGGTCTAAGTATTTAACATGCTATATCACATATGTTTGCTAGTATGTAACGGTTCGTGTTTTCTGTCCAAGGACATACAGGGCTACGGGGAGGATGAAGATGATGAAGACGATGGTGGAATGGGCGATGGAGATGAGAGCAATGGTGAAGGCGGCAGCGCTGATGGCAACGAAGCCTATGAAGGAGAAGACGCTGCTGTACGTATATCTTCATTCTCTCTCCCCCCCCCCCCCCCCCCCCTTACCAGTTTATGGTCTCTGCATGTGTGTGCCGTCGGTAGGCGGCTTCTGCTGTGAGTATTCGCAGCAGAAGCCGATCTGCGGTTGCCAAGCACTCGATGTCCGCCAGCACCCATTGATCGTCTGGCAGAGACTCAGAACGAAGATGGATAAATTCAATCTCTCAGCACCACATACAGTACACAAAACACTGGCTAGGCACCACATACAGTACGCAAAAACACTGGCTAGTCACTAGAGCTGCACGATTCTGGCCAAAATGAGAATCACGATTTTTTAGCTTGGAATAAAGATCACGATTCTCTCACGATTCTCTGTGTAACAAAAAAAAATTGGGATAACTTTACTGTTACGTTTTTTTTTTTTATTCATTAAAGTTTATTAATTGCGTTTGAAAGACTGCTGCGCAAATACAGTGTGACATAAAATATTACAACAATCGCCATTTTATTCTGTAGGGTCTCTGCTAAAAAAATATATAAAATGTTTGGGGGTTCTAAGTACTTTTCTAGCAAAAAAAACTGATTTTAACTTGCAAGCAACAAGTGTCAGAAAAAGTTCTAGTCTTTAAGAGGTTAAACTTCCTTTCTCCCTGGCAGAGGGAAGGAAAAGATACAATGTAATCATTTTGTTTATAGTTACTAGGAGACTTAATGCTGATAGGAGTTTGCAGGAGGAACGATACAATGTAATCATTTTGTTTATAGTTACTGGGAGTTTTCCACAGCTGTTTTCTCTGCTCCCTCAGCTATGCAAAGAATCGAGCATATGTCAGGTTTAGATCGTCAGAGGGGGTGAATCGAGATCGCGATTTTCATACGATTAATCGTGCAGCTCTACTAGGCACCACATACAGTACACAAAAACACTGGCTAGGCACCACATACAGTACACAAAAACACTGGCTAGGCACCACAGTTAACCTTTTGATTGCCCTAGATCAGGGGTAGGGAACCTATGGCTCGCGAGCCAGGCGTTGCTCTTTTGATGGCTGCATCTGGCTCGCAAACAAATCTTTAATAAAGGGGGGCGTGTCTGGACGCGAGCCGCGCTGGACGTGTAGTCCCAGAGCTCCGCCGCGTCTACCACTCAATCCAGTGCCATCCGCGTAGCTGTGCCCGGTGCCAAGGAGATTTCTGCACCCACCGCTACCCTCAGTTCGTCTCTAGGTGACCGGATTGCCGCGCTACGGTACCGCCTCCAGCTCGTTTGCTGTGCATCTGAGGGCCTCGGCAATCACCGCCCGGTAAGGAGATCTGCCATCCGCTCCCTGTGCCTTGACAGACACGATCTCCTTCCCCTCTGACACCCGGTGACCCACGGGAGCTGCCTCTCGCATCCACTTCTGAGGCCTTCAGCGGTCGGCCGCCATTTTCTCAGGGCCTATACTCTCCTCCATCACTCACAGGCCTGCAGGCGCTTCATTACTCTGGCCTCATTGCATACCTGCCTGCTCTGCTGTCTTACCGACCCGACTCCAAGCACTCTCACACGGCTCCATCTACTCACTGTATAGCTGCGGCCCATGAATATGAAAATTAAATAAAGGTTCCCGACCCCTGATATATAGTGTATGGCTCTCACCGAATTATATTTGAAGATATTTGGTGTTCATGGCTCTCTCAGCCAAAAAGGTTCCCGACCCCCCTGCCCTAGATCATTAATGGCAAACCTTGGCACCCCAGATGTTCTATCTCCGCCAGAACCCGCCAATCGTCAGGGCAGACACTCAGAACGAAGATGGATAAATTTCATCTCTTCCCTTAGCACCACCTACAGTTCACAAAAACACTGGCTAGGCACACAGTTAACATTTTGATCGCCCTAGATCATTGACGGCAAACGTTGGCACCCCAGGTGTTTTGGAACTACATTTCCCATGAGGCTCATGCACTCGATGTCTGCCGGAACCAGCCATACGTCGGGCAAAGACTCTGAACGAAGATGGATAAATTCCATCTCTTAGCACCACATACAGTACACAAAAACACTGGCTAGGCACACAGTTAACCTTTTGATCGCCCTAGATCATTGACTGCAAACCTTGGCACCCCAGATGTTTTGGAACTACATTACCCATGAGGCTCATGCACTCTGCAGTGTAGTTGAGCTTCATGGGAAATGTAGTTCCAAAACATCTGGGGTGCCAAGGTTCCCCATCACTGCCCTAGATGTTTAACCCCTTCCTAGCCAGTAGGGCTGAACGATATTCGATGTAACATCAAATATCGTGCTGCGACCGTGGGCGATAGTCACATCGCCGGATAATGCGATATTGGGGACTCACAGTGAAGGTAGAAGAATACAGCCTGACATCCGTCCCACATGTTAAGTCCGTCCTGCAGCTCTCCTGACTGAGCAGCGGCACAGGGAACCAATCACGCGTGCCTGCACACCTGATTGATTCAATGTGCTGCTACTCACAACATGATTTGGTTCGCTGTGCTGTGGGGCGGAAGTGTATTGTGGGGACTGGGAGTGTGCTTCCGGTGCGAAGGAGCTGCTGGGTGGAGAGGACTACAACTCCCAGCGTTACCCCCACTTCCCGCGTTTCCGTCTGCCCCCAGCCAGAGAGATTCCCCCTCCCTCCGGGAGAACCTACTTCACAGCCCGATCATGAGGGACAAACCGAGGCGGAGGGAGCGCACGTGGGCCGAGGCTGCCAAGAAGGTACCAAATGCGTAGGGGACTGTACCATGTACACCAGGAAGAGGCGGGTATAAATATCGCAATATATATCGTTGGGGGGGAAAAAAAAATATCTCAATGTGATTTTTTTTTTTTCTTTCCTCCCAATATTGTGCAGCCCTACTAGCCAGTGTCACTAGTACAGTGACAGTGCATATTTTTTTAGCACTGATCACTGTTTTAGTGTCACTGGTTCCCACACAGTGTCCGATTGTCCGCCGCAATATCGCTGTCCCGCTATAGGTCACGGAACGTATACTAGTATAAAAAATATATATATATAGATAGAGATATATATATATATATATATATATATATATATATATATATATATATATATATATATATATATATATATATATATATAGATATATATAGATATAGATAGAGAGATATCTATATATATATATATATATATATATATATATATATATATATATATATATATATATATCTATATATATATCTATATCTATATATATATCTATATCTATATCTATCTATATATATATATATATATATATATATATATAATCTCTATCTCCCATAGTTTGTATATACTATAACATTTGCGTAAACCAATCAATAAACCCTTATTGGGGATTTTTAATTTACTAAAAATATGTAGCAGAATACATATTGGCCTAATGAGCACCGATCGGCCGTCGCCTGACCCACTGCCTCTTTCCTCTCCCTGCCTGACGGCTGCAGTGGGCGGAGCCGAGATTTCTACCGCTGACTTCAGTCAGGAGGGGAGGAGAAGAGAGCTGGCCGGTCATGTGACAGGAGCAGCTAGCTTTGAGAAACTGAGGATTATAAAATGGATCCTCAAACTATGGCCCTCCAGCTGTTACGGAACTACACATCCCATGAGGCATTGTAAAACTCCAACATTCACAGGCATGACTAGGCATGATGGGAATTGTAGTCCCTGAACAGCTGGAGGGCCGTAGTTTGAAGACCCCTAATATAAAATGATAGGTTTTTCAGCATTAGAAGGGGAGGGGGTGGGCAGCTGACACAGTACACTTTATACTGGATTTTGTATTGCCGTAATCATTTTTATATGAATAAATGGTTGTGGAGCGAATCCTCTGAGTTTCCATTATTTCTTATGGGGAAATTCGCTTTGATATACGAGTGTTTTGGATTACAAGCATGTTTCCGGAATGAATTCTGCTCGCAATCCAAGGTATTACTGTACAATATACCTTCCTATCTGTTGACTAATGCTAGCAGCATGAGTTAATGTTGATTGAGAGAGGGAAGTTCCGCTTAAGCCTCGGTTCACATTACTGCGGCTGCGGCGTTCGCATGTAATGTCGGAGCGCACTGCTCCTTCATTACATGCGATCAGCTGTGCGGTGCGAGTTTAGCCATATACTTTGTATGGCTAAATTCGCACTGCACCTGCAGCAAACACGCACAGGACCCTTTTTGGCAGCCGCATCAGGATCGGATCGCACAGTGGTTCACACTTGTGCGATCCGATCCTGTGCGAACTGCAAGATCGCACTGCGATATGCGATCAAACTGGGGGTGTCGTTAAGATTACATTGACACCCCCAGCGTATCGCATATGGCAGTGTGAACTGCCGGGGGTGCGTTTGCGATGCGGGAACAGGCTGCGGATTCGCAGCCTTCCCGCATCGCATAAGTGTGAACCGGGGCTTAAAGTTAATATCTAATGGGGGTGGAGACATTTTATGAATGTAAAGTCATTTCTTGCACTGCCTTTCTCTTGATTTAGCTAATAAGTCTTTGGTAATCCTTTTGCAGTGTGCAGAGGGCACAGATCCTGGAACAGACAGGGAAGAAAGCATGGGCACCGGAGACGGCGGGCAGAGACCTGCGGATTCACAAAACAGTATGCAAGATTACTTTCATTACTTACAAGCATTTCCTTCATCCCATTAAAATGTTTGTAAACCTAAAAATAAAAAAATCATTACATTGTATCTTTTAATGTATTTCTAATTTATTTTTTTCATATTACGTTTTTTAGTGCCTGCTGTTCTTCTCTATTACTTGGTTGATCCTGCCTCTTCCCCTTCTCCTGGTAGTAAACTGACCCCTTGCATAGCAGCCCATCCATTCTAGAGTGGTCAGTTTACGTCTTCTCATCCCACACTTGGGTACTTGTGCAATCGCACAGGTTGCCTGTATCTTCCATGGTCAGTTTACGTCCTCTCATAGCAAACTTGGATACAGGTACATTGTGCAATCGTGCAGGGTGCCTGTATCTTCCATGTTCAGTGTAACTCACGCCTCCCACTCATCCCTCCGGCTTTCCACCCAGCCACTCCACTTTGTGACGCTGCCCCTGAGATGCATGTCTGCCCCGCCCATACATGCCCACCAGCAGGTCACATGATTCACAGACCTGCTTGTGGGTGTGCATAGAGCGGGGTAGACACGTCTGACATCACGGAGAGGAGCGGCTAGAGGGAAAGCTGCTCGATACACGCCCACTAGCCGGTTCGTGAATCGCTCAGGAGTATAGGCGGCCTCACTGGATTGGGCTTTTTTCTGTGGGGCCGCATAAATGCTTATCAGCTCCTTTGTGCGGGGAGTGTGACGCACAGCGCACTCCCAGCACAAAGACCGGGGGAGCCCTGGGCTCTGTACTAACGACCACTGGGACCTGAAACTCCCAGTTCCGGGTCACCTGATCGATGTGATAGGCTGTCACAGTGCTCCCTCACTGTGAAGCCCACCCAGTTTCCTCTTTTTCTGAATGGAGGAGAGAGCTGCCGGAGGCAAAAGACAGAAGGGGGTGGGGGACTTCAGTTGTGGCTTCTATCTTCCCCCATACTGCTTCATGTTGGGTAGGTTGAGGGGGGGTACCTTGTGGCAGCCTGGTGCTCCTCCTCTTCCCTCTTCCTTCCTCTTCCCTCTTCCTTCCTCTTCCCTCTTCCTTCCTCCTCTTCCCTCCCTCCTCCCTCTTCCCTCCCTCCCTCCTCCCCCCTCCCTCCCTCCTCCCTCTTCCCTCCCTCCCTCCTCCCCCCTCCCTCCCTCCTCTTCCCTCCCTCCCTCCTCCCTCTTCCCTCCCTCCCTCCCTCCCTCCCTCTTCCCTCCCTCTTCCTCCCTCCCTCCCTCCCTCCTCCTCCTCCTCCTCCTCCTCCTCTTCCCTCCCTCCCTCCCTCTTCCCTCCCTCCCTCTTCCCTCCCTCCCTCCCTCTTCCCTCCCTCCCTCCCTCTTCCCTCCCTCCCTCCCTCTTCCCTCCCTCCCTCTTCCCTCCCTCCCTCTTCCCTCCCTCCCTCTTCCCTCCCTCCCTCTTCCCTCCCTCCTCCTCCTCCTCCCTCTTCCCTCCCTCCCTCCCTCCCTCCCTCCCTCTTCCCTCCCTCCCTCTTCCCTCCCTCCCTCTTCCCTCCCTCCCTCTTCCCTCCCTCCCCCCTCCCTCCCTCCCTCCCTCCCTCCCTCCCTCCCTCCCTCCTCCCTCTTCCCTCCCTCTTCCCTCCTCCCTCCCTCCCTCTTCCCTCCCTCTTCCCTCCCTCCTCCCTCCCTCTTCCCTCCCTCCCTCCTCCCTCTTCCCTCCCTCCCTCTTCCCTCCCTCCCTCTTCCCTCCCTCCCTCTTCCCTCCCTCCCTCTTCCCTCCCTCCCTCCTCCTCCTCCTCCCTCCTCCTCTTCCCTCCTCTTCCCTCCTCCTCTTCCCTCCTCTTCCCTCCCTCTTCCCTCCCCCCTCCTCCCTCCTCCCTCTTCCCTCCCTCCCTCTTCCCTCCCTCCTCCCTCCCTCCTCCCTCCCTCTTCCCTCCCTCTTCCCTCCCTCTTCCCTCCCTCTTCCCTCCCTCTTCCCTCCCTCCCTCCTCCCTCCCTCTTCCCTCCCTCCCTCCTCCCTCCCTCCCTCTTTCCTCCCTCCCTCTTTCCCTCCCTCCCTCCTCCCTCTTTCCTCCCTCCCTCCTCCCTCTTTCCTCCCTCCCTCCTCCCTCTTTCCTCCCTCCCTCCTCCCTCTTTCCTCCCTCCCTCTTTCCTTCTTTCCTCCCTCCCTCTTTCCTCTTCCTGTTCCACCCTCCTCCTCTTCCCTCCTCCCTACCCCCTCCCCTCCTACAAGCTGCCCAGGATAGACCTGGCAGAGCAGGTTGCTCGGCTGGTATAAATGGAAGGATAGGAGTGGTTGCTGATCGCAGCCATGGTTTACATCGATCACACAGCACAGAGGCTCTCATGTAGGTATGCCTGGTGTGCAGGTTTATAAACGTTACCCTAGTACAGTGATGGTGAACCTTGGCACCCCCAGATGTTTTGGAACTACATTTCCCATGATGCTCAACTGCACTGCAGAATGCATGAGCATCATGGGAAATTTATTTCCCAAACATCTGGGGTGCCAAGGTTCACCATCACTGCTCTAATATAATTGGTGCCCTGACCTGTTAAGCTACAGTGACCAGTTTGGAAGGGGTTAAAGTGGAAGGTAAGTCTAAACCAAACTAAACTTAAATCTGCTCCCACCCCCATTGTAAGCCTACCCGATCTACTCTGTAAAAGGAAAGATCTATATACTTACCTATTCTGAAGTCGCTCCATTCTGGTCACATGATCCCTCCAGCGCCGGCTTCAGTGTAGAGTAGAAATCAACAACTGCAGAGCCTGGGAGATGACGTCACCCATAGGCTTTACTATGGGACATTCATTGTCAGCTGTCCCCCCCCCCCCCCCCACCCTACACCAAAGCCTGAGCAACTTCAGAATAGGTGGGTAATACAGTACTTACCAATTCTGAAGTCGCTCCAGTCACATGATCACTTCAGTGTAGAGGAGAGATCAATGTTAACAACTGCAGAGCCTGGAAGATATCACCCATAGGCTTACTAGGGGACATCTGTTGTCAGCTGTCCCTCTTCTACACCAAAGCCGATCATGAGACCGGAGCAACTTCATAGTAGTTAAGTATACAGTGCTTACATATTCGGAGTCGCTCTGGTCACATGATCTCTCCAGCACCAGCTTCAGTGTAGAGGAGATGTCAACAGTTGCAGAGCCTGGGTGATGACACTTACTATGGGACATCCATTGCCGGCTGTTCCTCCTCTACACCAAGGCTGGTCATGTGACGGGAGCAATGTCAGAATAGGTAAGTATACAGTACTTACCTATTCTGAAGTCGCTCTGGTCACATGATCTCTCTCCAGCACCGGATTCAGTGTAGAGGAGAGATCAATGTTAAAGCGGAGTTCCACCCAAAAGTGGAACTTCCGCTTTAGGGAGTCCTGACCCCCCGACATGCCACATTTGGCATGTCATTTTTTGGGGGGGGGGGGAGCGGGTACCTAGTTTTGACAGGTACCCGCTCCCACTTCCGCTCGGAGCGCCGCGGCGCCCTGAGCGGAAGTTCTCCTCTCCCCCTCCCTCCCTGCAATCTTCTGGGACACGTCAGAGGTCCCAGAAGATTGCCGGCCAATCACGGCGCGCAGCGCGACTCGCGCATGCGCAGTGGGTACCCGGCTGTGAAGCCGCAAACTGTAACAGCCGGGTGCCCACAGCAGTGATGCCGGCGCCTAGGGAGAGGATCGAGGCTTCCGGTGGCCGCATCGCTGGACCGTTGGACAGGTGAGTAAATGGCTGGAACTCCGCTTTAACAACTGCAGAGCCTGGGAGATATCACCCATAGGCTTACTATGGGACATCTGTTGTCCGTTGTTCCTCCTCTACACCAAAGCCAGTCATGTGATGGGAGCAACCGCAAAATAGGTAAGTATACAGTACTACTAACATATTCTGAAGTCCGTCTAGTCACATGATCCCTCCAGCGCTGGCTTCAGTGTAGAGGAGATGTCAACAGTTGCAGAGCCTGGGTGGTGACGTCACCCATAGGCTTACTATGGGACATCCGTTGTCAGCTGTCTCTGCTCTGTCATGTGACCGGACTGGAGTCATCTCAGAATAAGTAAGTATAGAAATCTTTCCTTTTTACAGGGTAGATAGATTAGGCTTAGAATGGGGGTGGGAGTAGAATTAAACGTAGGTTTTGACGGAATAAGTTAAAGGATAAAGTGGAAGACCGCATACCGCCAGTCTGTGTGTCCTTCAGAATTTACTGGTACCACATCCTCTATCAGACACTGAAACCACAAATCTCTACCAAACCAAACCAAGTAAGATTTGTAAGGTAAAGCACCAAAGTTGTATAAAACGGGTTTACGGTTTATTTGTACAAATGTTAAAAATGTTTTTGTTAAAATCATGAAACTAAACGCAACAAAGAAACAAAATAGATGAATAACGCTTCAGTTGCACACATTGCTGGTGTTTACATATAACGTGTTTCCCCGAAAATAAGACCTGCTGTTATTTTCGGGGAGCCCTACCAAAAATAAGCCCTAGTTTAGTGTTTGTAGAATCCACTTTATCACTGTTTTTTATATAATGTCCAGTGTGTTTCTGTAATATAAGGCCCCTTTCACACGGTCCGCATTCCGCTGCGGACCATGCTCTGCTCAGCGGGGATCGATCCGCCGATCCCCGCTGAGCCGGCATATGACAGCTCCGTCTCCGCACTGTGTGTGGAGAGGGAGGTGTCAGAGCCCAGCTGCTCTCTATGGGGAATCGGATGAGAACGGACCGCCTGTCTGCTCTCATCCTATCCCCAGGACGGATGGAAAATGGGGTTTCCATCTGTCCGGATTTCACGGACAGGATCGGATGCGGATGTCAGTGGACATGTCACCGCTGACCTCCGCTGCTCCATAGGGCTGAATGGGGCATCCGATCAGATCCGCCTAAAAAACTGACAGGCCGATCTGATTGGAACGCCCGTGTGAAAGAGCCCTAACAGTGTGAAATACCTTTGGTACAGTGCCGCTCAGCTGATTCCCCGCTCTGCTCTTCTCATAGATGTCAGTGGGGGATCTCAGCCCCTCCCCTCTGCAGTGTTCACCGCGCGTCACCGTAGCGCAGAGTATTATATTATTATTATTGTGTGAAATACCTTCATTACAGCGCCGCTCCCGTGACCCCCCCCCCCTCCCCCAGCTGTCAGCGGGGGAGAAGAGAAGGAAGAGCAGCGGGAGATCAGCTGAGCGGCGATGTACCGAAGGTATTTCACACTATTATGCTCGGCGCTTCTGTGACCTGCTCTGAGGAGAGAGGGGCTGAGATCCCCTATTGACAGCTATGAGAAGAGGAGAGCAGAGTGGGAGATCAGCTGAGCGGCGATGTACCGAAGGTATTTCACAGTATTCTAATATAATGCTCGGTGCTTCTGTGACCCGCTCTGATGGGGAGGGGGCTGAGATCCCCTATTGACAGCTATGAGAAGAGGAGAGCAGAGCGGGAGATTAGCTGAGCGGCGATGTAACAAAAGTATTTCACACTATTAGATTACAGAAACACACTGGACATATTATAAAATAGTCATAAAGTGGATTCTAGGATTTCACAAGCGCTTCTACCTGGGGAATCATGACAGGCAAGGAAGGGAGATGAGACCTATCCCGAAAATAAGCCCTACTGTCTTTTGGTGCCAAAATTAAAGAGGAAGTAAACCCTCCTCTGCAAGTTGTACCTATAGGTGATCCTATGATAAGACTTACCTATAGGTACTGTAAATATCTCCTAAACATGTACCGTTTAGGAGATATTTACCTTAAATGCAGCCAGTGACATTACTGGCGCATGCGCTCTGAAGGAACGGCTGCTGATGCCGTTCCTTCAGAGCCCCGTGCCGTGACCGTCGGCTCCTGCGCGCATGCGCGGGAGTGACGTAATCGCGGCTCCAGCCAATCAGATGGCCGGATGCCACAAACCCAGAAGAAGGGCAACAGAACAGGTCACCCACGAGACTGGTGAACGGTTGGCACTTCGGGGCTTCGTTCTAAGTTAAGTATTTCATAATGAGCTAGTATGCGATGCATAATAGCTCATTAGGTGTTTCTTTCAGGTGTTTTTTTTTTTTTTTAAATATTCGGAGGTTTACAACCTCTTTAATATAAGACCCGGGCTTTTTTTCGGGGGAAACACTAGTAGCAACCCCAAATATCCATACGCAGGAATTGCATAGTACCTTCTCCTATGCGTTTTGCGGGATAAAGCCCATTTCTTCAGGGAAAGCTGGCGTTTGTATCTGCAATAAACGCTCAAACTAAACACCGCTCAGTACATGCTATGCAGAGCTGTGACCACGAAGAATAGGAGAGACTCAGTCAAGTTAGAAGTTAGTACTTTCAAGGCAAACTCCCCTAATTAACCACTTCTGGGTCAGAAAGTTTTACCCCCTTAAAGACCAGACCAATTTTTGCGATACGACACTGCGTTACTTTAACTGACAATTGCGCGGTCGTGCTACGCTGTATCCAAATAAAATTGGATGTCCTTTTTTTCCCCATAAACAGAGATTTCTTTTGGTGGTATTTGATCGCCTGTGCAGTTTTTTTTTTTTTTTTTGCGCTATAAAAAAAAAAAAGAGCGACAATTCTGAAAAAAAAAAAAAATTCTTTATACTTTCTGCTATAAAACATTCCCAATAAAAAAAAAAAAATCAAAATCAATTTTTTTTCATCATTTTAGGCCAATGTGTATTCTGCTACATATTTTTGGTAAAACAAAAAAATACCAGTAAGTGTGTATTGATTGGTTTGCGCAAAAATTATCGCGTCTACAAACTAGGGGAAAGATTTGTCTTTTTTTTTTTTTTTTTTTTTTTTTTTATTTTACTAGCATTGGCGGAGATCAGTGATTTTTAGCGGGACTGCCACATTGTGGCGGACAGATCGGACCCCTAACTGACATTTTTGGGGGGGGGCCAGTGACATTACAGTAATCAGTGCTAAAAAATATGCACGGTCACTGTACTAACACTGGCAGGGAAGGGGTTAACACCAGGGGTGATCAAAGGCTTAAATGTGTGCCTAGGAGGTGCTTTCTAACTGGGGGGGGGCTTACTGAATGAATGCAGAGACTTGTGTTCCTAAATAGGAGGATCCCTATTCATAATTCCCTATTGTGTTCATAATTGATAGAACAGCAGTCTGCTGTGTTTACAGCCGCTCTGTCTCCATAGGGAGCGATCACGGGTGCCCAGTGGACATCGCGGCCATGGAACCCGCTGACTGGCTCCCCCTATGGCCAAGCGACGTACGCGTCTTTTCGCGGGACAGAGCCGACCTTCCGCAGTATAAGTATGGCGGCTGGTCACCAAGAGTTTAAAGGAAGAAAAATAGAGAGCAATTTCTGCAAATCCTAGTGGATCGCAGATAAAACCGATGCCAAAACGCTGGAGTACATGATGATAAGCAAGCCGTCTCCTGTCATCTGTGACTGCCAGCTACATACTCTAAACCTGTGAGTGGGGTTCATGCTGCTTTACTTCCTATTATAATAAAGTAGTGGTTTTGTGTGTAAGGTGTTTGAAAAGCTTGAAAATGTCGTCAATGTATCTTCAGCAGCTTCTCTATTATTATTTAGCTGAAGCGAGTATGGGAACTACGGATTCAACACTTGCACAAGAAGCGCGGGAACAGCCGTCCTCGGCCTCCGATAGACCAAGTCCTCGGCCTCCGCAGTCTCCTCGCAGACAACCCCACCCTCTGCCTCTTTGCTTGACGATTCCTGCTCCCCCTCCAGAGCTTGGCCCACCTCCTCAGGTACTTGCATACCTCACACAGATGTTCCTTTACCTTTTTATTGTTAATTTGGAAAACAGAGCAGAGCCCTGAGATATTAGCTCTGTCTGTATTGGGAGGATGGACACAGTTTACTCTTCTATGGAGATCTCTGAGGTTGGATGCAGCAGAAGCTGCTGGACTCATCCACTTTCCTAACCGCTCACGGTCCTCCACCCCTCTATGCCATTCCCTCCACCCCTCTATGCCATTCCCTCCACCCCTCTATGCCATTCCCTCCACCCCTCTATGCCATTCCCTCCACCCCTCTATGCCATTCCCTCCACCCCTCTATGCCATTCCCTCCACCCCTCTATGCCATTCCCTCCACCCCTCTATGCCATTCCCTCCACCCCTCTATGCCATTCCCTCCACCCCTCTATGCCATTCCCTCCACCCCTCTATGCCATTCCCTCCACCCCTCTATGCCATTCCCTCCACCCCTCTATGCCATTCCCTCCACCCCTCTCTGCAAATCCTTCCACTGGTCTCCATTCAGTGTCCTCCATCTCTCTCTGCCAATACCTCCACTTGTCTCTTTTCCGTGTCTTCTACCCCTCCCTGCCAATCCCTCCACTGGTCTCCATTTCGTGTTCTCCACCCTTCTCTGCCAATCCCTCCACTAAACTCCAGTGTCCTCCACCCCGCTCTGCCAATCCCTCCACTGGTCTCCATTCAGTGTCCTCCACCCCACTCTGCCAATCCCTCCACTGGTCTCCATTTCGTGTTCTCCACCCTTCTCTGCCAATCCCTCCACTAAACTCCAGTGTCCTCCACCCCGCTCTGCCAATCCCTCCACTGGTCTCCATTCAGTGTCCTCCACCCCACTCTGCCAATCCCTCCACTGGTCTCCATTTGGTGTCCTCCACCCCCCTCTGCCAATCCCTCCACTGATCTCCATTCGGTGTCCTCCATCCCTCTCTACCAATCCCTCCACTGGTCTCCATTCGGTCTCCTCCACCCACTATTCCAATCCCTCCACTGGTCTCCATTCGGTGACCTCCACCCGCTCTGCCAATCCCTCCACTGGTCTCCATTCGGTGACCTCCACCCGCTCTGCCAATCCCTCCACTGGTTTCCATTTGGTGTCCTCCAACCACTCTGCCAATCCCTCCACTGGTCTCCATTCAGTGACCTCCACCCGCTCTGCCAATCCCTCCACTGGTTTCCATTTGGTGTCCTCCATCCCTCTCTGCCAATCCCTCCACTGGTCTCCATTCAGTGTCCTCCACCCTGCTCTGCCAATCCTTCCACTGGCTTTGATTATTAAGCAAATAAAAAATACTAGCAATAAAATACAAAGCTGTCCATAACTCAATCCCTCCACTGGCTTCCATTCAGTGTCCTCCACCCCTCTCTGCCAATCCCTCCACTGGCTTTCGATTTCTAAGCAAAGCAAATTAAAAATACTAGCAACAAAATTCAAAGCTGTCCACAACTCTGCCCCGAGCTACATCACCAGTCTTGTCTCCAAATATCATCCAAACCATCTTCTCTGCTCCTCCCAAGACCTCCTGCTCTCAAGTTCCCTTGTCTCTTCCTCCCATGCTCATCTTCAGGACTTCTCCAGAGCCTCTCCCATCCTCTGGAACTCCCTACCTCAGTCTATCTCCTACTCTGGTTACCTTTTAGTCAATCCCTGAAAACTCATCTCTTCAGGGAAGCCTATGCCACCTCAAACTAACTGAACTTTTATGGCTTCCATATTTTCATCCCTCATAGGTATAACCTTTTGTACCACTTGCCCACCCTATTAGATTGTAAGCTCTTAGGAGAAGGACCCTCTTGTATTTTATATTTTGTATTGTAACTGTACTGTCTCCATTTATATTGTAAAGCGCTGCCCAGTGTTGGGGCTATATAAATCCTGAATAATAATGGGAGACTCTCAGGGTATCCAATATAGAGGTTTTCCAGTTCCTTCAGTTGCCCCTTGGCTGGTTATAGGGTTTTTCTGTGTCATACTGGATTCTTAGATTCAGAAAGGTCTGTTGTGAAAATTATTTTCCAAATCCATTTGCAGCGAATTCAGATGGCCCGCAGACAGTCTGTAGGACGTGGACTGCAGCTTACACCCGGCTTAGGAGGCATGGTAAGCAGAAAGTGTACCTTTTATCTGTGTTCTCCATGGAAAAAGCCAACATGGGACAATTTAGTCAATGTAATAATTCCCTTCTTTTTCTTGATTGCTGAACAGCAACACTTTTTTGATGACGAAGACCGCACAGTGCCCAGCACACCGACCCTTGTTGTCCCTCACCGAACAGATGGCTTTGCAGAAGCAATTCAGTAAGTTTTTTTTTTTTTCTTTACCTTTTTATTCAACATATTTATTGCATTGTGTTTTTTTGATTATAGTTAAAGTGGTTGTAAAGTCAGAAGGATTAAAAAGCCGCCTGTGTGCAGCAGCCCTCCTAATACTTAAGCTCATCTCTATCCAGCGATGCCCACTGCCTGAGACTCTCCCTCCTCATTGGCTGAGACGGCAGAGTGGAGCCATTGGCTCCTGCTGCTGTCATTGAAATTCAGTGAGCCAATAATGAGAAAGAGGAGGCTGGGCTGCGGCTCCATGTCCAAATGGACACAGGAAGCTGCAACTCTGCTCGGGTGCCCCCATAGCATGCTGCTTGCTGTGGGGGCACTCAACAGGAGGGAGGGGCCACGAGCGCCAAAGAGGAGGATCCGGGCTGCTCTGTGCTAAACTAGAGCATGAAAGTATAACATTATTTATATAAGAGAGTTTACAGTCACTTTAACTTATTTATAATTTTTTCTGACAGAAAGCTTTGTGCCAGCCTGATGCAGCTGCTGCCCATCCCTGGCCCTGACGTCCCTTCCCCGTCGCTCGCCCTGACGTCCCTTCCCCGTCGCTCGCCCTGACGTCCCTTCCCCGTCGCTCGCCCTGACGTCCCTTCCCCGTCGCTCGCCCTGACGTCCCTTCCCCGTCGCTCGCCCTGACGTCCCTTCCCCGTCGCTCGCCCTGACGTCCCTTCCCCGTCGCTCGCCCTGGCGTCCCTTCCCCGTCGCTCGCCCTGGCGTCCCTTCCCCGTCGCTCGCCCTGGCGTCCCTTCCCCGTCGCTCGCCCTGGCGTCCCTTCCCCGTCGCTCGCCCTGGCGTCCCTTCCCCGTCGCTCGCCCTGGCGTCCCTTCCCCGTCGCTCGCCCTGGCGTCCCTTCCCCGTCGCTCGCCCTGGCGTCCCTTCCCCGTCGCTCGCCCTGGCGTCCCTTCCCCGTCGCTCGCCCTGGCGTCCCTTCCCCGTCGCTCGCCCTGGCGTCCCTTCCCCGTCGCTCGCCCTGGCGTCCCTTCCCCGTCGCTCGCCCTGGCGTCCCTTCCCCGTCGCTCGCCCTGGCGTCCCTTCCCCGTCGCCCGCCCTGGCGTCCCTTCCCCGTCGCCCGCCCCGGCGTCCCTTCCCCGCCCCTCGCCCTGACATCCGCAATCCCATTGACATGCATTATGTCCGTTTTTCATCTGCAAAAAAATGGGATGAAAAACGGACCGCCCGTGTGAAAGGACTCTTACCGTCGCTCGCACTGGCGTTCCTTCACTGTCGCTCGCCACCTCACGGCGGGGCCACCAGTGCTGCCGCCGCTTCATTTGTAACAGAAATAAAGAAAACGTTTGTTTTTTTCATTTGTGTAGCAAAAAGTTAAAACAAAACGCAGCGGTGATTAAATGCCACCAAAAGAAAGCTCTATTTGTGTAAACAAAAAATGATAAAAATGTCATATGGGTACAGTGTTGCATGACTGAGCAATTGTCATTCAAAGTGTGACAGCGCTGAAATCAGAAAATTGGCCTGGGCAGGAAGGGGGTGGAAGTTTCCGGTATTGAAGGGGTTAACTAGCGTTCCTGAAGTCCCTTCTCACAGTAATATGTACTATTGGAAGAGTTCATCTGCATTGATGTTTGTTGGTTTTTAGCTCTCCGCAGGTTGCCGGTGTCCCTCGCTTTCGGTTTGGGCCACCAGAAGATATGCCTCAGGCTAGCTCTAGCCACTCCGATCTTGGCCAGCTGGCTTCCCAGGGAGGTGAGACAATGGCGCAGTTTCTCTTACGATTGATCGAACGTCAATAGTGGAAAATATTGACTTTTATTTTCCACTCTTGATTATGGGGAGGGCTTTTGGTACTTCTCTGGCTTGAGTACTTTGAATCAGTGACCTGGAAGAATTCTGCTGATAGAACTTGGGCCGACAGTGCCGGTCAGACGTGACCTTTTCTTGTGAAATGATGTTTCAGATGCAAATGCATGGGGTTCAAGCAGCGCTGTTTTTTTTTTTTTTTTTCTTTTTTTAAATGAAAAGGGCGGGGCTTGATGAGAACGCCCGCCTGACTACATGATCCCCACACTCCATACAGGTTTATATTTTAAAGCTGAACTGAATTTTCAATTTAAATTGGCTAAATACATTCCAAATGCATTGAAAGAAAAGGTGTGCAAAGTCTGTTTCATTTTAAAAGCAGCTACAGCTGGAATAGAAAAGACTGTCCCCTGCTGGCAGGCTGCAGAGAAGGATCCCTGTCCTCTGTGTGGGAAGACGTAGTCTTTCTGCAGAGGTCCAACACACACCATTATGAGTCCGGAGCAAGTTCTGTCTCATCAGCGGGGAGTGTAAGCTTTGCTGTTTGCAGACACATTGCAGGTTGCCAGGCTATTCACCACAAAGTAATAAACCAAATTCTAGTAAAGCTGTACATATAGGTAAATAAATTAAATTATATGTATATTTTTTTGTTTTTTAACGTACAGTATCTCACAAAAATGAGTACACCCCTCACATTTTTGTGAATATTTTATTCTATCTTTTCATGTGACAACACTGAAGAAATGACACTTTGCTACAATGTAAAGTAGTGAGTGTACAGCTTGTATAACAGTGTAAATTTGCTGTCCCCTCAAAATAACTCAACACACAGCCATTAATGTCTAAACCGCTGGCAACAAAAGTCAGTACACCCCTAAGTGACAATGTCCAAATTGGGACCAATTAGCCATTTTCCCTCCCCGATGTCATGTGACTCGGTAGTGTTACAAGGTCTCAGGTGTGAATGCGGAGCAGGTGTGTTAAATTTGGTGTTATCGCTCTCACTCTCTCATACTGGTCACTGGAAGTTCAACATGGCATCTCATGGCAAAGAACTCTCTGGGGATCTGAAAAAAAAATGTTTCTCTACATAAAGATGGCCTAGGCTTTAAGAAGACTGCCAAGACCCTGAAACTGAGCTGCAGCACGGTGGCCAAGACCATACAGCGGTTTAACAGGACAGGTTCCACTCAGAACAGGCCTCGCCATGGTCCACCAGAGAAGTTGAGTGCACGTGCTCAGCGTCATATCCAGAGGTTGTCTTTGGGAAATAGACGTATGAGTGCTGCCAGGATTGCTGCAGAGGTTGAAGGGGTGGGGGGTCAGCCTGTCAGTGCTCAGACCATACACCGCACACTGCATCAAATTGGTCTGCATGGCTGTCATCCCAGAAGGAAGCCTCTTCTAAAGATGATGGACAAGAAAGCCTGCAAACAGTTTGCTGAAGACAAGCAGACTAAGGACATGGATTACTGGAACCATCTCCTGTGGTCTGATGAGACCAAGATGGTTCAGATAGTGTCAAGTGTGTGTGGCGGCAACCAGGTGAGGAGTACAAAGACAAGTGTGTCTTCCTACAGTCAAGCATGGTGGTGGGAGTGTCATGGTCTGGGGCTGCATGAGTGCTGCCGGCACTGGGGAGCTACAGATCATTGAGGGAACCATGAATGCCAACATGTACTGTGACATACTGAAGCAGAGCATGATCCCCTCCCTTCAGAGACTGGGGGGCAGGGCAATATTCCAACATAACGACCCCAAACACCTCCAAGATGACCACTGCCTTGCTAAAGAAGCTGAGGGTAAAGGTGATGGACTGGCCAAGCATGTCTCCAGACCTAAACCCTATTGAGCATCTGTGGGGAATCCTCAAACAGAAGGTGGAGGAGTGCAAGGTCTCTACAGGGTTCGTACGGTCATGAAAATCCTGGAAGTCATGGGATTTTGACATGACACTTTCCAGGCCTGGAAAAGTCCTGGAAAATGAGTAAACTTACTAAGTTTTGGAAAAGTCATGGAAAAGTGTTGTGCAACTATTTATTTTTGTCTCGGGGCCCCCTGTATTCTGTGGGAGCGGAGGACAGTAAGTGGACTATTTTCTCTGTTTCGGGTTTAGGCGGATTAATCAGCCGCAGTGCACAGCTGAAGCCTGATGACTGGTCTCTTCAATATGAATAGACTGTGACAGGCTGGGAACTCTGTGGCGGATTGATCCGCTTAAACTAAGAAATCGTGCATATACTGTCCCGCTCTCGGACGTACCAGTGAGGGGGGGTGCGTGCACTGGGGGGTGTCAGGCCGGTGTCCGCGGGGCCGCCCGCATCTCTGCACTGGGGGGGGTGTCAGGCCGGTGTCCATCGGGCCGCCCGCATCTGTGTGAAGAAGGCAGCGGCAGAAGGAAGGTCAGTGAGGAGTCTCGTGTGGAATGTCAGTGAGGAGTCTCGTGTGGAATGTCAGTGAGGAGTCTTGTGTGCTGGATAGGAGGGGGATGGGACAGCTGCATAGAGAGGAATTGAACTTTCATATTCCTCATGTCACTGAATTTTCTCCTCCTCTCAGAAGCTGCACTAGGAATATGGAAAGTTCAATTCCTCTATATGCAGCTGCCCCATCCCCCTCCTATACAACTTCCTTTGCTGGCCCCCCTAAGTGCTCTTTTAGCCCCCTCCGTGCTCTTAGTCTGGCTCCCCCAGTGATCTCCACCCCCCTGTGCTCCCTGGCTCCCCCTCAGTGATTTCCTGTTCCCCCCCCCCCCCCAGACAGTGCTCTCCAGTTCCCCCCCTCCCCCTGTGCTCTACATCCCCCCTGGTTTTCCCTGCCTGCCCCCCCCAGTGCTCTCCACTCCCCTGCGCCTTCCAACCCCCTTGCAAGCCTCTAACCCCCTTGCAAGCCTCTAACCACCTCCTGTATCATGTCCGCATCCTCTAACCATCTCCTGTATCATGTCCGCATCCTCTAACCATCTCCTGTATCATGTCCGCAGCCTCTAACTACCTCCTGTATCATGTCCGCAGCCTCTAACTACCTCCTGTATCATGTCCGCAGCCTCTAACTACCTCCTGTATCATGTCCGCAGCCTCTAACTACCTCCTGTATCATGTCCGCAGCCTCTAACTACCTCCTGTATCATGTCCGCAGCCTCTAACCATCTCCTGTACCATGTCCGCAGCCTCTAACTACCTCCTGTATCATGTCCGCAGCCTCTAACCATCTCCTGTACCATGTCCACAGCCTTTGACCACCTCCTGTACCATTTCCACAGCCTTTGACCACCTCCTGTACCATGTCCACAGCCTTTGACCACCTCCTGTACCATGTCCACAGCCTTTGACCACCTCCTGTACCATGTCCGCAGCCTTTGACCACCTCCTGTACCATGTCCGCAGCCTCTAACCACCTCCTGTACCATGTCCGCAGCCTCTAACCACCTCCTGTACCATGTCCGCAGCCTCTAACTACTTCCTGTATCATGTCCGCAGCCTCTAACCATCTCCTGTACCATGTCCACCGCCTTTGACCACCTCCTGTACCATGTCCACTGCCTTTGACCACCTCCTGTACCATGTCCACAGCCTTTGACCACATCCTGTACCATGTCCACAGCCTTTGACCACCTCCTGTACCATGTCCACAGCCTTTGACCACCTCCTGTACCATGTCCACAGCCTTTGACCACCTCCTGTACCATGTCCACAGCCTTTGACCACCTCCTGTACCATGTCAACAGCCTTTGACCACCTCCTGTACCATGTCCACAGCCTTTGACCATCTCCTGTACCATGTCCACAGCCTTTGACCATCTCCTGTACCATGTCCACCGCCTTTGACCACCTCCTGTACCCATGTCTGCAGCCTCTAACCACCTCCTGTACCATGTCCGCAGCCTCTGACCACCTCCTGTACCATGTTCACAGCCTCTAACCATCTCTTCTATCATGTCCGTAATCTCTGACCATCTCTTGTCTTTTATCATGTCTGCAGTCTCTGAGGGGGTCTGGAGAGGAGTCAAAAGTGGGAGTGCTGTCGGGATGGGGATCACAGGAGAAGTCAGACATGTGTGGACTGGGGAGAGGAGACTACAGGGGGGGGGGGGGGGGGTCACTGATGTAAGGGAGCACTGTTATAAAGGTTCCTCCTTGTATCAGGACCCCCCCTCCCTTCCTTAGTGCATTCACTATGTGGAAAGTGGTCTTTGGTCACCAGAGTCCCCCCCTACATCAGAGTTCTCAGCTTTTTCACCCGTGCGCTCGAAGTGACACCCGCTCCCAGCTGCGGCAGTGGTGCTTCTATCTCATCCACTGTAAAACAAGATACCATTTTGAGTCGCGCTGTATCCAGAAACGAAACCCTAACTGCAGAGGTACTGTACACTACAATGATTGTCATTTATTTTAGTAAAAATATGCTGGGTGTGACATGGATTTTCTTATTTAACGTGTATACATAGACATTTCATGAAACTTTAGGTCATGAATATTTACGTGAAGTCATGGAAAAGTCATGGAATTTTATTGGTTAAAATGTGTATGAACCCTGTCTCGAACATCCACCAGCTCTGTGATGTCATCATGGAGGAGGGGAAGAGGACTCCAGTGCCAACCTGTGAAGCTCTGGTGAACTCCATGCCCAAGAGGGTTAAGGCAGTGCTGGAAAATAATGGCGGCCACACAAAATATTCACACTTTGGGCCCAATTTGGACATTTTGGGGTGTACTCACTTTTGTTGCCAGCGGTTTAGACATTAATGGCTGTGTGTTGAGTTATTTTGAGGGGACAGTAAATTTACACTGTTATACAAGCTGTACACTCACTACTTTACATTGTAGCAAAGTGTCATTTCTTCAGTGTTGTCACATGAAAAGATAGAATAAAATATTTACAGAAATGTGAGGGGTGTACTGACTTTTGTGAGATACTGTATACATTCATTTTTCCACTGATAGTGTTTTTAGCATTGTTGTAACTATAAGGAATAACTTCCCTTGCTTGCCAACTTACATGATCGTATTTGTAGGCTTAGGAATGTATGACACGCCTCTATTCCTTGCTCACGAAGAAGAGTCAGGAGGTCGCAGCGTTCCAACTACACCGCTTCAGGTTGCAGCACCAGGTACAACAGCGCTAAAAATCATATTGGAATACAGATGGCATTGTTTGATTTAAAGGGGCGTCTAAAGCCAAAAACAAAAATGTAGTTTTGTTTCTTGTCCATCAAGGGACACCATAAATCTTCAACCTCTGGGCTATATACCTAAAGAGATACTATAATATATATGGCCATCATCCGTGTTGTACAAAAAAAAAAGGGGCAAGAAGATCTCGTACTGTGCTGGCCAGTAGGAGGGGCTTACAAACTTTTCTATAAATATAAAAAAGTTTATTTTGACAAGTTAAAAAGAACATTACTAAGCCCCAGAGGATTTGGCTGCTCAATGACCAGGCCCGATTTTGCGTTTCGGCACTGTGTGATTTTAACGGACAATTGCGCGGTCGTGCGACGCTGTACCTAAATGAGATTGACGTCCTTTTTTTTTTTTTTTTCACAAACAGCGCTTTTTTTTGGTGGTATTTGATCACCTGTGCGATTTTCATTTTTTGCGATATTAATAAAAAAAGAGCGAAAATTTTGAGAAAATTGACATTTTCTGCTTTGACAGTTAAAAAATATCCAATATATTAAATTTTTGTCATATATTTAGGCCAAAATGTATTTAGCTACATGTCTTTGAGCGCATTTTTAACCGCTTTAAGACCGGAAGATTTTACCCCCTTCCTGACCAGCCCATGTTTTGTGATTCGGGACTGCGTGATTTTAACGGACAATTGCGCGGTCGTGCAACGCTGTACCCAAATGAGATTGACGTCCTTTTTTTTTTCCCCACAAACAGAGCTTTCTTTTGGTGGTTTTTGATCACCTGTGCGATTTTTTTATTTTTTGTGCTATAAACCAAAAAAAGCGACCATTTTGAAAAAACACTTTTTCACATTTTTTTTTTTTATATGAAATTTTTAAAAAAGAAAATGTAAAAATCAATTTTTTTAATATTAGGCCAATTTGTTTTCTGCTACATATTTTTGGTAAAAAAAAAATCGCAATAAGAGCCGGTTCACACTGGGGGGACTTGTCAGGCGACCCGGTCGCCTGACAAGTCGCCGCGGGTCGCCTGCCATAGATTAGCACAGGACCCGTTCTAATAGGAGCGACACAAGTCACTCAGACTTAGAAAAAGGGTCCTGAGCTTCTTTGGGGCGACCTGGAGCGACCTGCATTGACTTCACAGGTCGCCCCAGCAAGTCGGGTCGCGCCTGTTTGAACCGGCTCTAAGCGTATTTTGATTGGTTTGCACAAAAGTTATTGCGTTTACTAACTATGAGAAAGATTTGTCATTTTTATTGTTGTTTTTTTTTTTTTAACAAGTAATGGCGGTGATCTGTGATTTTACTTTTTTTTTTTTGCTGGACTGCGACTTTGCGGCAGACAGATCGGACCCCTGACTGACATTTTTGACGCTTTTGGGGGTACCAGTGACATTACTACAGTGATCAGTGCTATAAATATGCACTGTTACTGTAAAAATGACACTGGCAGGGAAGGGGTTAACTTTACTGGTGATCAAGGGGTTAAGTATGTCCCTAGGGGCATGATTCGAACTGTGGGGGGCGTGTCTTGTGATATAATCAGAGACATACGATCCTACATAGCAGGATCGCATAGCCTCTGTGATTACTTTAGTGAGAATGACAGACGGTTGTGTTTACATCAGCTGTCTGTCCCTCTCCTGCGGGAGATCGCGAGTTGCCATCTGAGCCGCCGGTCACACGCGCTGGCTTGTTCCCCAGGGAACAAGCGGGGGCGGGAGTGCGCTCCCTACAGGCTCGTAGGCAAGCGACGTACCCCTACGTCACTTTGCCTGTAAGGGGCTGACTGCCGCAGTATATAGTCGTGCGGCGGTCGGCAAGTGGTTAATAGACTAAGTGCTAGAACATCTATAATCTATAAAATCCCCATAGAATGATGCATGCGGATTTGAAACTAACTAAATATGGAAGCACTGAGTATTGGCTCTTCCAAAGCTGACGCGTTTCGCCGATTGCTTCATCAAGGCTGCAAAGACCACATAGTACTCATCTATGAGGAGAGACAACATAATTTACAATCATGTGTAGGCAGGGCTTTTTTTCAGCTGGAACTTGGTGAAACTCCTTTCCACCACCTCTGGCTCAAGCCATCTACTCCCTGCTCACCACTACCGGCTTCAGTGTTTTCAAGTGACAGCTTGTCTCCCAACGGCTCCCCCAGGTCTGATTTTCTGAGTGGCTCCCACTGAAAGCAGAATGGGTACAGGGGAGATGCAGGTGCCCGGGGTGCACCTGTAAATGCCTACACCCTCACTGGGTGAGTGTGAGAGAGGCGGAGCCAAATACAGTGTGCGGGGAAGTATTAGAGCCGACTTAGTGCTTCAGCTTAATACAGCAACAAAAGTAAGACATGTGGAAGATAGTGGAGCTTTTAAAGAGGTGGGGAGAAGATGGGGCAGTGGAGAGGGGGTTGCATGCAGAGGTCAGAGCTGAAGAGAGGTGAAAATGAGATATGGATGGAAATGCAGGGGTAAGAAGGCTGACTCTGTATTTTGTGTGTAGTGCACCCCTGAACCCTGCACCCTGTGTGCAGCCACCCCCCAAACCCTGCACTCTGTACGTAATACACTCCTTGTATTCAATGCCCCTTTAAGACCCTCCCACTGTTAATGAAATTTGACCACACCCACTATTTGATGCCGTTTGGAAGGTGTGTGTGTGTGTGTGTGGGGGGGGGGGGGGGTTTGGGGGTCTGGGGCTGCATGAGTGCTGCCGGCACTGGGGATCTACAGTTATTGAGGGAACCATGAATACCAACATGTACTGTGACATACTGAAGCAGAGCATGATCCCCTCCCTTCAGAGACTGGGGGGCAGGGCAGTATTCCAACATAACGACCCCAAACACCTACAAGATGACCACTGCCTTGCTAAAGAAGCTGAGAGTAAAGGTGATGGACTGGCCAAGCGTCTCCAGACCTAAACCCTATTGAGCATCTGTGGGGATCCTCAAACAGAAGGTGGAGGAGGGGAAGGTCTCTAACATCCACCAGCTCTGTGATGTCATCATGGAGGAGGGGAAGAGGACTCCAGTGACAACCTGTGAAGCTCTGGTGAACTCCATGCCCAAGAGGGTTAAGGCAGTGCTGGAAAATAATGGCGGCCACACAAAATATTGATACTTTGGACCTTATTTGTAGATTGTCACTTAGGGGTGTACTGATTTTTGTTGCCTGTGGTTTAGACATTAATGGCTGTGTGTTGAGTTATTTTGAGGGGACAGTAAATTTACACTCCCTGTCTATTCCCCCCCCCCAATATATTCCCCACCCCCCCATCTATTCTCCGTACTACCCCCCCCCCCCCCATTCCATTTCCTTCAATGGACCTCAATAAAAAACATTTGATGAGCAAAAAAAATCCTGTTGGTTACCCTACCAATTACGCACTTCCTGTCCTCGGGTGACAACTCCTCTCACTGTACTGTACATTGGAGGAATGGGATCACCTTTTAAGCTGCCCTCCTGATCTGGAGTACAAATCTCCCTATCCTAATCACTATTAAATCAAGGGGGAGGTGTTTTGTAGATCACAGAAGGGTGGTGCCGCTGTTTGAGATTTCAGTTCAGTAGAAAGGGAACGTTACAAGAAGTATTTGTCTGAAAATGTACTTGGCCTGAAATTAAAAAGAAAACAAAATTCTAGATTTGGTGCGATTTGAGCCTATTAAAAATCGCACCCCACTGATTGATGTGACTTGCACATCGATGGGGTTCCTGTGCGATTTGCATGCGAGTTAGTGTGAACTGGGGGCTGGTTAAATATAAAATTAAAATAAAAAATCAGCACAAAGGGGTAGTAATTACATTTAAGTGTCCCTTGTGCTGATTGCTGCTGTCCCAGGCCCTTTTCACATGGGGCACCCTCCGCTAGCGTATCCGCCTGCTCAGCTGGGAATTTGTCTGCTGAGCAGGTGGATGACCGGTCCATGTCAGCTTATGCAGAGCATGAAGGCAAACAGAGAAAAGCCGCTCAGGTGCAAGCTCCCAAGCCTGGTGCAGGTCAGATCCGTCATCCGAAACAATAGAAATCCAAAAGTGAGACCCTTTATTCCTCATGGATGAAACATACAGACAGTGCTCGAAACAGACGTGTCAGGTTGACGCGTTTCAAGATACAACCGATCGCTTACTCATAACCATACAGTGAGACTTCAGTAGTCAGCAGTCAGCTTATGCAGAGCAGACACGGACACAGCCCATTGTTCCCTATGGAGCTGCTGGATGGAAAACGAACCGCCTGTCCTTTCCCATCTGACTTTCATTTGAAGCGATCCGCCAGACGGATGGGGGAACAGATCCCCATACGCCTGTTTTTAGCAGACCGGATTGGATGTCAGCGGATGTCCGTTGGCACCCGCCGCTCCATAGAAAGTTATTTATGGTCCGATTTGGGTCTGTCTAAAAAACTGTGTGAAAGGAGCCTTAGTCGTCTTCTCCCACACCCCTGAAGTGGTAATCTTCCAGTGCTACAGGGGGTAATGCAGCCACTGGGCTGGACTCGAGTGCCATCTGTGCCCGCCCCTCCTCCATTCATAGAAGCTGTACTAGAACTTCCACCAATGAAAAGCTTTCTTTGAATGAAGAACGGACTGCCTCCTCAGTTCATAAAGTGGCCATCGATGATGTGCAGCTTCGGGAGGGAACTGGAAAGGGCGGGGCATAGTTTGCTGTCTGTACGAGTGCCTGCAACATGTTTGGTGGCTTTCTTACCCCCGCAGCAACTAAACTTACTGCTGTGGAGGGGGGATGGGGAAAAGGGGCAGATGACTGAAGATTTCAATGACAACAGCTACAAGCACAAGGGACACTTCTTATTGAATTTAACCTGTTGGCGCCAGCCGCACGCAAATATGTGGCCTCCTGGTGGGAGGGCCTTAGCGCCAAGCGGCTGCATATTTGTGTGAATTGGTGGAATATAGATGTGCCAGGAGCACGCTCCCAACAGTTACCGGTTAATAACGGAAAGCTCAGGATCGCTGCTTGATCACGTGACCGCCGTGACAGCCAATCACGACAGTCACATGATCCTAAACCCCTTAACTTCCATACTGGGCCTATTCTGACACTTGGCTCCTACATGTAAAAATCATTGTTTTTGCTAGAAAATTACATAGACTGCCGGAGACCATCTCGTCATAGGTATTCCCTATGCTGAACTTCCGCCGCCGGCGGATTCCTTCTCCGGCTCGCCAATCGCACGGGCGAGCCGGTAGAAGCACCAGAGGGACATCCCCTCCCGCCGCCTGTAACAACGATCAAGCGGCTGAATTGCCGCTATGATGATTCTTATGATGCAGGGAATCGCCAACTAAAGACGACATCTGAATAAAGCCTGCAGCTGCACCCGTCATCCCGATATCCCTACTCAAAGTTCAAGACGTCATAGGAAGGCCTTGGGCAGGAAGTGGATAAAGGCGCTGGCTCAATGGGGTTAGGCGTTGGTATATTTAATAATTGTATCTAATAAAAGTGATAGTGATAAGCTACAATATTACATTTTTGTTTTTGGGTTTATGTACTCTGTAGATGATTGGAATAATTTCCCAGGCGGTACAATCTGATATTTTAGTCGGTGGAGTTGGATTTGTTTTCTGATGGTGGTGAACATTTTTTGGTGTTTTCTTTTTAGTTTCTGTTTTTGCTGAAAACCCCACAGCTGACACGTCTGATCATGCGTCCCAGTCTGTCCCGATGGTCACAACCTCCACCGGCAACGTCTCCGCGTCTGCAGAGTCCGGCGCGGCGGATGAAGGAGACGAGGTCTTTGCCGAAGCCGAATCTGAAGGGTAATTCTAGTTTATGATGATATGAGGAACTGCTGTTGCTAAACTTTGTAAACTCTGTCATAGCTTAGTGGGGGGGGGGGGGGGGGGGGTGTTGACCAGGAAGGGCAAAAAATGAACACAGACTTCAATTTTACATAAATTTTGGTGATTTTTCTTTTCTAGCGGTGGCTCAGAAGCCGCAATGGAAGCAGAAACGAGGCAAGAGCAGGAAAGTGCCCAGCCGTCAGAAACCGACCTTCCTTCCACAAGCCAAGACCCGCCCACTTCTTCCTCTTCTTCTGCAGGTATATATTTTGGATTTTTACGATTTTTTCATGAATTGCTTTTAACCACCTAAGCCCCGGAGGATTCGGCTGCTCAAAGACCAGGGCCTATTTTGCGATTCGGCACTGCGTGACTTTAATGGACAATTGTGCGGTCGTGCGACGCTGTACCCAAATGAAATTGACGTCTTTTTTTTCCCACAAATAGAGCTTTCTTTTGGTGGTATTTGATCACCTGTGTGATTTTTTTATTTTTTGCGCTATAAACAAAAAAAAGCAACAATTCTGAAATATTTTTCAAATTTTTTTTATATGAAATTTTCAAAAAAAAAAAAGGTAAAAATCTAAATATTTTTTTAACATTTAGGCCAATTTGTTTTCTGCTACATATTTTTGGTAAAAAAAAAATCGCAATAAGCGTATTTTGATTGGTTTGCGCAAAAGTTATTGCGTTTAATAACTACGGGAAAGATTTGTCATTTTTGTTTTTTTGTTTTTTTTTACAAGTAATGACGGCGATCTGCGATTTTTTTTTTTTTTTTTTTTTTTTTTTTCGGGACTGCGGCGGACAGATCGGACCCCTGACTGACATTTTTGACACTTTTGGGGGGGCCAGTGACATTACTGCAGTAATCAGTGCTATACATTTGCGCTGTTACTGTAAAAATTACACTGGCAGGGAAGGGGTTAACTTAAAGATCCAGGGGCTAAGTCCCTAGGGGCTTGCTTCTAACAGTCAAGGGGCGTGGCTTTTGATGTAACCACAGAGACATACGATCCTACATAGCAGGATCATATGATCTCTGCAGTTACACCAGGGAGAATGACAGATGGTTTTGTTTACATCAGCCGCCTGCCTTTCTCCCTCTCCAGCGGGAGATTGCGAGTGGCCGGCGGACATCGGAGCCGCCGGTCACTCGCGCGGGGATGCCAGGGAACGAGCGGGCCTCAGGCAGCGCGCGCTCGCCCCCTACAGGCTCCTGGGCAAGCGACGTAGTATTACGTCACTTTGCCCAGGAGGGCTTGACTGCCACAGTAAATGTACTTGCGGCGGTCGGCAAGTGGTTAACTACTTCAATTCTGGGCACTTTTACCCCCCCCCCCTCTTCCTTCCCAGGCCAGCTTTCAGAGCTGCATATGAAAGGGAGAAGGAGGCGCGAACAACCTAGTGCATTACCCTTGGACACCTTTAAAACTTTTTGTTAAAATGCCAAAAACATACTCGGACATGAAGAGCAAAAATTGCATTGAATGACTCCACCACATGTGGAAGTGATCATGTCCCTGTAATTGGACCGCTGACGTGTTTTCGGAGACACGCTCTTTTCCTCAGCGTGTCTCCCAAAACACGTCAGCGGTCCAATGCTTGCCCCTCCCCTCCTTCTGCCCATTTACAGAAGCCTTTGTATTTGAAAAAAGTCAATCCAGTTAAACCAATAGAGTTCAACCAGACCAACTAGATAGATAGATATAGATATATGTATCTCTATATCTATCTATCAGGGGTCTCCAAACTTTCTAAATAAAGGGCCGGGTTACTGCCCTTCAGACGTAAGGGGGGGGCCCGGAGAGGCCAGTGGAAGTACAACATGCCCCAGCGTTGGTGGGAGTAAAAAAATTACGTAGTGCCTGTAGTAAGTAGGAGGAATAGTGGCCCATCATTGGTATTAGTGGGAGGAAAAATGCCCCATTGCTGGTGTCAGTGAGAGGGGTTGTTTCCCAATGTTGATGTCAGTGGAAGGAATGGTGCCCCCTTGTTGGTGTCAGTGGGAGGAATAGTGCCCCAAGGGTCAGATATAGGCAAGCAAAGGGCCGCATTCAGCCCATGGGCCACAGTTTGGAGACCACTGATGTATATAACAAATTCACAAAATACAAAGGCTTCTGTGAATAGGCAGCAGAGGAGAGGGGCGGGCATAGCTGCTCTGTGTGCTTCTCTCCTCTTACAGCTGGAATGTATCCTTGGAGTGAATACAGATAAGTCCCAGAGGTTATATGCACCTAATTGGACTTCACTCATAGTGTGCCTGCGCTTTTTGCAAAGTTGCTGAATTCCTAGAATTCAGCTTTATTAGTTTACATTGCAATCAAGAACATTGATGAAATGCTTCCAGTTGGGGGTGGTGGGGGGAAGCTGTCTGATCACATTTGACCTGACAGCCATTAGTCCACTTGTCAGGTTTTCATACATTAGTTGGTGTCTGTGTAAACCCCCCCCGCTGCTATTGATGTGTGATATATGTAGGTGGCTACAAAAGGGTTAAAGAGGAGTTCCACCTATTTTATTTAATTGTCTTACACTGGAGCCAAATAAATAGAGATTAGTATGCCCGCATCCCAAAATCAATACATACAACAGGAAAAACCCTCTGGGTGGGACTTTTCAGGGCAATGGGTAGACAAAGTATGAATTTCCAAAAAAGTATAAGAAAATATAGGGAAAAAAAATTCTCAAAAAATATGAAGTTTATTGCATGAAACATGTTTTTCTCTATCGCTCATTGACAGACTTAGTCCTCGGTGATACAGCACCTTCGGGTTATGTTGCCTCCACAGGAGCAGGACTAGACAGGAAATTAAAATGCTCTGGCCACACCCTAGGGGCAGTCCCAGAGGGTATATCCTCTCTCTCTCTGCCTCAGCAAATCAGTTATTTTCTGTCTAGTTAGGAGTAAGGACCTAGATACCTTGCTGGGATCTTCGGTCCTGGCAAGATTTTTTTCTTAAAAAGATTTTTTAGACAGCTTTTTTTCTCCAGTGTTTCTGTGAGATCTTCAAGCAAGAAAGCTGAACTGGGCGACGGGCTGGATGTTGAGATCCGGTGGTCACCCCAGTTCAGCCTACGAGCGCGTGCAGGCCATAGCTCCGCGCTGGGTCGGCCGCGACAAAGTCCCATTAAGGGACTGACCCCGCGAGTTAAACGTCTCGCTGAAACGCCAAAGACCATGAGTCACGGCGTCCGTATTGGTCGACAGCCCTCCCGCCCCGGTGGAGAGGGGTACTGTCAGGAGTTGGTGCCCGCCTGGTTCCGGTATGGTGAGTAGTATGTTCCCCCTTTTCCCCTGACGGGTCTTGTGGTGAACGCGGGCCCCTCTCTGTATGGTAAGATAGAGTCCCCCTCTATCCTATAACATGGCACAGATCCCCCTACTTTGAGTGTGATTTTATGTGCAAAAAGCCAGGAGGCTTGGTTTGGGAGCTAACAATCTAATTGTATACATGTTAAAAAGATTGTAATCAGTGGCAGTCTGGGAATCTTACTGTGATAAGAATAAGGTACCTACCAGTCAGAAGCCACGGACATGTAGACTGCCTTCCTAGTCAAATCTCCAGCTATAGCAGGCCTTCCAAAGGCCATGAGGTCCGCCAGGGCCGGTACCGCCAACCACACCAAAAATCCCCATGCAGAGATAGTGTTGTGTGCCCTGCAGCACACCGCTATTCGGTACAGGCCGCCGCCATTTTTTTTGCTGGATTGCACGAGCCGCCATTTTGGCGTAGCCTCGTGTCTCCAGCATGGGGGCCGCCATGTTTGAGGTGATCCAAACACCTCGTGGAGCTAGGGGAGGCGCTGGAAGGCGTGCAGAGGGGCGGAGCCGCCTCCTTTCTTCCTGGGCAGCCAGCCAAATGACTTCCTGTTTGTCAAGACAGCGCTGTAACCTGTTGCAGTTAAACTCTGAGCATCAAGTGGTGAGCCTGGGGGTCTATCTCTCTCTCTCTCTCTCGATCGATAGGGATCCCTAGCAGGTAACACTAAGGGGCTTTTGTGGCGCTGGGGGTCTGTGAAAAAAAAAAAAAAAGTTTTTTATTTTTGAATTACATTATCCGGGAAGTTACTGGAATAATAATGGACCCTGCCACACAAATTCCCCCACCTGTTTCCCTCGAGGGGGCCACGGGACCCGCCGGTGCACAGAGTGTAGAGGCATTTACAGCAATTTTGGAGTCTATGGTGGCTCGGGTGGAGGCGGCCTGTCAGGGACGAGGGTCAAGAAAGCGACCCCCGCCTACCCCTATACTATCTGACACCTCTGACTCAGATTCAGAGATGGTCACTGCAGTTGCAGGTTCCTCTGCAAAGGCTGTTACCTCAGGTAAAGCTCCCTCAGACAGTGAGGAGGGCGCTTCTTCTCCTGCTATAATTCAGGAAGAAGCATTGGTGGACGCACTAGTTGTGGCAGTGCAGGAAACCTTAAAACTTGAGGTTTTACCGGCAGAGGCAACTGAAACAGAGATTCCTTTTGGTACTAACAAGCCCATCAAAACGGTGAAGGTTTTTCCTGTACCCAAGTGTTTTGGTAATCAGATTAAAGGAGAATGGGAGCATTCTAAACGTACCTTTACTATTTCCAAGCGTATTGCTAGATGCTATCCGTTTGAGGAATCCATCATTAAGAAATGGACGGTACCACCAGTGGTGGATCCACCTATTTCCAGGCTGAATAAAGCCACGGTTATCCCAGTGGAGGACACTTCGTCCTTTAAGGATCCGGTGGATCGAAAGATAGAAGCAGAGTCCCGCACCATCTTCTCTCTGATAGGGTCAGCATTTAGACCAGTAATTGTTATTGGTCTAGTTTCCCAGACACTTACGGAATGGGCGAGATTGGTACGCCAAGACCTTAGGGGAAAAGATATTCCCCAGGAAACATCTGATTTGATGGAACAGATTATACAAGGGCTACAGTTTATCTGTGACGCAGCCTTGGACACTACTCCCTTATTAGGGCATGCATCTATGTCAGCGGTAATCCTCAGACGTGTGCTGTGGTTAAAATGCTGGTCAGCTGACCTAGGTTCTAAAAAGACCTTGACGAATCTCCCCTTTCAGGGGAATCGTCTATTTGGGGCCACCCTAGATGAAATCATTAAGGATGCCACTGGGGGCAAGAGCACTTTTTTGCCACAGGCTGCTAAAGCTAAGGGACCTCGCAACAAGCGAGGACCTTTCTTTACCGCCCATAAAGGGTTCGCACGCCCGGCTGGAACAAGCGGGAAAGGCAAGACTCCTCCAGGAGGGTTCAAGAAAGGCTGGTCGGACAAACAGAGGACCGACTCAAACCCGAAGCAAAGGATTACACAGCCTGAAGGTGCGCCCCCACCCGGGTTGAGCGTGGGGGGACGTTTTCACCGGTATTCAGGACATTAGATCGAGCATCAACTACTACTACCGGTGCGATTCTTCCCTTCCAACATTTAAGTACTACAGGGAGCGGTAGTCACCGTTCCCCGAATAGATCTTTTCCTTTACCTTTTCCTAAGATTAGTCTCAATTCCCCACAGGAATCGGATCTGGTTGACCAGACAGGCCAAGAAGCCTCTAGCCGGGTGACTTCGGTCCCTGAGGTTCAACCAGAAAAGATCACCCTTCCTGATAGCAATCAGGTATCTGATGTGTGGGAACAGAAAACGACCAGACTTTCTCGGATGGTCGGGGCCAGATAGCTCTAGGGACGCCTGGTTCAGATCCAGTCAGCACCAGTGGTCCTAGAAATTCTAGGCTGGCCTCCTCAAGCCGGCCTGGCCGACTTGGACATGCTAGTCGCAGACGTTCCGTGGGAACTTCGTCTCAGGGAGTGTCTGTGGTCTCAAGGACCAATTTACCATCATGCTTTACAGTCGCTGGGTTTAATGGCCTGGCCATTGAGACCCAAGTACTGAAGGACAGAGGTTTGTCAGCTTCAGTCATTCCTACCCTTATTAAAGCAAGGAAAGCGACTTCCAGCAAGGTCTATTATCACACATGGAAGACTTATATTGCGTGGTGCGAATCTTTAGGATTTCCTCCACGTACCTATTCGGTGACTCGAATATTGGCTTTTTTGCAACAAGGGGTTGAGCAGAAGCTAGCCTTGAGCACCATCAAGGGTCAAGTTTCAGCATTAGCAATCTTCTTTCAGAAACCTTTAGCTACCAAGTCCTTGGTGCGGAATTTCATCCAGGGGGTGCGGCACCTGGCTCCACCAGTCCGCGCGCCCTTACCGCCCTGGGATCTTAATTTAGTTTTGTCGGTTCTACAGAAACCTCCCTTTGAAAACATCAGGGAGATTCCCTTGTTTACTTTATCCCAGAAGGTGGCCTTCTTGGTGGCTATCACTTCTGCTCGCAGGGTGTCAGAACTGGCTGCATTATCATGCCAGTCCCCATACCTAGTGATTCATAGGGATAAGGTAGTACTTCATCCTAAGCCATCCTTTCTTCCTAAGGTGGTTTCAGATTTTCATCTGAATGAAGATATTGTACTACCTTCCTTGTGTCCTCAGCCCAAGCATCATCGGGAACATGCGTTGCATTCCTTGGATGTGGTTCGGGCAATCAGAGTATACCTGAAAGCTACGGAATCATTCCGTAAGACGGATTCACTTTTTGTGATCACGGATGGCCCCAGAAAGGGTTTGCCTGCATCTGCCGCGACCATTGCCAAATGGATTAGACAGACGGTGGTACAGGCTTATTCCATTAAGGGTCAGAGTCCTCCGTTCCCTGTTAGGGTGCACTCCACTCGAGCGCTCAGTACTTCCTGGGCCTTTCGCCATCAGGCGTCAGTGGTCCAGGTATGTAAGGCGGCCACCTGGTCGTCGGTACATACCTTTACAAAATTCTATAAAATTGATGTGACGGCATCGGCGGATGCCTCATTTGGCCGCAAGGTTTTGCAGGCCGCAATTTGAGGAGACTGGTGGTCTACCTCAAGAGTTTTTTTCTGTTTGAAAAATTTCTTTTTTGTTGAGTCTCATCATTAAGGATGAGCATTGTAAACTTCTAGTTGGCACCGGTTGGGCCTTCTAGATTGGGATTTGATTTCCATTTTCCCACCCCTCATTTGTGATACTGCTCTGGGACGTCCCGAAGGTGCTGTATCACCGAGGATTACGTCTGTCAATGAGCGATAGAGAAAAATGGATTTTTGTAAAATCTTACCGTAAAATCCTTTTCTCTTAGCTCATTGACAGACGTAGTCCCCGCCCCTCTGTTTTGGAGTTGGGTTGGGTTAAAATCTCTAAAGACTGCTTTTTGACATAACTGATTTGCTGAGGCAGAGAGAGAGGATATACCCTCTGGGACTGCCCCTAGGGTGTGGCCAGAGCATTTTAATTTCCTGTCTAGTCCTGCTCCTGTGGAGGCAACATAACCCGAAGGTGCTGTATCACCGAGGACTACGTCTGTCAATGAGCTAAGAGAAAAGGATTTTACGGTAAGATTTTACAAAAATCCATTTTTTCTTAATTCTGCCGCAGTGCAGAAGACGGCTGCCTAGGCGATTACGTCACTAGGCGATTTGCAAGGGCTCCTGGGATAGCGGCGTCATGTATCCCAGGAATCCTTGCGAATCGCCTACTGACAAAATCTCTCGTTATCTCCCGTCTTCTGATTGACAGGTTGCTATAGCAATGAGGCGGGAACTGACGCAGACATTGCTATAACAACCGGTCAGGAAGATGGAGAGGCGCGTAGTGACATTACTGCACAGGCGCGAGATCGGGAGGTGCATGCTGGGTAGCCAGCTGCAAGGAAATCCCCGGAAATGAATACAGGAGGGCTTCAGATGCCCACAGCTAAAATGGAACCTGCCTGCTTCCGAGATCTGGTCAGTGATCAAATATTTTGAAATAAACTAAAACGTAAGAGACTTTTTACAAATGTTAATGTACTTGTTCAGACAAATACAGAGGCGTCTTTAAATAAAAATTGTTTAGGGGGCTGGAGCTCAGCTTTGAGAATATTTGTTCTAATAAATAACGATCGTTGTCTCTTCCTAACTTTGTATTTTTGTGTAAATAGACACAAGCACCAGTCAGCCAAAGAACCTGAGAAGAGTGAGACTCCATCCTCAGACCGGGCGACCCGCTGTACGAGGACGGCAAATCACCAGACAGGGAGGTGGGTGCAATGCCATCAGCTGCAGTGTGTGAGAGTAAAAGCAATGGTCATTTTATTGCTACTATGTCCTATTTCTTCACTTTTATCTTGAGACATAAGAAGTGAGGAAAAAAAATCTCAAAGCGGTTGTATCCCCGAAAAAAGAAAAAAAAAAAAAACCCTGCAGGATAATGGCATAATGTGCTAGTATGTATCACATACTTTCACATTATGAAATACCTTGGAACGAAGCCCCCACAGCTGACATCTTCCCTCGGCATCTCTTCCGGGTTCGGCAGCTCCGGCGCGTGAGTGGCCGGAGCCGCGATGACGTCACTGCCGTGCATACGCGCGGGAGTTCACTTTCCGACAAGGAGCTCTGAAGGTCCGGCAAGATACGCCGGACCTTCAGAGCGCATGCGCCGCTGGTGTCAGCGGCTGCATGCAGGGGGAATATCTCTGAAACTGTGCAGGTTTAGGAGATAATTTTACCTACAGGTAACCCTTATTATAGGCTTACCTGTAAATAGAAATTTAAAAACTGAGTATACTACCGCTTTAAAGCTCAGCTTCAGCTTCGAGTCTGTGGGGCGGAGCCAGCGGCCGGTATGTGAGGACGTGCAGGGGGAGAGCTCCGTCTACGTGCCTGTGATCCTGCCGTTATCCTGTGCACAAACTCGGCTTCATTTGCTGTTGGCTGCTCGGGAGGGATCCCTGGAATCGGTGGGGTGACTCCTGTGATGGTGAAATACGGGAAGGTACCTCCAGCGACCCCGGGGGACAGGCTGGCTCGGTTTGCATGGGGAGCCCAAGATGGCGCCGGACATCAGGCGGGGGAGGCGCTGCTGGCGCGGGACGATGCGAGCCCTGGCAGGGATGTCTGGGACGACCCGGTGGCTCCTGTACCCGCTCCTATGCCTCCCAGGAAGGGATTGAGGCAGAGGGGACGATCGCTGGACAGACACGTGGAGTCGGTGAGTGCAGGGCTGCCGGGTTCCCCCCCCTCGGCCCCCGTGGAACCATCCTTATCCCAGATCATGGAGGCCATACAGTTCTGCAGGTCCTCCCTTACTGAACATATTGATGGCCTCAAGGTTGAATTCTCGTTTCTCAAACAAGATTTGGCAAAAGTGAGGGACAGGACTCATGCTGCAGAGAGGAGGCTTACTGATGTGGAAGCTGTACTGAGACCTATGGAGACGACGGTGCAGGTCTCTAAACAGTCTATCTCTGATCATACTTTGAAACTGGCTGACATGGAGGATCGCATGCGCCGCAATAATCTCAGATTTGTGGGTTTTCCTGAGGGTGCGGAAGCTGGGAAGCCGGAGGACTTTCTGGAAGGATGGTTGAAGGCGAACATGGATTCAGCTACTTTTACCAGACTGTTTGCCATTGAGAGGGCCCATAGGATACCTGCCAGGGCACCCCCGAAGGGGGCTATACCTCGCTCTTTGATTGCGAAGTTGTTACACTTCAGGGACAGAGAGAACATTCTGAGGGTGGCACGCACTGGCCCTCCGTTGGAGTATAATGGCTACCGCATTTCTATCTATCCTGACTTTTCGGCGACTACGCAGAAGCAGCGTGCTAGCTATCAACCGGTGAAGAGGCGCCTTAGGGAGCTCAACTTGGTGTACAGCATGATATACCCGGCTAAGTTGCGGGTGCTGGATGGGGGCAAGTCCCATTTCTTCAACAACCCTATGGAGGCGTCTGAGTGGCTGGATGCGAGGGGACCTCGTGCCTGCGGCGGGTCCCCGAGGGGATCCTGAAAGAGTTTTGGTCTGGAGGCTGATTGGGACTGAAGCTTGTCAACTGGAGTTTGTGCACATACATGTGGAACTGTTTTTTTTTTGCAGGCGGACGGATGGACTCTTTTTGGTTGGTTTGTTTTTTGCTGCTCCCCTTCCCTTTTTTTTGGGGTTTTGTGTTTTTTTTGGTCGGGAACTTCTTTTTCTGGCTCTTTCCTTTACCGCCCCTGGTCTCCCTGTAGGTTTTTTTGCAGGGGGGAGGGGGCCGGTTGTGTGTTTTTGTTTTTTCAGAGACTGAGAGACTGCCTATGTTGGGTTACTAGGTCCTTGGGACTGGAGCTGGGGTGTATGGTCCTCTTTTAGGAGAGGGACTCTGCCTGTTTGTACTGTTGGGTGTTACGGGATGAGGCACTTGGCGGGTTGGGGCTGGGTGCAGGGTGGGGGGTGGGAGGGGAATTGGGACAGGTTTTTGTTTTTTTCATTTCAGGTGACCAGGGAGGCTCTACTGTGGCCAGCACTTGTGGGGGGGCATGTGTTTGATGTGATGCTATGTTGGGGGGTTCTCTGGGGCTCGGGGGTGGGGATCCTGGAGCTTCTGCTTGAAAGTAGGGCCCTGGACGGGGTCTGGGGCGGGAGCCTTCTGCTTGTGGTACCTTCAGGTGATGGCTGAGCGTCTGAAATTGGTGTCCTGGAATGTCCGGGGCTTGAACTCTAAGTTCAAACGTTCGTTGATTTTTGATTATCTGAAAACGCATAAGCCTCATTTGATTCTGTTGCAGGAGACTCATTTGCAGGGCTCCAGGATCCTCTCCCTGAAAAGAGCACATATTGCTCATGGATACCACTCTACTTATTCTTCTTATGCTAGGGGGGTCTCCATTTTAGTTACAAAAGCCTTGCCCATAACGGTGCACACTGTTAAAACGGATGTATTTGGGAGATATGTCATTCTGGTCTTTAAGGTATGTCTGAGGGTGCTGACTATTGTGAATGTGTATCTGCCTCCTCCATTCTCCCTGGCTCTACTTGATGAGATTTTTAAAGCAACAATGGAGGTGGCAGAGGGCCTGGTTTTTTTTATGGGGGATTTCAATACTGTCTCGAATCCTGAACTAGACAGACTGAGAGCTGCGGCTGGTTCTCCGGCTCCCCTTGCGGGGTGGTTGACCACTTATGGCTTTCGGGATGTGTGGAGATATGCGCACCCGTTGGCTAAGGAGTATTCGTGCTACTCGGAGACGCATAAATCGTTGTCTCGGGTGGACACTGTACTCGCTGAGGAGGCGGGGTTGGGCCTGGTGGACTCGGTGGAGTATTTACCTAGAGTCCACTCGGATCATTCCCCCCTGACCCTCACTCTTCGGGTGGGATTTCGGGAAGGGGTTCGTCAGTGGAGGATGGAGGCCAGTTGGTTGCAGGAGGAATACATAAAGATAGCATGTTCCAAAGCCATAGCCGCTTATTGGGTGGAGAATGGGGGGTTTGGGGAGGTCCCGCTTCAATGGGAGGCGTTTAAGGCCACTTTGAGGGGGGTTTATATGACTGAATTAAAAAGCTTTCAACGTCAGCTGGCCTCTACGAGGGTGGAGAAGGAGTTGGAAGTTTCCGGGGCGGAAGAGGGCTATGTGGCTGCTCCGGACCCTGCGGGGTTGCTTAGGTGGAGACAGGCGACTAGGGACTTACAACTGTTCCTGACTGACCAGACGACTAGGGTGATGTTGGCACAGAGGAGGAGGGTATTTGAGTTTGGGGACAAGAATGGGCGACTGTTGGCTTTCCTGGCCCGCTCGGATCGTGTTTCGGTGCATGTGGGGTGTGTTCTGGGAGAACAGGGGCGGGAGGTGACGGATCCTGCTGGTATCCTCCGGGAGTTTACCAAATATTATGAGGACTTGTACAAGTCCTGCTCGATCAGGGATCAGTCGGAGCTTGATGATTATCTGCAGGGTGTTGAGTTCCCGCAGTTGTCAGAGGAGGACAGGGGCTTTTTGGACAGGGGGTTTTCGGTGGGGGAGATTGAGAAGGCAGTTGCGTCCTTCTCCCCCAGGAAATCCCCTGGCATGGACGGTCTGCCGTCGGAATGGTATCACACCTTCCGGGATGTTTTGTCTCCCCGTTTGCTTCATCTGTATAACTCTGCGAGGGAGGGAGGGGTTCTTCCCCCTTCTATGAGGGAAGCACTGGTGGTCCTTATTCCGAAGCCCGGGAAGGATCTCCGGGAATGTGGGGCGTATAGACCGATCTCGCTGATTAATGTAGACACCAAAATTTTGGCGAAGGTCCTGGCTTTAAGGTTACAGACGGTTATCCTGAAATTGATTAAGGCGGATCAGACGGGCTTTATGCCGGGGCGGTGTGCGCAAATGAATGTGCGGAGGCTTTTTGTTAACCTTCAGGCACAACACGATGTGGTTGGGGAGAGGGTGGTGGCTTCTCTGGATACACAAAAGGCCTTCGACTCTGTCGAATGGCAGTATCTTTTTAGGGTATTGGAGGCGTACGGTTTTGGCCCTATCTTTCGGTCGTGGGTGCGGTTATTGTACACGGAGCCTACGGTGAGGGTTAGGGTGAATGGGCAGATTTCTGAACCCTTCCGGATGCATAGGGGGACCAGGCAGGGGTGCCCTTTGTCACCCCTGCTGTTCGCCCTGGCTATGGAACCCTTAGCTATGAGGTTGAGGGAGAGTATGGTCTTTCGTGGTTTGCGGGTGGGTCACATGGAAGAGCGTGTTTCCCTATATGCGGACGACATGCTATTGTATTTGCAGGATCCGGGGCCTTCTTTGAATTATGCCATCCGAGTGATTCGGGAGTTCGGGGAGTTCTCGGGCTTTTGCATCAATTGGACCAAATCTTCCTTGTTTCCCTTGGACGAGGGGGTTGTGGCCCCGGCTGGGTGCCCAATCCCTTTGACCGATTCGTTTAAGTACTTGGGGATTGTGTTTCAGCTCCCGATCTCCAAGTTTCTGGAAAATAATCTTGTTCCGCTGGTGAAGGCTTTTAGGGATAGAGTGGAGCGGTGGCGGTCACTCCCCCTTTCGCTGCTGGGCAGAGTTAACATTTTTAAGATGATATTTTTGCCCAAATTTTTGTATGTACTCTCTAACGCCCCGGTCTATGTTCCTAGGGGGGTGTTTCGGAGGATAGATGCTATTCTTACTACTCTGCTTTGGGGTAATAAACCTTCTAGAGTGGCCTTGTCGGTGCTCAAATGCCCGGTGGCGAGAGGGGGACTGGCGGTGCCGGATCTGCGTTCTTATTATTTTGCTGCACAGTTGGTTTTCCTGCATTGGAGATTTTTTCCGCAGGTGCCTAACGCAACGGTTGAGGTGGAGGCGGCACTGGCCTCCTCCTTTGAATCGTTGATTAATGTTCTTTATCGGGGAGGGGCTCCTGGGCGGGATCTGGGGTCGGTGATGTGTTTGCCGGGGAAAGTCTTTCGGCTTTGTGCCACGAGGATCGGGGACGATTCTTTGGTGACTTCGCCGAATAATCCTTTGTGGTTTAATCCGGCACTGAAAGAGTTGGTCGGTATGCAAGATGGGGGTAGTTGGGCTAGATATGGTCTGAAGTACCTACATCAGTTGTTCTATCAGGGTAGGTTGGTGTCCTTCGCACAGCTGAGGGAGACCTTTGGGATCCCCGGGACGTGGCGCTTCAGGTACTTACAACTTCAGCACGCGGTGCAGGTGCAGTTTGGGGGGGGGGTTGTGGTTTTGACTAACCCCTCGCTCGAAGCTCTGTTACTGGATCCGGAGCCGATGAAACGGATCTCCAGATATTATGGGGCGCTGTGTCCTGGGGGTTCTGGGGTAATGGATAGGGCCAGGGCCAGGTGGGTGACCTTTATTCCCGATTTGACTGATGAGCAGTGGGAGGAGGTACTGGAGAATTACTTGGGCACGGTTATTTCTTCGACAGATAAGATGATACAGTTGAGATATCTACATCAGACCTACTATACTCCGGTCCGTCTGTTCTCTATGCGTAAGAGGGATACTGATTTGTGCCACAAATGTTCGGGAGATCGAGGCTCCTTTCTGCACATGGTCTGGGACTGCCCTAAGGTGCGGCCACTGTGGTCTCAGGTCACGAAATTTATTGCGGATAGCTTTGGGCTCCCGAATATTTGTTCTCCCCTGGTGTGTTTACTGGGGGTTGTGGAGGTGGATGGTCTAGATATGGCCACCAAGCTATTTCTCCGCATTCTTTTTTTCTGCGTTAGGAAATTGATCGCCAGGAATTGGATCTATACTGCGGAGCTGACTCTCAAGATGTGGATACGGGTGGTGAATGCCGACATTGTACTATACAGGATGACTTATGAGGCTAGGGGGTCCCGTAAGAAATTTAGGAAGGTGTGGTACAGATGGGTGGACTCGGAGGCTACTTTGGTGGACGCGCCGGTTAATGGATAGGGTGGGTCTGGAGCGATGTGGGGGGTGGATTGAGGTTTAGATCATTCCCCTGACGTGCGACTGTTGAGTGATTGACGTGTTCTGCCACGGGCCTGGTGGTTTGGCATGGGGGGTTTCTCTGGGTTGTCACCTGAGGGGGGTTGGTTCAGTTGGCCGCCTCGCCTGCTCCTCCTATGGGAGTGTGGGTGGGGAGGCCTGGTTCTTGGTTCTGGGCTGGGGGGTGGGGGGGGGGGGTTCGGGATGTTGTTTTCGTTAAAAATACAAAACTTGGGGTCCTGCTGGTTGCATGGTTGGTGCGATCTGATCGGAGGCTGTCTGAGGGGTGTTGTTTTTTTTTTTTTTTTTTCTATACCATATCTGTTCTGGAACTTTTGTTGTTTTTGGATGTTCACCCCTTGGAGGCTGTTGTGATATCCTGGTTATGCAATGTTTGTGTAGCACTGTGTGATTATGCTGGACTTCAATAAAAATCTTTTTCAAAAAAAAAAAGCTCAGCTTCACCCAAAAGGGAAAGCTCTGCTTTAAGACCTCCCCCTCTCCTCTTTAGGAAATTTTTTATTTATTTTTTTTGTGGGGGGGGGGGGGGGTGGATACCTGGTTTTGACAGGTACTCATTCCCACTTCCGCCTAGGCAATACGAGGGGGAAGGTCTCCTCCCCGCAGTCTTCTGAGACACGTCACAGGTCCCAGAAAACTGCAGGACCATTCGCACCCGGCTGTGAGGCTGAAAGCTGTCCTAGCCGGGTGCCCATAGTTGAGATGCCGGCAACAGAAGATCGATGGAAAGAACGGCTCGGGTGAGCACATGTCTGGATCCCAGTCACCAAGGAGCTGACATTCTCCTGACATCTCTTCCGGGTTCACGGGCTCCGACGCTGTGAGTGGCCAGAACCGCGATGGCGTCACTCCCATGATTGCGTGCTGGAGCCCTCCATTCTGGCAAGGAGCTCTGAATTTCCAACATGATACGCCGGTAACTTCAGAGAATATCTCCAAAACTGTGCAAGTTTCAGAGATATAAGGCTTACCTGTAGGTAAAAATCACCAAGTGGGGTATACATAAACAACTCAAAATTTACAAATAAACATTTATGACATTTCAGTGACCAATATGGCCGCCCTTCTTTTCGATAAGTCATGTGCCTTCCATTCATGGAGTCTGTCAGTTTCTTGATCTGTCGACCATCAACTTTTTGTGCAGCAGCAACCACAGCCTCCCAGACTGTTCAGAGAGGGGGTACTGCTTTGGATCTGTGATCATGCCCAGGGGAGGACTGGGCCAGGGGGGGCAACTGCCCCTCGGGCTGCCCTGATACCCCATAAAAAGATTGCACCGCTTCTGCCACAGATGTACCTAAAGGATTCCTGGTGAAGGGCAGTAAAAAGTCCCCAATGCTGACCTACTGAGTGTGGGATGAAGACTAGGACCGAGCGTAGGCCTCTGTCCCCACACACCCCCCCCCCCCTCCCCAGCATGGATGGTGTACACTGTGTCTGAGCAGAGACCGGTTCCATGCCTCACTGGAGACTCTCCCCCCCCCGGCCAGCCCTGACCAAGCTTTCCCAGCTCCCCCCAACCAGCCTCCACTGGCCAGGTCGGGACCCTGGATTCAGCTGGTGAGTAGAGCGTACCTGGAGCGCAGCTTCAGCCTGGAATGGTCGGGGTCAGGAGGAGGACATGAAGAGGGAGAGTGGGAGGAGGGGGGCAGAGTCACTGCACCATGGGCCGAAAGTTGCCAGGCGTCTGCCCCAATATCTAAGCAATTTCAGGAGAGCTGCATCCCTCTGAAAAACTTTTTTACAATTTTTGACTCAGTAAAATCTCTTTTTTTGGACCATTTTTGAAAAGAAGCTGCCTAATAGCTTTGCACACCTTGATATAGGGGGCTGATCTCCTTAGGCCACACCCTCCCTCATTACACCAATACACATCACCTGATAGGATTCAATTCAATAAGCATTCAAGTTTATACAGTTGGACATTATGCATAAAAATGATTTGGTCAAACTACTCACTCGCCTAATAATTGTGTACACAGTGTACATACCATACCTGGCCCATGCCCCTGGAAGCTTGAAATCACTGAAGTAGATTCCGCCGCTGCTACACCGCTGCTACACCGCTGCTACACCGCTGCTACACCGCTGCTACACCGCTGCTACACCGCTGCTACACCGCTGCTACACCGCTGCTACACCATTACTCCAGTGATCTCCACAAGCTTCTGGGTCCTGTGCTGAGCGGCCAGCCTGATGCATTCTACACAGGAGTTCGGGGCTGTTTGGCTCAGGTGCCATTCAGAGAATGCTTTGCATTTTCTGAATGAATGCAGTGTGCTGTGATTGGATGAGGTGGAGAGGCGGGGCAGTGATGTCACTCTCCACCGCATCCAATGCTAAGCATTACCTAAATGGCACCTGTACCAAACAGTCGACTTCCTGTGTTCACAATGCAGCAGGCTCAGCGTGGGACCTGGGGGTGGGTAGGGATTACCAGGTATAATATTTACCAGTGATGGTGAACCTTGGCACCCCAGATATTTTGGAACTACATTTCCCATGATGCTTATGCACTCTGGAGTGTAGTTGAGCATCATGGGAAAAGTAATTCCAAAAACCTCTGGGTTGCCAAGGTTTGCCATCACTGGTTATACATTGTTCCAGCTTAAACCATATAACTATGTACTGTATATATTCGAGTATAAGCCGAGTTTTTCAGCATGTTTTTTTCATGCTGAAAAAGCCCCCCTTGGCTTATACTCGAGTCACGGTCTCACTTTCCTTTTCCCCAGTCAGTGCGCATGCGCCGCCGCCGCTCGGGAAAGCCCGTACACGTTCGGCTATTCCAGGCAGATGGCGCATGCACAGTGACATGTTGCCATTTTTAAATGCAAGGCGGAAAGGTAAGTGAGACGACTCCGCAGCACTGCAGGTAAAGGTAAGCGAGACTCCTGTACCATGCCCGCAGCACTGCATCTCCTGTACCATCAGTGCCATATCTGTACCATGCCTGTACCATATCTGTGCCATATCTGTGCCATATCTGTACCATGCCTGTACCATATCTGTGCCATCTCCTGTACCATGCCCACAGCCCTGAATCTCCTGTACCATCAGTGCCATATCTGTACCATGCCTGTACCATATCTGTGCCATCTCCTGTACCATGCCCACAGCCCTGCATCTCCTGTACCATCAGTGCCATATCTGTACCATGCCTGTACCAGATCTGTGCCATCTCCTGTACCATGCCCACAGCCCTGCATCTCCTGTACCATCAGTGCCATATCTGTACCATGCCTGTACCATATCTGTGCCATCTCCTGTACCATGCCCACAGCCCTGCATCTCCTGTACCATCAGTGCCATATCTGTACCATGCCTGTACCATATCTGTGCCATCTCCTGTACCATGCCCACAGCCCTGCATCTCCTGTACCATCAGTGCCATATCTGTACCATGCCTGTACCATATCTGTGCCATGCCCACAGCCCTGCATCTCCTGTACCATCAGTGCCATATCTGTACCATGCCTGTACCATATCTGTGCCATCTCCTGTACCATGCCCGCAGCACTGCATCTCCTGTACCATCAGTGCCATCTCCTGTACCATGCCTGTACCATATCTGTGCCATCTCCTGTACCATGCCCACAGCCCTGCATCTCCTGAACCATCAGTGCCATATCTGTACCATGCCTGTACCATATCTGTGCCATCTCCTGTACCATGCCCACAGCCCTGCATCTCCTGTACCATGTTTGCAGCCCCTGTTTTGGGTCTCGTGGTGGTCCAGTAGCTGCTGCATTTCCCACCTTAGGCTTATACTCGAGTATATACCGTATGTAAAAATCTACTGTACCTGGAATCCATCTTATACTGAAATGCCATTGGTTATATGTGGAGATACATACAGTCACATCCGATTTGTCATGTCATTACCAGTCTGTGTATTTTTTTTTTTTTTTTCAGGAGTTCCCTTTGGAGGCGGTCGAGGCGGAATAAAAAGAAGCCACTTTTGAGCGCTGTGTATGGATTCCTTTATTTGTGAATATGTGAAGCGGGCCTTTCCGATTTTAACCTATGTTTGCATTTCAATTTTTTTGTAAAAGTGAAATTAAAGATTTATTACCAAAAAGCAAACGGTTCATTTATTGCACGAACAATATTGGTGGTGATATTCAGCTTAAAGCAAAACCTCAGCCTAAAAATAAGATAAAAATGAATAGCCCAATACAAGATAACAAAACCATCTTATTTGATTGGTATCATACAGGGCAGAGGCTTAATATTCATAGAGCCTGGGTTATAGGCGTGTGCCTTCTGGTGATTGGACACTAGCAAAGCCTTTGAGGACACGCCTCCCTGGGCATCCCCCTGTAACCCTACCCCACTTTGTGGGTCATTAGGTTTTTGCTCACGTCCTAAGAAGATTGACCTCTTCTCCCAGTGGAGAAATCACTCTTAGCTGAACTAGTTTATTTTACTTCGGATTCCCATGGGTACGGCCTGTAATGTTGCTTCAGCCACTGGATTCTCCATGGGCGCTCACCTCGCCACTTGGGGCAACACATATTGATAGCCACAGGGTACTATACAGGTCCAGGGCCGTGGTCCATTTGTATAGAACCCAGTCTCTGGAGTCTCCTCCAGGGGTTTGCCCACCATGATGGGTGAAGCCTGGATCCTTTAGGAACTGTCAAAAAAAACCTTTTAGGTATAAAGTCCCACAGCAAGTAGGAGTTATAATGCCGCTATTACTCTTTTTACACCATTTGTATATCACAAAATAGCACCCATTTATACATTAACCATTTTACCCCCGCCCACCGTGCATATACTGCGGCACTCTGCCGCTGCTGAGCAAAGCGACGTATCCCTACATAGCTCACCCAGCCGCCTGTAGGGGGCGAGCGCGCGTTGCCCCGCTCGTTCCCTGGGGAGCTAGCGCATGTGGCAGCCGTCTGTCATTCTCCCTTAGATCATCACAGAGGCTATGTGATCTTGCTATGTAGGATTGCATGTTTCTGTGATGATCTAACAAGCCACGCCCCCTGACAGTTAGAATCACGCCCCTAGGGACACACTTAACCCCTTGATCACCAATAAAGTTAACTCCATCCCTTCCAGTGTCATTTTTACAAGAACAGTGCATATTTATGTAATTTTTTTTAAACACTTGCGCCCAGCCCACTGTACATATACTGCGGCGCACTGCTGATGCTGGGCAAAGCGACGTACCCATACGTCGCTCTCAGGCGCCTGTGGGGGGCGAGCGAGCGCTCGCCCCCCAGGTTTGCTGTGTCTCCCAGACTGTGCTGGGAGACACAGCAAACCTTCTGGCAATGGCACATATTGATGTGCCATCCTGGAGGAGTTGGACTGTGCAACCTCTATAGGGTCCAGGTATGGCCTCATGCAACCAGTAGTGACACTGACCCCCTCTATAGGGTCCAGGTATGGCCTCATACTACCAGTAGTGACACTGACCCCCTCTATAGGGTCCAGGTATGGCCTCATGCAACCAGTAGTGACACTGACCCCCCTCTATAGGGTCCCGGTATGGCCTCATACTACCAGTAGTGACACTGACCCCCTCTATAGGGTCCAGGTATGATCTCATGCTACCAGTAGTGACACTGACCCCCTCTATAGGGTCCAGGTATGGCCTCATGCTACCAGTAGTGACACTGACCCCCTCTATAGGGTCCAGGTATGGCCTCATACTACCAGTAGTGACACTGACCCCCTCTATAGGGTCCAGGTATGGCCTCATGCAACCAGTAGTGACACTGACCCCCCTCTATAGGGTCCCGGTATGGCCTCATACTACCAGTAGTGACACTGACCCCCTCTATAGGGTCCAGGTATGATCTCATGCTACCAGTAGTGACACTGACCCCCTCTATAGGGTCCAGGTATGGCCTCATGCTACCAGTAGTGACACTGACCCCCTCTATAGGGTCCAGGTATGGCCTCATACTATCAGTAGTGACGCTGACTCCAGCCAAATGCAAAACTAGTGAAAAAGAGTAGGAAAAAAATCTCAGCGGCCTCCACCTGTAAAACCATTCCTGTTTTGGAGGTTGTCTCATTGTTGCCCATCTAGTGCATTTAATCTAATTTAATTAACACCAAACCATCTGAAACTGATTAAAAACCTCCTCTGCTACTTAACTGACCAGATCAATATCCAAGGAGTTTAAATGACTTGATGCTATAGTCTGCTAAAAAAAAAAAAAAAATTAAAGAACACTTTTTTTAATCAGTGTACAAAATACCACAAGGGAACTGGAGGTGAAAAACAAAGGGACTTTGTGATACCAAAAGAATGTATGGCACACAGATTCAAGTATTGAAAAACATTAAAAGCAACCCCAATAGCAGAGATCTCCAAACTACGGCCTTCTAGCTGTTGCAGAACTACACCTCCCATGAGGCACTGTAAAACTCTGACATTCACAGACATGACGGGAATTGTAGTTCTTGAACAACTGGAGGGCCGTTGTTTGGAGACCCCTGCATAGAAAACTTTTTAGGGGAAATGTATAAAATTGTCAAACATATTAAGCATAAAGAAGAAAACTTCATGGAGCATGATTCAATGGTCCTGATTGCAAGATTCAAGAGCCACTCAAGCATTTCCACCCTTGCAGGGGGTCACCCTCAGGGGTGTGGCATTGAGTAGCAAATCAGGAAACTAAAGTGCAAAAATACAATAAGTACATAAAATGACAAACCTGTGTGCAGTATACCACAAAAAAAAAGAATGCCAATGAGGTTTACAATGTTTTACAATTTTTTTTTTGTAAAAAGTGTAATCGTGGAAGTGTACCTCATTAGCATCCTTATTTTTTTTTTTTTTGTGGTATACTGCACACAGGTCTGTCCTTTTATGTACTTACTGTATTTTTGTACTTTAGTTTCTTGATTTGCTACTCAACACCACACCCCTGAGGAAGGCCGCAAGGGATGAAACGCATCAGTGGCTCTAGAATCTTGCAATCAGGGCCATTGTATCATGCTCCTATGAAGTTTTCTTCCATTTTGCTTACTATGTTTAACAATTTTATACATTTCCCCCAACCGGTGTTCTATAGGGGTTACTTTTAATAGATTCAGCATAAAATCAAGTATTTATTGAAAGATAAAAGTAACCCCTAAACAACACTGTTTAGGGGAAATGTATAAAATTGTTAAACATAGTAAGCAAAATGGAAGAAAACTTTGTGGTGTCGAGGAGCGGCCTCCCTCAGGGGGCGTGGTGTCGAGGAGCGGCCTCCCTCAGGGGGCGTGGTGCCGAGGAGCGGCCTCCCTCAGGGGGCGTGGTGCCGAGGAGCGGCCTCCCTCAGGGGGCGTGGTGCCGAGGAGCGGCCTCCCTCAGGGGGCGTGGTGCCGAGGAGCGGCCTCCCTCAGGGGGCGTGGTGCCGAGGAGCGGCCTCCCTCAGGGGCGTGGTGTTGAGTAGCAAATCAGGAAACTAAATTACAAGAATACAGTAAGTACATAAAAGGACAAATGGCAGAGACAAACCTGTGTACAGTATACCACAAACAGAATAAGGATGCTAATGGGGTACACTTCCAGGATTACAATTTTTACAAAAGGAAGCATCATATGACGTGTTCTTTAGTAGAAAATCATAAACCTCATTGGCATCCTTATTTTTTTGTGGGATACTGCACACAGGTCCGTCCTTTTATGTACTTTACTGTATTTTTGTACTTCAGAGTTTCCTGATTTGCTACTCAACACCACACCCCTGAGGGTGACCCCCTGCAAGGGTGGAAATGCTTCAATGCTCTGGAATCTTGCAGTCAGGACCATTGAATCCATGCTCTATGAAGTTTTTTCTTTTTTTTTTTTTTTTTATGCTTAATGTTTGACAATTTTTATACATTTCCCCTAAACGGTTTTCTATAGAGCAGGGGTCTCCAAACTACGGCCCTCCAGTACAATTTCCCATCATGCCTAGTCATGCCTGTGAATGTCAGGTTTTACAATGCCTCATGGGATCTGTAGTTCCGCAACAGCTGGAGGGCCGTAATTTGGAGACCTCTGCTATTGGGGTTACTTTTAATATTTTTCAATACTTGGTTTTATGCTGAATCTGTGGGCCATACATTCTTTTGGTATCACAAAGTCTCTTTGGGTCCCCCCCCAGTTCCCTTATAGCTTTTTCTTGTTCAAATTTTGGGGCTGTTACCAGATATTGATTTGTCTTAGCTGCTCAATGGATATACAAATACTTAGATCAGGGCTCGTCAAACTATGGCCCTCCAGGAACTACAATTCCCATCATGCCTAGTCATGTCTGTGAATGTCGGAGTTTTACAATGCCTCATGGGAGGTGTAGTGCCACAACAGCTGGAGGGCCGTAGTTTGTGGATCCCTGATTTATATTAACTATTGGGGCTCAGATACTTAGATTCACATTCTGTATTTTGTGTCATTTTTTCAGGAGGCAGAATATAGAAAATGCTCAAAAGTGGCTTTTTTTTTTTTTTTATTTCCTTTATTTGTGAATATGTCAAACAAACCTTTGCATTCGTTGCATTTCAGTATTTTGGTTTTGGTAAAGTTCTATGAAAAGATTTATTGCCAGAACAAAACCTGATCACTTATTACATGAACAGTAACGTTGTTCTTCACAATTTGCTTAACCACTCACCAATCAGCCGCCATAGTTATATACTCCATGGAAGGTCGGCTCTGTTACGCAAAATGATGTACCTGGATGTCGTTTTGTGTAGCAGTGAGTGGGGGCGGCGGCTGCCTGGCTAAAGGGGAAGCCGATCAGTGGGTCTGGCAATCGCTTCCCATGGAGACACAATGGCGGTCTGCAGATGTAAACACAGCAGACCGCTGTTCTGTCAGTGATGGACACAGGGATCCTTTTATTTGGAAAAACAGATCTCATCCCCCCACAGTTAAAAAGCACCCACTAGGGACACATTTAACCCTTTGATTGACCCTGGTGTTAACCCCTTCCTTACCAGTGTCGTTCATTAGTAATGTGCATATTTTTAGCACTAAAATATATAAAGTGGGCGCTAGAAAAAAGTATTGTGTATAGCAGCTGGAACAAAATAAAGCGGAATATAAAGTGAACTGGAGGGCAGCGCTGATAATGACAGTTTTTAATAACCACTTGTCGACCGCCGCACGACTATTTACTGCGGCAGTCAACCCCCCTACAGGCAAAGCGACGTCGCTCGCCCACAAGCCTGTAGGGGGCGAGCGTGCGCTGCCGTCAGCATGCTCCCGCCCCCCTCTCGTTCCCTGCTGAGCCAGCGCATGTGACCGGCAGCTCCGATGGCCGCCGGGCACTCGCAATCTCCTGCAGGAGAGGGAGAAAGACAGACGGCTGATGTAAACACAACCGTCTGTCATTCTCCCTGATGTAAGCACTGAGGCTTTGTGATCCTGCTATGTAGGATCGTATGTCTCTGTGATTACATTACAAGCCACGCCTCCCACAGTTAGAATCACGCCCCTAGGGTCACACTTAACCCCCTTGATCACCAATAATGTTAACCCCTTCCCTGCCAGTGTCATTATTACAATGACAGTGCATATTTATAGCACTGATTACTGTAGTAATGTCACTGGTACCCCCAAAAGTGTCAATGTTAGATATCTGATCTGTCCGTCGCAATCCCACTAAAAATTGCTGATCTTCGCCATTACTAGTAAAAAAATACATAAAAATGAAATCTTTCCGTAGTTTGTAGGTGCGATAACTTTTGTGCAAACTAATCAAAATACGCTTATTACAATTTATTTTTACCAAAAATATGTAGCAGAATACAAACTGGCCTTAGGTGAGGAAAAAAAAAATTTGATTTAAAAATTTTTTTATTGGGAATGTTATATAGCAGAATGTGAAAAATATTTTTTTTTTTCAGATTTGTCACTCTTTTTTTGTTTATAGCACAAAAAATAAAAAATCGCACAGGTGATCAAATACCACCAAAAGAAAGCTCTATTTGTGGAGAAAGAAAAGGACATCGATATTTAGGTACAGCGTCGCATGACCGCACAATTGGCAGTAAAGTAATGCAGAGTGAAAAATATTTTTTTTTTTTCTGATTTGCCACTTTTTTTGTTTAAAAGCGCAAAAAATAAAAATCACAGAGGTGATCAAATACCACCAAAAGAAATCTATTTGTGGGAAAAAAAGGAAGTAAATTTTATTTGGGTACAGCGTCGCACGACCGCGCAATTAAACATGACTACAGGCACATAGGGAAACTCCAGTGGTCCGCCTTGTAAGTCGTATTCCGCCGCTTGTGACACTGTCCCGGCCAGCAGGATGTGGAAGTGATGGCGGATGATGGTCTGGTCGTTAAGGGGAAAAATCTTCCAGTCCAGAAGTGGTTAAAGTCAAATTTTAGTGTTCCTAATAAAGGGCTCGTTGTGTGAATATCCTTTGGTTTTAGGCTTGCTTTTATTTTTACATCACATACAGAGAAAAGCCATAATAAATAATGCTGGCATTGAGAAGGATTGATAGTTTTGGCTGTGGTTTGGTAATCAAAAAAAAAGAAAAAATTATATAAATACATTTTACAGGAATAAGGAATTTGGTGAACTCCAGGCAAACAATGAAACACACAACTGGAATAAAGTTTTTAAATATAAAAATATACACACCCCCAAGGGCTAAAATTACAACCGGGCCCCATGCTCCAGGGTCTGTGCGGCTCCCCTGTACACCTGGATAGGAGGGGCGGGGGGGGCAGCATGTAGAGAAATCTACATGTCCTCCTTTCTCCTCATGTAGCTGCAGGAGGAAAATGGAGGAGATTGGTTCCTCTGTGTGCTGCCCCTGCCACTCCTCCTATCCAGTTCTCTTGTGTTCTACTGTCTCTGAGCCCCTGTGTGCTCCCCAGGTCCCCCCCCCCTCCCCTCTCTCTACTGTGCTGCCCCCCCCTCTCCTGCCGGCTGCTGCCGGGGATGTATGCCACAATAGGGACCCAGGAAGGTGTCGGTAAATATGTAATTTACCAGCTCCTTCCTTTTCTGAATGGACAGAGTCATAGTCAGTCACATTGTTAAAAAAAATTAAATGTTGAAAATATAATACAATTAAAATAACAAAAATAAAAACTACTGACACCAGTAGCTGAACTTCCAGGATCACAAAGGTCACACTTGGGACCGGGCCCTGGCATTCCACCACCATGGGGAGTCCCCAGGATGACAGGAAGGGGGCCCACTGCAGAACTTGTGAAAGGGTCCGGCGACAAGAGTGAAGAGCCCCCAGGATCAGTGGGAAGGGCATTTCTTGGCTCTGAGGAAGGGGGTTCACCCTCAAAACGCATCAGCCAAAGCCACAACCACTCTGCGATTTATCGCACGCGGTTCAGCATCACACAGTGCCGGACCACCTTCGAGTCATTTTCACGCATTCATGGAATTGTTAATGTGTGGATTATCACACTATTCTTGTGAGTATATTTTATGCATTTTACTATTTTAATAAACGTCTTTAGTAGTAATGCATGCCGATGTCACACCCCACCAGATCCTCAACACCCCTGCAGAGGACACTTCTATCAAGCAATACAATCTTCTGCATCTGCGTGGACAATGAAGGAGAAGCAGAAGACTATTTAGGTCATTCCGCTACTCCTCCCTCCTGTAAGCAGACCGCACTCCACATACCCAGTACTTCCCTCTCTGTGTGTCGCATTGAAGGTGGCAAATCTGAAGACAAATTTAAGTACTTATTTCTCTGTATTAAATGCATAGAATTGGTTTTCTACTGAATAAATATCCGATAAATGAGATTTTATTATCCGGAGTTCAGCTTTGGTTGCAGATTAAGCTGGAATCCGAACTTCCAGATATTCCCCATTCCATGAGTTGTAATTTCTTTCCCAATCTTTATTGCAGTAAATATACCAGGATTGCTAGAAGAGCAACAGCCGCTGCCATTATAATCCCTGAAAAAAAAAAAAAAATATTAAATTTGATTTGTATTACAAAAAATGATCTTAATATTTAATTTAAAAAAAATGAATAAAATACAAAAGCAGAAAATTTCACATTTTAAGTGTTTAATATAAAGTAATATAGTGGGCGTGTACATACACTCTATTACCAAAAGTATTGGGACGCCTCTCTATATACACTATATTACCAATAGTATTGGGACGCCTCTCTATATTACCAAAAGTATTGGGACCCCTCTCTATATACACTATATTACCAAAAGTATTGGGACCCCTCTCTATATACACTATATTACCAAAAGTATTGGGACGCCTCTCTATATACACTATATTACCAATAGTATTGGGACACCTCTCTATATACACTATATTACCAATAGTATTGGGACGCCTCTCTATATTACCAATAGTATTGGGACGCCTCTCTATATTACCAAAAGTATTGGGACGCCTCTCTATATACACTATATTACCAAAAGTATTGGGACGCCTCTCTATATACACTATATTACCAAAAGTATTGGGACGCCTCTCTATATACACTATATTACCAAAAGTATTGGGACGCCTCTCTATATACACTCTATTACCAAAAGTATTGGGACGCCTCTCTATATACACTCTATTACCAAAAGTATTGGGACGCCTCTCTATATACACTATATTACCAAAAGTATTGGGACGCCTCTCTATATACACTATATTACCAATAGTATTGGGACGCCTCTCTATATACACTATATTACCAAAAGTATTGGGACGCCTCTCTATATACACTATATTACCAATAGTATTGGGACGCCTCTCTATATACACTATATTACCAATAGTATTGGGACGCCTCTCTATATTACCAAAAGTATTGGGACCCCTCTCTATATTACCAAAAGTATTGGGACCCCTCTCTATATATACACTATATTACCAAAAGTATTGGGACCCCTCTCTATATACACTATATTACCAAAAGTATTGGGACGCCTCTCTATATACACTATATTACCAAAAGTATTGGGACGCCTCTCTATATACACTATATTACCAAAAGTATTGGGACGCCTCTCTATATACACTATATTACCAAAAGTATTGGGACGCCTCTCTATATACACTATATTACCAATAGTATTGGGACGCCTCTCTATATACACTATATTACCAAAAGTATTGGGACGCCTCTCTATATACACTATATTACCAAAAGTATTGGGACGCCTCTCTATATACACTATATTACCAATAGTATTGGGACGCCTCTCTATATTACCAAAAGTATTGGGACGCCTCTCTATATACACTATATTACCAAAAGTATTGGGACGCCTCTCTATATACACTCTATTACCAAAAGTATTGGGACGCCTCTCTATATACACTCTATTACCAAAAGTATTGGGACGCCTCTCTATATACACTCTATTACCAAAAGTATTGGGACGCCTCTCTATATACACTCTATTACCAATAGTATTGGGACGCCTCTCTATATACACAATATTACCAAAAGTATTGGGACCCCTCTCTATATACATTATATTACCAAAAGTATTGGGACGCCTCTCTATATACACTATATTACCAATAGTATTGGGACGCCTCTCTATATTACCAAAAGTATTGGGACGCCTCTCTGTATACACTATATTACCAATAGTATTGGGACGCCTCTCTATATTACCAATAGTATTGGGACGCCTCTCTATATTACCAAAAGTATTGGGACGCCTCTCTATATTACCAAAAGTATTGGGACGCCTCTCTATATACACTATATTACCAAAAGTATTGGGACGCCTCTCTATATACACTATATTACCAAAAGTATTGGGACGCCTCTCTATATACACTCTATTACCAAAAGTATTGGGACGCCTCTCTATATACACTATATTACCAAAAGTATTGGGACGCCTCTCTATATACACTCTATTACCAAAAGTATTGGGACGCCTCTCTATATACACTCTATTACCAAAAGTATTGGGACGCCTCTCTATATACACTATATTACCAAAAGTATTGGGACCCCTCTCTATATACACTATATTACCAAAAGTATTGGGACGCCTCTCTATATACACTATATTACCAATAGTATTGGGACGCCTCTCTATATTACCAAAAGTATTGGGACGCCTCTCTATATACACTATATTACCAATAGTATTGGGACGCCTCTCTATATTACCAATAGTATTGGGACGCCTCTCTATATTACCAAAAGTATTGGGACGCCTCTCTATATTACCAAAAGTATTGGGACGCCTCTCTATATACACTATATTACCAAAAGTATTGGGACGCCTCTCTATATACACTATATTACCAAAAGTATTGGGACGCCTCTCTATATACACTATATTACCAAAAGTATTGGGACGCCTCTCTATATACACTATATTACCAAAAGTATTGGGACGCCTCTCTATATACACTCTATTACCAAAAGTATTGGGACGCCTCTCTATATACACTATATTACCAAAAGTATTGGGACCCCTCTCTATATACACTCTATTACCAATAGTATTGGGACGCCTCTCTATATACACAATATTACCAAAAGTATTGGGACCCCTCTCTATATACATTATATTACCAAAAGTATTGGGACGCCTCTCTATATACACTATATTACCAAAAGTATTGGGACGCCTCTCTATATACACTATATTACCAAAAGTATTGGGACGCCTCTCTATATACACTCTATTACCAAAAGTATTGGGACGCCTCTCTATATACACTATATTACCAAAAGTATTGGGACCCCTCTCTTTATACACTCTATTACCAAAAGTATTGGGACGCCTCTCTATATACACTCTATTACCAATAGTATTGGGACGCCTCTCTATATACACAATATTACCAAAAGTATTGGGACCCCTCTCTATATACATTATATTACCAAAAGTATTGGGACGCCTCTCTATATACACTATATTACCAAAAGTATTGGGACGCCTCTCTATATACACTATATTACCAAAAGTATTGGGACGCCTCTCTATATACACTATATTACCAATAGTATTGGGACGCCTCTCTATATTACCAAAAGTATTGGGACACCTCTCTATATACACTATATTACCAAAAGTATTGGGACGCCTCTCTATATACACTATATTACCAAAAGTATTGGGACCCCTCTCTTTTTACACTCTATTACCAAAAGTATTGGGACGCCTCTCTATATACACTCTATTACCAATAGTATTGGGACGCCTCTCTATATACACAATATTACCAAAAGTATTGGGACCCCTCTCTATATACATTATATTACCAAAAGTATTGGGACGCCTCTCTATATACACTCTATTACCAAAAGTATTGGGACGCCTCTCTATATACACTATATTACCAAAAGTATTGGGACCCCTCTCTTTATACACTCTATTACCAAAAGTATTGGGACGCCTCTCTATATACACTCTATTACCAATAGTATTGGGACGCCTCTCTATATACACAATATTACCAAAAGTATTGGGACCCCTCTCTATATACATTATATTACCAAAAGTATTGGGACGCCTCTCTATATACACTTTATTACCAATAGTATTGGGACGCCTCTCTATATTACCAAAAGTATTGGGACGCCTCTCTATATACACTATATTACCAAAAGTATTGGGACGCCTCTCTATATACACAATATTACCAAAAGTATTGGGACGCCTCTCTATATACACTATATTACCAATAGTATTGGGACGCCTCTCTATATTACCAAAAGTATTGGGACGCCTCTCTATATACACTATATAACCAAAAGTATTGGGACGCCTCTCTATATTACCAAAAGTATTGGGACCCCTCTCTATATATACACTATATTACCAATAGTATTGGGACGCCTCTCTATATACACTATATTACCAAAAGTATTGGGACGCCGGCCTTTACACACACATCAACTTTAATGGCATCCCAGTCATACGCCGGCCATACACTAGCCGAAAAATCGTCCTAAAATCTGTCATTTGGTCCGTTCGTCCATTAAAAAATCGTTTTTTACTCTTCAGAGCTGAAAAATCAAAGGAACAGTTTGGAAAATTCTGTCGAACGAACGATAAATTGAAAGGTGAATGTGTTTCTCGCCTGAACTGTTTTCACCGCATATATCTGACAAAAGAAATGAAAAACGGATGTCCATTGAACGATTTATCGATCAAAATTCAATCATTACATGATGGCACAATTGTCTGCTCTCACAGCCGAGTGTTCGTTTTTCGAAAATGAGTTTGAACGATTTTTCGTATAGTGTATGGCCAGCATTAGTTCGTAGGGTTCAATATTGGGGTTGGGCCACGCTTTGCAGCTATAACAGCTTCAACTCTTCTAGGAAGGCCGTCCACAAGGTTTAGGAGTGTCTATGGGAATGTTTCACCATTCTTCCAGAAGCGCATTTGTGAGGTCAGGCACTGATGTTGGATGAGAAGGCCTGGCTCGCAGCCTCCGCTCTAATTAAACCCAAAGGTGTTCTATCCGGTTGAGGTCAGGACTCTGTGCAGGCCAGTCAAGTTCCTCCACCCCAACCTCGCTCATCCATGTCTTTATGGACCTTGCTTTCACCAGGGGCGATCAAAGGGTTAAATGTGTCCCTAGGGGGTGTTTTCTCTGTGTGGGGGATGGGCTTATGGAATGAACACAGAGACCTGTGTTCCTAAATAGGAGGATCCCTGTGTTGATTGCTGAAAGAACAGCAGTCTGCCGCCGTTCTGTCTACACGGGGAGCGATTGCAGGTGACCGGGGGCAATCGCAGCCACCGGCCCCACTGATTGGCTTCCCCAAAGCGACGTACAGGTACATTGTTTCGTGGGACAGAGCCGACCTGTCGCAGTATATGTACAGCTGGCAGCCAGGAAGCGGTCACCATGTTTTATTCCTCTTTCTTATCATTAATAATACATTCTACACTCACAGCCGCGTCTTTCTTGCATAAAAAGCGAAGCCGCAGACTTGGTGAAAATTTTATTTGCGTCGCTCTCAAAACTTTTGGGCGTGGCTGTACAGAGATCACCCAGAGGGGAATGTTTTTTCCTCAACAAAAGTGGAATTCCATTTTTAAATGAAATAAACACGCTGAACACGTACCTATACTCCAAGATGATGATGATGATGATGGGAAGTCCTTCCTCACTGGACATTTCTGATCACCTGAGGAGGTCCTGGATTTATGAAGAGTTTCTTCTTCTTTATCTATAAAACAAAAAGAAACATTGAAAGCCATAAACAGTAACAGGACTGCCCATAGGTGTAGCCAGAATTATTTTCTGCCTGGTGTCCTACTCCTGTAGGGGGGGCAGTATAACCCAATGGTTATGAAGATCAGGAGTTGTGTCCATCAGTGAACGAAAGAGAAAAAAATCCCAGTAAGTTTATTATGATTGGTTTGCGCAAAAGAATTATTTTTTTTACTAGTAATGGCAGCGATAAGAGACTTCTAGCGGGACTGCGACATCACGGCAGATACACTGGTCCCCAAAAAGCACTCACTGATGAGCACTGTAGTGGCACCGTAGGGCACTGATGAGCACTGTGGTGGCACCGATGAGCACTAATAGAGCACTGTAGTGGCAATGTAGGGGACTAATGAGCACTAATAGAGCACTGTAGTTGCAGTGATGAGCAATTAAAAGCACTCACTGATGAGCACTGTGGTGGCACCATAAGGAAATCATTATGAGCACTAATAGAGAACTGTAGTGGCACTGGTGAGCACTGTAGTGGCACTGATGAGCACTGTAGTGGCACTGATGAGCACTCACTGATGAGCAAAGTAGTGGCACCATAGGGGACTGATGAGCACTGTGGTGGCACCGTAAGGCACTGATGAGCACTGTAGTGGCACTGATGAGCACTCACTGATGAGCAAAGTAGTGGCACCATAGGGGACTGATGAGCACTGTGGTGGCACCGTAAGGCACTGATGAGCACTGTAGTGGCACTGATGAGCACTGTAGTGGCACCATAGGGGACTGATGAGCACTGTGGTGGCACCATAAGGCACCGATGAGCACTGTAGTGGCACCGTAAGGCACTGATGAGCACTGTAGTGGCACCGTAAGGCACTGATGAGCACTGTAGTGGCACCGTAAGGCACTGATGAGCACTAATAGAGCACTGTAGTGGCAATGTAGGGGACTAATGAGCACTAATAGAGCACTGTAGTGGCAATGTAGGGGACTAATGAGCACTAATAGAGCACTGTAGTTGCAGTGATGAGCAATTAAAAGCACTCACTGATGAGCACTGTGGTGGCACCATAAGGAAATCATTATGAGCACTAATAGAGAACTGTAGTGGCACTGGTGAGCACTGTAGTGGCACTGATGAGCACTCACTGATGAGCAAAGTAGTGGCACCATAGGGGACTGATGAGCACTGTGGTGGCACCGTAAGGCACTGATGAGCACTGTAGTGGCACTGATGAGCACTGTAGTGGCACCATAGGGGACTGATGAGCACTGTGGTGGCACCATAAGGCACCGATGAGCACTGTAGTGGCACCGTAAGGCACCGATGAGCACTGTAGTGGCACCGTAAGGCACTGATGAGCACTGTAGTGGCACCGTAAGGCACTGATGAGCACTGTAGTGGCACCGTAAGGCACTGATGAGCACTGTAGTGGCACCGTAAGGCACTGATGAGCACTAATAGAGCACTGTAGTGGCAATGTAGGGGACTAATGAGCACTAATAGAGCACTGTAGTTGCACTGATGAGCAATTAAAAGCACTCACTGATGAGCACTGTGGTGGCACCATAAGGAAATCATTATGAGCACTAATGGAGAACTGTAGTGGCACTGGTGAGCACTGTAGTGGCACTGGTGAGCACTGTAGTGGCACGGATGGCACTGATGAGCACTGTAGTGGCACGGATGGCACTGATGAGCACTGTGGGGCACACTGAATCAAGACAACTCATTCTGCTGCGTTGTTTCTCTCCCTCACACTGATACAGAAACATTGCAGCAGTGTGAGCTGAACCGGCATTATCCTGGTTTGGTGACAAAGTGATCGCTTCGTCCTGCTGTGATTGGTCCTTCACCCCAATCTGGGATGCGCTGCTTCCCGGGGACCCAGAGATCACAAACACTTCGGGATGAAGAGAGAAGCGCGAGCCCAGGAGGACGTCATATGGCAGCCTCCCAGAAATAGCTGGTCGCCCTGCAGCTGTCATATATATATATATATATATATATATATATATATATATATATATATATATATATATATATCTCACAGTCGGCAAGTAGTTAAAAAATTAGTGTCGGTGTGTTTTTAGGTAGGATTAAAATAAAAAAAAAATAAAAAAAAAAAAGCAAAATGCGCACTATTGTTTCTGGGCGGCACTACGGGTACAAACAACATACATATGTGGTATCACTGCGATCCTTAGAAGCAGAATTTACTTTGGGTCTATTTGGTGGTAGGTTATGATAGTAACAAGAAATAAACAGTTGAATAAAAAAAAAAAAATATATATATATATATATAAAATATTATTTAATTTTTTTACTATTCTGGGACAGTTTTCCTTTAAAAAGAAAAAAAAAGAATCAGGAGATATCCAATACCATTTACCACCAAATAAAAGTAATTGTGAAGATCTGTACAGTTTTACTAAACACGTCAAAGTTGCAAAATTGGGTTTAGGAATTTCGATTTGTTTTACCCTTAGGTGCGAAGGGGTTAAGGGTTAAAAAAAAAAAGTGTGGGGGGGTGGGGGGGGACGGGGGGTCACCTGCTCTACCAGTAATAAGTTACAAATTCTATTTAAATTTGCAGCTAAATACTTCAGTGAATGTTTTAGGTCCCCTTTTTATGGGATTACCTCTCTGCCACTATGCTCTCTCCTCCTGTCAGAATGCTCCTCCTCACCCTGCAGTACAATTTGTAGGTCTTATCCCTAACCTGTGACTGGACAGTGAAAGGAGAAGCTGGAGACTTACAAGCTCACCCATGTTTTCTCTTCCTATCAGCATGCAGCACACCCCATTGGCTTCTTGTGCAGCTTCTCCCTCTCCCAGTCTGGGCTCTGCTGTACGGGGGACTGCAAGAGGCTGATATGGGGTCACAGTCAGGTACTCACATTGCTTACAATTTACACTGAATGACATTATTACCTGCAGAGCCGCATCCGTGTCTTTTATATCTGATTTAACCACTTGCCAACCGCCTACCTCCTATTACTGCAGCAAGTCGGCTCTATTGCGTGAAATCATGTACCTGTACGTCATTTCATGCAATAGCCACTGGGTGGCGCAAACGCATGTGCTGTCGGAGGCACGATCGTGTGCTGATTGGACACATCGGGAGCCAATCAGCGGATCCGGCGGACCAAATGTCTGCCGGCCACCGGCGATTGTTCCCCAGAGAGGCAGAATGGCGATCGGTCTATGTAAACACGGCAGGTCTCCGTTCTCAAGATGGCGATCTTGTGTTTCTGCTAAGTAAGAACACAGATTTCTGTCTTCCCTCAGTCAAAGCTCCTCCCCCACACAGTTAGCAAGAACCCCCTAGGGACACACTTAATCCTTTGTTCGCCCCTGATGTTAACCCCTTCCTTGCCAGTGTCAGTACAGTGACAGTGCATATTTTTAGCACCAATCACTGTATTGGTGTCACTGGTCCACAAAAGAGTGTCAGTTAGGTGTCTGATTTGTCTGCGTAATGTCGCAGTCCCGCTAAAAAAAAAAACTGCTGATCGCCGCCATTACTAGTATAAAAAAAAAAAAAAAAAAAATTCCATACAAATATCTCATTGTTTGTGGACGCTATAACTGCGCAAACCAATCAAAATACGCTTATTAGGATTTTTTTTTAACCAAAAATATGTAGCAGAAAACAAATGGGCCTAAAATGATGAAGAAATTTGTTTTTATTGGCTGTTTTATAACAGAAAACAAAAAATATATTTTTTGATTTTCAAAATTGTTGCTCTTTTTTTTTTATCTTATAGTGTTTATAGCGCAAAAAATAAAAACCGCAGAGGTGATCAAATATCACCAACAAAAAAAATTTTTATTGGGAATGTTATATAGCAGAAAGTAAAAAATATTGTGTTTTTTTTTCTGAATTGTCGCTCTTTTTGTTTATAGCGCAAGAAATAAAAAAAAAAAAAAAAAAAAAAAAAAAAAAAAAAAAATCGCACAGGTGATGAAATACCACCAAAAGAAGCTCTATTTGTGGGGGGAAAAATTACAATTTTATTTGGGTACAGCATCGCCCGACCGCGCAATTGTCAGATAAAATAACGCAGTGCCATATCGCAAAATATGGCCTGGTCATTAAAGGGGGGGAGGGGGGGGGGGTAAAACGTTTCAGGGCGGAAGGGTTTAAATGAATTGATATTAAATAAAAGGGTTTCCTTGCATTGATCACCTACCAGAACCGGTCCTCTTCTCCTCCACAAAATCCAAGTCTTCATAATTCACTTCCTGATCCAACATCTCCAGGAATCGGCTCTGCACCTCCTCTCTGGACTCCTCTCCCATGATGTAATCGCACAGCGCTGCCCCGGAGGCAGGGATTGGAACAAACACCCGCTGGGGGAGGGGAAGCAGACACGGAGACTTCTCGGAGCCTAGGGTGGGGTTCGAGAAAGCCTTATGGTTATCCATAAACGCCGAAAAATGGGAAATAACATTCGATAGATCTACTAAAAATGTCAGAGGCGTACCGTGCTCCGATCTGTTAAGGATGATATCTTCAAACATTATTTCACATCGGTCAGATATCGTATTAAGGAGATCTCGTTTTATGACCTACAAGAGAGGACGTACAGACTGAGATTGGATTATTTTTCAATTCCATACCTTATAATGGACCCAATGATGTCATCACTGGCTCTCCCTGCTTCTCTATGCAATGCAGGCAGACCATGGCTGGTGGGAGGGGTCTCGGCAGGGGGTTGTACATAGCTTCCTGACAACATCCCAGCCCTCCTCCGCAGAGACCCCTCCAGTCCTCCTCCGCAGAGCCCCCCCCAGTCCTCCCCCGCAGAGACCCCCCCCCCCAGTCCTCCCCCGCAGAGACCTCCCCAGTCCTCCTCCCCCCCCAGTCCTCCTCCGCAGAGACCCCCCTAGTCCTCCCCCGCAGAGACCTCCCCAGTCCTCCCCCGCAGAGACCCCACCCAGTCCTCCCCCGCAGAGACCCCCCCCCCCAGTCCTCCCCCGCAGAGACCTCCCCAGTCCTCCTCCCCCCCAGTCCTCCTCCGCAGAGACCCCCCTAGTCCTCCCCCGCAGAGACCTCCCCAGTCCTCCTCCGCAGAGACCTCCCCAGTCCTCCTCCGCAGAGACCTCCCCAGTCCTCCTCCGCAGAGACCCCCCCCCAGTCCTCCCCCGCAGAGACCTCCCCAGTCCTCCCCACGCAGAGACCTCCCCAGTCCTCCCCCGCAGAGACCTCCCCAGTCCTCCCCCGCAGAGACCTCCCCAGTCCTCCCCTGCAGAGACCTCCCCAGTCCTCCCCCGCAGAGACCTCCCCAGTCCTCCCCCGCAGAGACCTCCCCAGTCCTCCTCCGCAGAGACCCCCCCAGTCCTCCTCCGCAGAGACCCCCCCAGTCCTCCTTCGCAGAGACCCCCCCAGTCCTCCTCCGCAGAGACCCCCCCAGTCCTCCTCCGCAGAGACCCCCCCAGTCCTCCTCCGCAGAGACCCCCCCAGTCCTCCCCCGCAGAGACCCCCCCAGTCCTCCCCCGCAGAGACCCCCCCAGTCCTCCTCCGCAGAGACCCCCCCAGTCCACCCCCGCAGAGACCCCCCCAGTCCACCCCCGCAGAGACCCCCCCAGTCCTTCCCCGCAGAGACCCCCCCAGTCCTTCCCCGCAGAGACCCCCCAGTCCTCCCCCGCAGAGACCCCCCCAGTCCTCCCCCGCAGAGACCCCCCCAGTCCTCCTCCGCAGAGACCTCCCCAGTCCTCCTCCGCAGAGACCTCCCCAGTCCTCCTCCGCAGAGACCCCCCCAGCAGAGACCCCCCCAGTCCTTCCCCGCAGAGACCCCCCCAGTCCTCCCCCCGCAGAGACCCCCCAGTCCTCCCCCGCAGAGACCCCCCAGTCCTCCCCCACAGACCCTAGAGAATAAAATGGTGGTCGTTGTAATATTTTATATCAAACACAACTTTTTGGGGGAAAATACGTCAGGGAATTAAAAAAAAAAAAAAAAATGAAATAGTAAAGTTAGCCCAATTTTTTTTGTTTAAAGTGAAAGATAAAGTTATGCTGAGAATCGTGATCTTTATTGTAAGCAAAAAAAAAAAAAAAAAAAAATCAGGATTCTCACTTTACTCAGAATTGTGCAGCTCTACCTTGATGGGCGGGGGGGGGTGGGGTCTGGAGGAGTGGACGCTCCCAGGAAGACTGCCTGCATATGCACCCTCATGTGATCCCGAGTCTCCATGTTGATCCCGAGTCTCCATGTTTGAAAGAGCTGACATCCAATTAATAAAAGGGGTGGGGACAGTCAGGTTGGGGAGGAGAGAGAGCTAGATGATACTGGACGTCCTACAGCCAGGCAATGAGGCATTGTTTTCATGTCCCAATATAAACTTACCTGTATAGCGTCCTTCACCTTTGGCTTGTTGTTGCAGACAAATCCTCTGCACTTCACCACTCCTTGCATTTTTAAAGAAGAATTGCAAATCTGAACTCGTGCCGTGGAACGCTCCGAAATTTTCTGAAAGTCATAAAAATAAAAAGATTTTCATACAGAATACGGAGCTGTGAGAGGAAGAGGAGTGGATGGTCAGTATTACAACCAATGAGACTTTCCCTCATAGGGATCACAGGGGTCCGAATTCTAAGAAATGACTCTCTTATTGGTCAGGGATTAACAAGTTTGCTTTGTATCCAAGAGCCGGCCAATAAAGTTAGGAGCCATTTTTTTTTTTTTTTTTTTTAAACTAACAAATTCTAAGGGGGGGGGGGGGATGTCCCGAAGGTGAACCCTTTAACCCTTTCACAGCTAGAGCTGTTTTTGCTTTTTCTGCACATGCTTAAAAAAATCATTTTAGGAATGAACATTACATAAAACCCCCCCATCATTACATAAACCCCCCCCCCCCAGAATTACATAAAACCCCCCAGCATTACATAACCCCCCCCCCCCCCCCCCAGCATTACATAAAACCCCCCCAGCATCATAGATTTTCTGAAATCTGACACCCTAGAGAATAAAATAGTGGTAGTTCCAATTTTTTGTCACATATTGAAAAAAAACATATTAAAAGTTAATTTTAGGACACAAAAAAAAAACAATAAATTACCCAATTTTTGGTAAAATATAAAAGATGAGGTTACACCCAGTAAATAAATACCCAACATGTCAAACCCCTTAAATTGGCATGCACCCATGAAATGGTGACAATCTTATATATATATATATATATTAGAGCTGCACGATTAATCGTATGAAAATCGCGATCTCGATTCACCCCCCCTGACGATCTAAACCTGACATATTCTCGATTCTTTGCATAGCTGAGGGAGCAGAGAAAACAGCTGTGGAAAACTCCCAGTAACTATAAACAAAATGATTACATTGTATCTTTCCTCCCGCAAACGCCTATCAGCTAAGCCTCCCAGTAACTATAAACAAAATGATTACATTGTATCTTTTCCTTCCCTCTGCCAGGGAGAAAGGAAGTTTAACCTCTTAAAGCGGAGTTCCACCCTGGTTTTTTTTTTTTTTTTTTTTTAATACCCCCGGGACAGTCAGGGCTAGTGCATTCCACAATGGCTAGCCTCTGATCTGTCCCGGGTTGCACTTACCTGCAAGACGAAATACTTACCTTGCAAACGTCTTGTCCAGCGCTGCCATCTCAGATGTGGGCAGCTTGAAGCCAGCGCGTCCTCTTCGGCGTCTTCTTCCGCCTTCTGTGGTCCCACGATGCTCTGCGCCGGCCCCGACGTCACTTCCGGGTCACGCGCGTCATCCCTCCACAGCTTCTGGGCATGCCCAGAAGCTGTTTAGAAGGGGATGACGCGCGCGACCCGGAACTGACGTCGGGGCCGGTGCAGGCGCAATGATTCCTGGGAGCTATGACGTCCAGCTCCCAGGAATCATTGCAGAGCCAGGAAGTGACGAGGGGCCGCGGCCGAGGAAGGAGGAAGAAGGAAGTAAGGTAAGTATATTTTCTTCGCTACGAGGTAAGTAAAAAAAAAAAAAATATGCGATTATCCATTTCTTTTTCAGGTGACCCGGAGCGAGAAGATGGAGGTAAGTATAAAAATAGGGTGGAACTCCACTTTAAAGACTGGACCTTTTTATGACACTTGTTGCTTGCGAGTTTAAAATCATTTTTTTTTACTAGAAAAGTACTTAGAACCCCCAAACATTTTATATATTTTTTTAGCAGAGACCCTACAGAATAAAATGGCGATTGTTGTAATATTTTATGTCACACTGTATTTGCGCAGCAGTCTTTCAAACGCAATTAATAAACTTTAATGAATAAAAAAAAAAAAACGTAACAGTAGAGTTATCCCAATTTTTTTTGTTACACAGAGAATCGTGAGAGAATCGTGATCTTTATTCCAAGCTAAAAAATCGTGATTCTCATTTTGGCCAGAATCGTGCAGCTCTAATATATATATATATATATATATATATATATATATATATATATATATATATATACACACACACACACACACACATTATATACATACATACATACATACAGTATCTCAGGAAAGTAAGTACACCCCTCACATTTCTGTAAATATTTTATTCTATCTTTTCATGTGACAACACTGAAGAAATGAGACTTTGCTACAATGTAAAGTAGTGAGTGTACAGCTTGTATAACAGTGTAAATTTACTGTCCCCTCAAAATAACTCAACACACAGCCATTAATGTCTAAACCGCTGGCAACAAAAGTCAGTACACCCCTAAGTGACAACACACAGCCATTAATGTCTAAACCACTGGCAACAAAAGTGAGTACATCCCTAAGTGACAATGTCCAAATTGGGCCCAATTAGCCATTTTCCCTCCCAGATGTCATGTGACTCGTTAGTGTTACAAGGTCTCAGGTGTGAATGGGGAGCAGGTGTGTTATATTTGGTGTTATCGCTCTCACTCTCTCATACTGGTCACTGGAAGTTCAACATGGGACCTCATGGCAAAGAACTCTCTGAGGATCTGAAAAAAAGAATTGTTTCTCTACATAAAGATGGCCTAAGCTATAAGAAGATTGCCAAGACCCTGAAACTGAGCTGCAGCACGGTGGCCAAGACCATACAGCGGTATAACAGGACAGGTTCCACTCAGAACAGGCCTCACCATGGTCCACCAAAGAAGTTGAGTGCACGTGCTCAGCGTCATATCCAGAGGTTGTCTTTGGGAAATAGACGTATGAGTGCTGCCAGGATTGCTGCAGAGGTTGAAGGGGTGGGGGAGGGGTCAGCCTGTCAGTGCTCAGGCCATACGCCGCACACTGCATCAAATTGGTCTGCATGGCTGTCATCCCAGAAGGAAGCCTCTTCTAAAGATGATGGACAAGAAAGCCCACAATACTTCATCAGTTTCGTTTTTACAGAGGAGATCTGTTGTTCTAATGATTTCTCTCATTCCAGCATGCCCGGCGATATCCAACAAGTGTATCGCAATCAACATTTTCAGGCATAGGTGCCCCAACATGCATTTACGTTTGTATGTGTGGATGTGGGGGGCTCAAATTTTTTTTTACAATTGAAAAAATAATTTTTTTTTTAACTTTTTTTTTTTTCCATCACTTTTTTTTTTTTCATCACTTTTTTTTCATCACATTTAGGTGACAGGTTCTCTTTAATGAGACATCCAAGGTCCTCGTGTCTCCCCAGGCTCCACTGAATGTAATGCAATGCACATCACATGGCATTACACTCCGAAACGCGTCGCTGCTAAACGTCTCAGCATCACTACCAGGAAGTGACGTCACTGCCCTCCAGACACGATACCGTGCGTTCCACAGGACACGGGAAAACGTGGAAACCACCGAGGCTACCCCCACCGTAGGAACAGCACGGATATCGCCACCAGGGACCCCAGGACAGTGATGCCCATGACGATCCATTTATTTGCTACACGCTTTTATCAAGGTTTACCATTGTGAGTAAGAATTTATCGCATCTTCATTAAAACATTTGTCTGCTGCACTGCAGGGCGCTGTGCGTCCCTCTCATTGTTCCCCCCAGAGTTTCTTCTATCTCTTCCACCAGCAGCCTTCACTTGGACACCTCAGACTGAGTCCCCTCTCTTCCCCCAACCCCCATCCATACATGGCCCATCAAAGACTATTGGGGTGACACTGAACTTCCTCCTATGGTTCTGTCCAGGTGAGTGCAGCCAGGAAACATCACCATAATGAGGAGATCCTGGAGACATTTCTGTACTGTATACAGTATACAGACCTTCACCTATAGGAGGATATATTACATTATACAGGCCCTTCACCTATAGGAGGATATATTACATTATACAGGCCCTTCACCTATAGGAGGATATATTATACAGACCCTTCACCTATAGGAGGTTATATTACATTGTACAGACCCTTCACCTATAGGAGGATATATTACATTGTACAGACCCTTCACCTATAGGAGGTTATATTACATTATACAGACCCTTCACCTATAGGAGGATATATTACATTATACAGGCCCTTCACCTATATGAGGATATATTACATTATACAGGCCCTTCACCTATATGAGGATATATTATACAGACCCTTCACCTACAGGAGGTTATATTACATTGTACAGACCCTTCACCCATAGAAGGATATATTACATTATACAGACCCTTCACCTATAGGAGGTTATATTACATTGTACAGACCCTTCACCCATAGAAGGATATATTACATTATACAGACCCTTCACCTATAGGAGGTTATATTACATTGTACAGACCCTTCACCTATAGGAGGATATATTACATTGTACAGACCCTTCACCTATAGGAGGTTATATTACATTGTACAGACCCTTCACCCATAGGAGGATGTATTACATTATACAGACCCTTCACCTATAGGAGGATATATTACATTATACAGACCCTACACACCTACAGGAGGATATATTACATTATACAGACCCTTCACCTATAGGAGGATATATTACATTATACAGACCCTACACACCTATAGGAGGATATATTACATTGTACAGACCCTACACACCTATAGGAGGATATATTACATTATACAGACCCTACACACCTATAGGAGGATATATTACATTATACAGACCCTACACACCTATAGGAGGATATATTACATTATACAGACCCTTCACCTATAGGAGGATATATTACATTATACAGACCCTTCACCTATATGAGGATATATTACATTATACAGACCCTACACACCTATAGGAGGATATATTACATTGTACAGACCCTACACACCTATAGGAGGATATATTACATTATACAGACCCTACACACCTATAGGAGGATATATTACATTATACAGACCCTACACACCTATAGGAGGATATATTACATTATACAGACCCTTCACCTATAGGAGGATATATTACATTATACAGGCCCTTCACCTATATGAGGATATATTATACAGACCCTTCACCTATAGGAGGTTATATTACATTGTACAGAGTACAGACCCTTCACCCATAGGAGGATATATTACATTATACAGACCCTTCACCTATAGGAGGATATATTACATTATACAGGCCCTTCACCTATAGGAGGATATATTACATTATACAGGCCCTTCACCTATATGAGGATATATTATACAGACCCTACACACCTACAGGAGGATATATTACATTATACAGACCCTTCACCTATATGAGGATATATTACATTATACAGACCCTACACACCTATTGGAGGATATATTACATTGTACAGACCCTACACACCTATAGGAGGATATATTACATTATACAGACCCTACACACCTATAGGAGGATATATTACATCATACAGACCCTACACACCTATAGGAGGATATATTACATTATACAGACCCTTCACCTATAGGAGGATATATTACATTATACAGACCCTACACACCTACAGGAGGATATATTACATTATACAGACCCTTCACCTATAGGGGGATATATTACATTATACAGACCCTACACACCTATAGGAGGATATATTACATTATACAGACCCTACACACCTATAGGAGGATATATTACATTATACAGGCCCTTCACCTATATGAGGATATATTATACAGACCCTTCACCTATAGGAGGTTATATTACATTGTACAGACCCTTCACCCATAGGAGGATGTATTACATTATACAGACCCTTCACCTATAGGAGGATATATTACATTATACAGACCCTACACACCTACAGGAGGATATATTTCATTATACAGACCCTTAACCTATAGGAGGATATATTACATTATACAGACCCTTCACCTATAGGAGGTTATATTACATTGTACAGACCCTTCACCCATAGGAGGATGTATTACATTATACAGACCCTTCACCTATAGGAGGTTATATTACATTGTACAGACCCTTCACCCATAGGAGGATATATTACATTATACAGACCCTTCACCTATAGGAGGTTATATTACATTATACAGACCCTTCACCTATAGGAGGTTATATTACATTATACAGACCCTTCACCTATAGGAGGTTATATTACATTGTACAGACCCTTCACCCATAGGAGGATGTATTACATTATACAGACCCTTCACCTATAGGAGGATATATTACATTATACAGACCTTACACACCTACAGGAGGATATATTACATTATACAGACCCTTCACCTATAGGAGGATATATTACATTATACAGACCCTACACACCTATTGGAGGATATATTACATTATACAGACCCTTCACCTATAGGAGGATATATTACATTGTACAGACCCTACACACCTATAGGAGGATATATTACATTATACAGACCCTTCACCTATAGGAGGATATATTACATTGTACAGACCCTACACACCTATAGGAGGATATATTACATTATACAGACCCTTCACCTATAGGAGGATATATTACATTGTACAGACCCTACACACCTATAGGAGGATATATTACATTATACAGACCCTACACACCTATAGGAGGATATATTACATTGTACAGACCCTTCACCTATAGGAGGTTCTATTACATTGTAACCTCTTACTTACCGAGGGGGTCAGAATAGTCGCAGAGACAATTTGCCGGCCAGACGGTGCAGATCGTCCTTTTTTCTGGTAAAAAATATATTTCATACAAATTTTGATTTAATTAAAAAAGAACAAAAAAACTGTAATTTAACTGCATTTATGTGAACTGAAAAAGAATGAGAGAGATACAGAGATAGAGAGATACAGAGATAGAGAGATACAGAGAGAGATATAGAGAGATAGAGATATAGAAATAGAGAGATATAGAGATAGAGATAAAGAGATAGAGATAAAGAGAGATATAATATTGTATTGTCAAAAGTATTGGGATGTCGGCCTTTACACACACATGACCTTTAATGGCATCCCAGTCCAATTCATCCCAATGAGGTTGAGGTCAGGACTCTGTGCAGGTCAGTCAAGGTCAGTCAAGTTCCTCCACCCCAAACTCACTCATCCATGTCTTTATGAACCTTGCTTTGTGCACTGGTGTGCATTTATGTGTTGGAAAACTCCTCCCACAAAGTTGGGAGCATGAAATTGTGTGTGTGTTGGGGGGGGTGATCTGTTCCGCCACTTGTTGGTTATGGTAGTAGAGATGCCTGGGGAAAGGGGGGGGGAGGGTTAGGAATAAAGGCATTATACAGGTCCTCCCACTTGCGTTTTTTTTTTTGGGGGGGGGGGGGGAAGGATAGGGGTCAACATACTGGTCCTAGCGCTTGTTGCTTGCTGTTTTTTTTCTTTTGATTTGGGGGGGGGGGGGGGGGTGATAGATCTGTTCTACCACTTGTTAATTGTTAGTCGAGGTGCTTGAGGAAGGGGGTGGGGGGGGGGTGGGATATTGGAATAGGGGCAATATACAGGTCCCATCATTTGCTGTTTTTTTAGGATGGTGGCCAATATATTAGCCCTAGCACTTGTTGCTTGCTGTTTTTGTTTTTGGGGGGGGGGGGGGTGTGAGTGATATATCTGTTCGACTATTCACACCGAATCCTTACCTGTTCCTCCACCAGATCACCATCTTGGTCTCTCAGCCGTCCATTGAAGAGCATGGTGCACTCTTCCATTTCCTTTGCCCATTGTGCCAGTCTAGTCTGCAATTATTATAAAGAAATAACATTGTAACTAAAGAGATATTCCTTCCTTATGTGGAACCGTCTAAAAGATACAAATCTGGACCCAATTTCACCGATATCCCCTATAACGTGATAAACAAGATTGTCTGGGACTATACCAGTGTATACATATAGACTGACCAGAGAAGATTAACCACCTAAAGACCGCCCGCCATAGTTTTACAGAATAGAATAAAAAATAATACAATAGAATAGAAAATGAAACAATAAAATATAAAGAATTAATCTGCCTTCCGACATTTGAATAGAATAAAATAGAAAGAATGTAGCCGTCTTTTGAAATTTGAATTTTGAAAAGAATAGAACAAAACAGAATAGAATAAAAATTTAAGGAATAGAATAGAAAATTAAACAGAATAGAAAATAAAACCATAGAATGAAATAAAAAGAATAAAGCCGTCTTCCAAAATTTGAATAGAATAAAATAGAAAGAATACAGCAGTCTTTTGAAATTTGAAAAGAATAGAATAAAACATAAGAGAGAATAAAAAAAAAAAAGGAATAGAATAAAAAATAAAGGAATAGAATAGAATAGAAAATAAAACCATAAAATAAAATAAAAAGAATAAAGCCGCCTTCCGACATTTGAATAGAATAAAATAGAAAGAATGTAGCTGTCTTTTGAAATTTGAATTTAGAAAAGAATAGAACAAAACAGAATAGAATAAAAAATTAAAGGAATAGAATAGAAAATTAAACAGAATAGAAAATAAAACCATAGAATAAAATAAAAAGAATAAAGCCGTCTTCCAATATTTGAATAGAATAAAATAGAAAGAATAAAGCAGTCTTTTGAAATTTGAATTTTGAAAAGAATAGAATAAAAAAAAAAAAAGGAATAGAATAAAAAATAAAACAATAGAAAATAAAACCATAAAATAAAATAAAAAGAATAAAGCCGCCTTCCGACATTTGAATAGAATAAAATAGAAAGAATGTAGCCGTCTTTTGAATTTTGAAAAGAATAGAACAAAACAGAATAGAATAGAAAATAAAACCATGGAATAAAAAAAAAAAAAAAAAAAAAAAAAGGATAAAGCCGCCTTCCAAAATTTGAATAGAATAAAATAGAAAGAATATAGCAGTCTTTTGAAATTTGAATTTTGAAAAGAAATAGAATAGAATAAAATAAAAATAATATAACCACCTTCTGAAATTTGAATTTCAAATAGAACAGAACCACCTATCCTTCGCAATGAATTCGGATCAATTCAATATTTTCGATTCAAATACTTTGAATCCATTGGAAAAATTTAAATTTGGTTGAAACTAAACAAAACAAATTTCATTTCGAATGCAACAAAACTAAATTGGTAAATTAACAATTCAATCCGAAACAAGTTTTTTCATTCTGCACATGTCTAGCTGCACTTGGAGTTCTCCAATGAGGAAAGTGTCAGGGTCTGCGTCCCTTTAGATGCGATTTACTTTTAGGAGTATCTCACCAAAAATGTTTTTGTTGCAGGGGATGCCCAAAATCTGACTTGTATCTTAGTACAGACTTCTGGGAAAATCAAAGAGCGCTCTGTATTACCATCTGTGTACAGAGCGCCTCCAGGTGGCCATATTGCATTTTACAGAAAAGGACAGCAGATTGAAAAGGAAAGGGAATTTTTGATAACATTCAATTAAAATATGACTTGTGTCACAATTGTATACAAAATTTATATTTTTTTAGTTGAAAATTTTTTTTTTTTTCCGTATGAAAGTTACCCTTTAACATAAATAATCGTATCTAGTTTCTGCAAACTTTTTTCTGTGTATTGCAGCTTTATCTGGGCGCTCACAATGTAAATTTACTAATCAGCCGACTGCTGAAAACAATGTTCTCCCAATCTGAAACTTCTTCCAACAGCTGCTAGGCCATCAGTCAGCCATTGTGATAGCTACTCTACACTGCCTCTAGTGGAGAATCTACAAATATCTATAGTGAATACAATAATGAAAATATGGTAATTGTTGCAATAATAATTCAAAATACATTCTTTTTAAAAATTCACTTTTTTTTTTACTTTTTTATTGTAGAACAGTCCAAAAGCACCCAAAGATAACACAGTTGATACAATAAGCACTCACCCGGGTACATTTCTGTTGCTCTTGATAGGTTGTGGATGAAGGCAATAAAACGGTCAGATCAAAATTAAGATTACATTCTATGGTAAGCCAAGACACAGGCGTGCTCTGGTATTTCCAGTCAGCTGGTTTAGCTGTACTCTATAAAAAAATAAATAAATAAAAAAAATACTTGAAGCTGAACTCCAGGCAAACAGCTAAATACAATGATTGACGGTCATAATGGCGCTGTTTTCTGTCCATCCAGCCCTGAGGTTTACACAGCTCTACCCTGCCTGGCAGGACAAGAGGTCTGTGTTTTGCAATTAAACCACTTAAGTACCGGGCCTTTTTCTGACACTTGTTTGCGAGTAAAAAAACTTTTTATTTTTGCTAAAGAATTACTTAGAACATTATTTTTTTTTTTTTACAGAGACCCTAGAGAATAAAATAATGGTCATTGCAATTCTTTATGTCACATGATTTTTGCGCAGCGTTTTTTCAAGCGCATTCTTTTGGAGGGAAAAAATACACTTTCAATAATAATAAAAAAAAAAAAACATTATACCCCAATTTTTATTGTATAATGTGAAAGATGATGTTACGTAAAATAGATACCCAGCATGTCATGCTTTAAATTTGCGCACGCTCGTGGAATGGCAACAAACTGCGATACTTAAAAATCTCCATAGGTGACGCTTTAAGCATTTCTACAGGATACCAGTTTAGAGCAGGGGGTATCCCAACTACGGCCCTCCAGTTGCTCAGGAACTACAATTCCCATCATGCCTGGTCAGGTCTGTGAATGTCAGAGTCTTACAATGCCTCATGGGATGTGTAGTTCTGCAACAGCTGGAGATCCCTGGTTTAGAGTTACAGAGGAGGTTAGGATTATTGCTCTCGCGCTGACATTCATGGCGATACCTCACGTGTGGTGTGATCACCATTTACATACGTGGGTGTGATCCAGGTATGCATTCACTACTGCATGCAGAGTTGGGTGCACTTTCTTTTTTTTTTTTTTTTTACAATTTTACATACTTTTTAATAAAATAATTTTTTGATCACCTTTATTGCTATCCCAAGGATGGTAAACATCCCTTCCGATAACAATACAGCATGGCAAGTCCTCTTTATGGAAAGATTTTGATGACAGTATGTAAAAAATAAAAAAAAATAAAAGTTAAAAAAAAATTGAATAAAAAATACTTGTATTTTATTTTTTTCAAACACTGTCACCAGTCAGTATCCCTGAGCACCGCCACGCCATTCATATGAGGACACTGTACTGCACTGGTGACAGTATGTACAAAAATATAAATTGTGAAAATAAATAAAATAATTTTATTTTTAATTTTCCAAAAAATTGTGGCAAAAAAATTACAACTTCAAAAAACTCACCATGCCTCTTACTAAATACCCAGAACTGTCGTCTTTCCAAAATTGGGTGATTTGGGGGGTATTTGTACTGTCCTGACATTTTAGGGCTTCAAGAAATGACGCCGGGGAGGGGAAATGGCTAATTATGCCCAATTTGGACATTGTCACTTAGGGGTGTACTCACTTTTGTTGCCAGCAGTTTAGACATTAATGGCTGTGTGTTGAGTTATTTTGAGGGGACAGTAAATTTACACTGTTATACAAGCTGTACACTCACTACTTTACATTGTAGCAAAGTGTCATTTCTTCAGTGTTGTCACATGAAAAGATAGAATAAAATATTTACAAACATGTTAGGGGTGTACTCACTTTTGTGAGATACTGTATATCAAAAAAAAAAATAAAAAAATACTCAGTGCTGATCAAATACCACCAAAAGAAAATTCGGTCTCAAAAAAAAGATATAAATTTAATTTGGGTACAACGTTGCATGACCGCGCAATTACCAGTTAAAGTAGCACAGTGCTGAATAGTAAAAAAAATAGCCTGGTCATGAAGGGGGGGTAAAACCTTCTGGAGGTCAGGTGGTTTTGTTATCTACAATATACAATGTAATGATTTCATGGAGAATGATGAGTAATCTGCAGATCATAGAGATGGAAAGGCAGCCGGTGATCTGTATTGGAAGGATGGAGTCCATAAATTCTACTACTAGGCTAAGAATCTGGCAGGTGACACCAGAGGGTCGGGATTGTCATTTCCTCATGGTGTCACCCGGTCTGTAGACTCATTTCTATACAAGCCGTACACCGGAGACTAATACTGTATTTGGATACAACTTCTTTCCAACCAATAATTCCATAATTTGTGAAAACAGTAAATATGGTGGATACCTTTGGGTCTTTAACATCAAACGTCCGGCACACAATCCTTGAGGAAAAAATAAAATGATTGTTTAGTTGCAGTACTGCAGGATCGCTTTTCTTTTACAAGTCTGCAACTTGTGTGGAAGCAGTGGTCTCTCTGCACAACATGCTTCATGGTGAGTCTACAGTTCTCCAATCAGTAAAGCTCATACCTCTACAGAGAGGCCGCCGCCGCTTCCTCCACTGCAGAGAGGCCGCCGCTTCCACGCAGACCTCTGCAGAGAGGCCGCCGCTTCCTCCACTGCAGAGAGGCCGCAGCCGCTTCCACGCAGACCTCTGCAGAGAGGCCGCCGCCGATTGCACGCAGACCTCTGCAGAGAGGCCGCTGCTTCCACACAAAGTCCTTCTCTACAACATGCTGGCAGGCAACAGGCTTCTCTGCTGTGGCTGCTTTTGAAAAAAAAAAAAAGAGAACTAAGACTTTCCACACCTTTTGTTTTAATGCAGCTGAAGTTTGTTTAGCGGGAAAGAAATGGAAGTTCAATCAAGCTTTAATTATTTTATTCACCCCGTTTTATTCAGCCTTGGTCATATGATAGATATTATATATGTCATAACTAATAATGGTTTACCCTGAAAGCCAGGAATCCTCAGTGTCCTGTAATGAACAGTCATGGTGCGGAGTCCCAGTTATTGTTGGACACCGCGATGCCCTCATCCTATCCTGTGACAGGAGAGAACAGGAACAAAGAGGTGTAACACTCACCTGATCCATAAACCAGCACCAGGCTGCCGCCATTTCCAAGGTGGACCTGGAGTTTTAGCACCATGGCCAGCTAGGGGGCGGCTCTCCTAACTGAAGTTGGCTTTGAATGTCAATCTGTCTCCTCCAGCGGCCTTGCACTCCAGTGACCCCCCCAGTGTACATGTGCCTTCCGTGACTTTGAGACCCCAGTGCACTCCAGCAACCCCAGTGCTCCTGTGCCTCCAGTGACCCCAGTGCTCCTGTGCCTCCAGTGACCCCAGTGTTTTCAGTGACCACATTGTTTCAGTGATCTCAGTTACCCCTGGACACTCCAGAGACCACAGCATTTATAGTGGCCCCAGTGTTCCTCTACCTCCAGAGACTCTGTGACCCCTGTGAACTCTAGTGACCCCATTGCTCTTGTGCCTCCAGTGACCCCTGTGTGCTCCAGCAACCCCAGTGTCCCCAGTGCCTCCAGCAACCCCAGTGACCCCAGTGCTGCTGTGCCTCCAGTGACACAGTGACCCCTGTTCATTCTGCCAACATAATTGTCTCCAGTGATCCCAGTGCTCCTGTGTCTCCAGAGCTCCTATTCCTCCAGTGACACTGACCCCTGTGCACTCTGCTGACATCAGTGTCCAGTGACCCCATTTACCCCTGGACACTCCAGCAACCATAGCATCTCCAGTGGCTCCAGTTCTCCTCTACCTCCAGAGATTCTGTTGCCCCTGTGAACTCTAGTGACCCCAGTGCTCTTGTGCCTCCAGTGACTTTTTAACCCTGCGCGCTCCAGCAACCCCAGTGTCCCCAGTGCTCCTGTGCCTCCAGTGACCCCAGTGCTCCAATGACACTGTGACCCCTGTCCACTCTGCCAACATCAGTGTCTCCAGTGATCCCAGTGCTCCTGTGTCTCCAGATACCCTGTGACCCCTGTGCATTCCAGAGACCCCAGTGTCCCCAGAGCTCCTGTTCCTCCAGTGACCCCAGTGCTCCAATGACACTGTGACCCCTGTCCACTCTGCTAACATCAGTGTCTCCAGTGAGCCCAGTGCTCCTGTGTCTCCAGAGACTTTTTGAGCCCTGTGCATTCCAGGGACCCCAGTGTCTCCAGTGTCCCCAGAGCTCCTGTTCCTCCAGCGACACTAACCCCTGTGCACTCTGCTGACATCGGTGTCTCCAGTGACCCTATTGATTCAGTGATCTCAGTTACCCTTGGACACTCCAGCAACCACAGCATCTCCAGTGGCCCCAGTTCTCCTCTAGCTCCAGATACTCTGTGGCCCCTGTGATCTCTAGTGACCCCAGTGACTGTGACCCCTGTGCGCTCCAGCAACCCCGGTGTGTCCAGTGACCTCAGTGCTCCTGTACCTGCAGTGATTCTGTTACACCTATGCACCCTAGTGACCCTGTGACACGTGCATTCAGCAGCCTAAATGTCTCCAGTGACCCCAGTGCTCCAGTGCCTCCAGCATTTCTGTGCATCCCATGGCTCTGTGACCCGAGTACTCCAGTGGCTCCAATGTTTTCAGTGACCCCCAGTGCTCCTGTGTCTCCAGAGACTCTGTGACCCCTGTGTATTCCAGGGACCCCAGTGTCTCCATTGTCCCCAGAGCTCCTGTGCCTCCAGTGACACCAGCGAAAATTTGGTAGGATATTGCTGGAACCTTATAATTACCCTAACGTTCTAGGAGGTATCGGGGTATTTGATCAGGATATCTGCATTCTTAGGGCTGGTAGCTTCTCCCCACCAAAGGACTTTGACTGTATTCTCAGTCTGAGGGAAGTGCCAAAATGGAATTGTTTTTGGAAAGCTCAACACTCTACTAGAAACATCGGGTATACTCAATTCTGCCACAAGTCTGACGTGCTAACCTCAATGCGACCATTTTGCCCAAATCTCCTCAAAGTAAAGGGGGCTCCCCACATAAAGGTGTAATCAAGACTCAGCAAACATGAAGAAATGTTTCCACGTACTTGTTTGTAGATGAGCAGATTTGTAATGCTACCCGGTCTGTGATATCCTCATCCGTGAGATTCCACAATTTGTTCTTCATTGCAATTTTCTCTGTTGCAAAGATGAGCTGAAAAGATACATTGTATATGAATATGTAGATTATAGGAATTATAGAGGACATATTTTCCTGGTACAAATTAGAACACCGAAAGAGTTATTGTCGCCAGTTCCGAGACTCGCCTTTAAAATTATGCAGTCTATGGACCATGTAAGCTGTGTTCATACAACCAAGAGAAACACTCAAAAAAATTAAAACCACCACTGGCCCCATCACCGTGCTCCTTAAAATTCTATCACTATGTCCCCCTAGATGCCCCTTCATGCCCTGTCACTTGCCCCATTCACCAGGACCTCTCACATGCTCCATCACTATGCTGCTTTGCTGTCCCATCACCATGCTTCCTTAGATTCTCCAACACAATGCCCTGTTAAATGGCTCCATCATCATGCCCCATTAGATACACCATCACTGTTCTTTTTTTAGCTGCTCCATCACTATGACCTCTCACAGGCTCCATCACCACGCTCCCTTAGCTGCCCCATCACCACGCTCCCTTAGCTGCCCCATCACCACGCTCCCTTAGCTGCCCCATCACCACGCTCCCTTAGATACCCCATCACCACGCTCCCTTAGATACCCCATCACCACGCTCCCTTAGATACCCCATCACTATGACCTCTCACCTGCTCCATAACCACGCTTCTTTTAATGGCCCATCATCATGTCCTCTTACATGCCCCAATACCATGCCCTCTTATAAGGCCCATCAACAGTCAATTGAAAAGCAAGAGGGGATAAATGAAGGTGTGTGAAAAACAGCCGGTCCCTAGTTTGAAATACTTACCCACCAGTCTGCTAACAAACCAAAATAAACCTGTCTGTCTAACAATATAAGTTAAAAACAGGAGTTTAGTTAACACACATTTGCAAATGCATGCGGAAGCCCATTTCCCATTTTGCCCATTTCTTGTATCTTACTAGGGATGGAGACGCTTGCTTTACAGGCGGGTGCCTCACTCAAAGTCCCCCTTTGCCTATAACATCTTTACTAAAGGAATGGGGGTGTGTGTTTCCCAGCTGATCACATTTAGTTTGCACCCCATGGTTTTTTATACAGCCATGCGTTTTTCATTGCCAGTCATGGATTGGAGCAGGTGGGGGAGGATTGGGCGGTCTCCAATCCCATCTGTTTCCCATCCATCTATTAGCAAGCATGTACTTCCTTTTGTGAAGACACTTGGACACTCAGGTTGAGCAGTGTTATTTAGTGTTAGGTTCTGCAAGATACACAGGATGCCTTGTTGTTGGCCTTGCAGCTTCCGCATGCATTTGCAAATGTGCGTTAACTAAACTCCTGCTTTTAACTTATATTGTTAGACAGTTTATTTTGGTTTGTTAGCAGACTGGTGGGTAAGTATTTCAAACTAGGGACCGGCTGTTTTTCACACACCTTCATTTATCCCCTCTTGCTTTTCAATTGACTATTCACAGGGATGGAGACACTGTGCAGTGCTCGCCAGTTCTTACATAAAGTCCCAAATTGCCCATTTCTTGTATAAGGCCCATCAACATGCCCTCTTAGATGCCCCATCACATGTTCCCTTAGTTTTCACATCACCATGCCTCCTTGGATGCCCCTTTACCATGCACTCGTGGATGCCCCTTTACCATGCACTCGTGGATGCCCCATCACCATTCTTCCTTACATACCCCATCACCATGCTCCCTTAGATGACCCAATACCATGCCCTCTTAGATGCTTCATCACCATACTCCATTAGATGTCCAATTACCATTCACCATGCCCCCTCTCACATGTGCCATTCCCATGCCTCCTTTGAAACACCCTCACCATGCCCCCTTGGATGCCCCATCACCCTACCCTCGTTTAATGCCTCATCAGCTTGCCCTCTCAGATGAGGCTGATGTTAAAGGGGAGTGTTTAAAGAGCTTCCACATCCTGTTTAAATATTTTTTTTTTTCCAGGTACTTATATAGCGCTGTCAATATACGCATCGCTTTACATATACATTGTACATTCACATCAGTCCCTGCCCTGGAGGAGCTTACAATCTAAGGTCCCTAACTTACATTCATACATACACATACTAGGGTCAATTTAGACTGGAGCCAATTATCCTCCCAGCATGTCTTTGGAATAAAGAATTTATTTCTAAAAATATACAACATGCCTTAAATCTGAACTCAGAGATAATAAAATAATTCATTGTGTGTGCTTCTGGAATCTCGGTGAGCTTTGAGTATTTCTCCCAGATCTTTGCAGTAATCCAGTGTGAGACTTCCTGCAATACCACTCACTGCTGGTCTCTCTCCTTGTGCAGGGAGACTGGTCTCGTCTCCGCCCCCTTCTATAGTTTTTTGCAGGCAGCCTGTAGTGGGGGAAGCCTGTGGGTCCCCTCCCACCATTCTGCTCTCACTCCTCCTGCAGGAGGACTGGTCTTGTCTCCGCCCCCTTCTATAGTTTTCTGCAGGCAGCCTGAAATGGGTGGAGCCTGCAGCGCCCCTCCCACCGTTCTGCTCTCACTCCTTGTGCAGGTGGACTGGTCTTGTCTCTGCTCCTCCTGTAGTTTTCAGTAGTAGGTGGAGCCTTCCAGGCCCCTCCCATAGCTTTGCACTCTCTGCTTGTGCAGGGGGACTGGTCTTGTTTCCACCCCCTTCTATAGTTTTCTGCAGGCAGCCTGTAGTGGGTGGAGCCTGCTGGTCCCCTCCCACCATTCTGCTCTCACTCTTCCTGCAGGAGGACTGGTCTTGTCTCTGCCCCTCCTGTAGTAGGTGGAGCCTTCCAGGCCCCTCCCATAGCTCTGCTCTCTCTGCTTGTGCAGGGGGACTGGTCTTGTCTCCACCCCTCTTGAAGTTTTCTATAGGCAGATTGTAGTGGAGGGGGGGCCTCCTGGACCCCTCCCACAGCTCTACTCTCTGCACAGACTATGTACAGCACAGTGATGTCACTGCTACTTTTACAAGGTAATATTTGGGTATGCAAAGGCATTTGTTGCTCACAACGTGGGAATATTGCTTTGAGAAAAATATTTAACGTTTTTCTGCCCGGAGTTCAGCTTTAAGAACGGATAACTGCACTCAACCAATTTCCATTTACCTTTCTTAAAAAAGTTGGAGCTTCCTTGGAGACTTCTGGAGGTGATATCAGAAACACCCCAACCAGCAGGAAACCTCCGGGGAGCATCCGGCTTACCTACAAAACAGAAAAATGTTCAGATCAATGACAGGAAAGCATCCAGAAACAGGAATGAACGCGATTCCCTCAATAAGGGGACTTCTCGCAGGTCTGAAGGTACAAAACAACCCCCTTTGTTCTATTCTGCAGGCCTAACACACTTATTGTCTGATGGTGACAACGCTGCGCCTCCAAAATTCACTGAAAAGGTGTTGTCACCCTCGGACAGGAAGTGTGCTCCCTTACAGGATCACCAGGTAAAAGAAAAAGCCTGAAAAGAAAACGAATGCAGCCACCACCTATGAGAACAGGTGCGATAAATGACATTTTTATTCTTAGCTTTAGATACAATGTAACGTCTATTCATTCCAGTGTTATTTTATTACTTCACCGCCTCAGCAACTCCTGTGGGTATGCTGGAGCTGTCGGCTCTCAGTGACATTGAGCACCAATGAAACGGTCAGCTCCGGGGCATCATAGAAGTGCCTGATAACACAATGCTTCCAATTTGTATTCACAGATAAGGTGAAGTGACATCACAGCACTTTGTCCTTGAATGAAGGCTTAGGCAGAGCTGAAGCAGCAACAACCCGCCACTCCCTGCAACAGCCCCTACCCACCTCTCCCTGCGGCAGCCACAACCCGCCTCTCCCTGCAGCAGCCCCTACCCACCTCTCCCTGCGGCAGCCACAACCCGCCTCTCCCTGCGGCAGCCCCAACCCGCCCTCTCCCTGCGGCAGCCACAATTCGCCCTCTCCCTGCGGCAGCCACAACCCGCCTCTCCCTGCGGCAGCCCCAACCCGCCCTCTCCCTGCGGCAGCCACAATTCGCCCTCTCCCTGCGGCAGCCACAACCCGCCCTCTCCCTGCGGCAGCCACAACCCGCCCTCTCCCTGCGGCAGCCACAACCCGCCTCTCCCTGCGGCAGCCCCAACCCGCCTCTCCCTGCAACAGTCCCTAAATGCCTCTCTCTGCAGCAACCCCAACCCCCCTCTCCCTGCAACAGCCCCAACCCCCCCCCCCTCCCCCTGCGGCAGCCCCTACCCGCCCTTTCCCTGCGGCAGCCCCTACCCGCCCTTACCCTGCGGCAGCCCCTACCCGCCCTTACCCTGCGGCAGCCCCAACCCCCCCCCCCCCCCTCTCCCTGCGGCAGCCCCTACCCGCCCTCTCCCAGCGGCAGCCCCTACCCGCCCTCTCCCAGCGGCAGCCCCTACCCGCCCTCTCCCTGCAACAACCCCAACCTTCCCTCTCCCTGCAGCAACCTCAACTTGCCATCTCCCTGCAGCATTGGCTTATTATTTAACAATATCAGTATTATAAATAATAAATATTTCATTTAATAGGTTATGTTATTTTTTTCTACATTTAAACACACCTGACTGGCGTGGATACAGAACCATTCCTCATCAATTTCTTCCAGTTTGGATTTGGACTTCTGGGGTCCTTCACCCTGATCTTCCTTCGGAGGGGTCTGAACGGCCAGAACAATATAATCTCTTTGTGAGGAGCACTAAAAATGGAAGAGATGGAGGACAATGAAGGGTGGAAGGTCACTGGACTTTGCTTTGGATATTGTAGGAAACATGAATATGGAGATAGCTGGTCCCATAGAGGACGCCTGATTGCCTGCCAATCAAACTGATTGTAATTTTTAAGCTGGACTCCAGAAAAACAGCTAAATTCACCAATAAAATGCATAACACGGATAGCTTTACTTTCTAAAGGATTTATGTTTCTGTTCATCCAATCTTTAGATTTACACAGCTCTGCCAAATAGCACAGTCCTGTCTGAAAGGCCAGACGACCTGATTTTTATTTTCTGCTGTAGTTCAGTAATACTAACAGGTCTTGTCCCTCCCCCAACCTGTGATTGGACAGTGAAAGGAGAAGCAGAACACTGATGAGCTCATCTCTGTCATTCTGCTCTCTCCTCCTGTTAGCATGTCTCTTGCTAGCACGCGACCACTGCAGAAAAACTGTTTGCCACTTTGTGCTGCTTCTCCCTGTCCCAGTCTGAGCACTGCTGTACAGGGATTGCAAACGTACTATGGACACTAATTTCTAATATACCGGAAGGAAGCCCAATGGACGAATGAATAAACTTGTATGGCAGGGTGACAACGCTCCTGCGGGTTCTAAGGTAATAACTCAGTGTGGTCAGCTTACAACAGGAAGTGCCAGGATCTCCAGGGAGGAAACTTTGTAACAGATTCACTAAAAATGTATTTCTTTAACCACTTCTGGACCGGAAGGATTTACCCCCTTAATGACCAGGTCCTATTTTGCGATTCAGCTCTGCGTTAATTTATCTTAAAATTGCGCGACGTTGTACCCAAATAAAATTGACGTCCTTTCCCTCCCTCCCCCCCCCCCCCCCCCCCAAGTAGAGCTTTCCTTTGGTGGTATTTGATCACCTGTGCGGTTTTTATTTCTTGCTCTGTAAACAAAAAAAGAGCGACGATTCTGAAAAAAAAAAAAAAAAAATGTTTTGCTTTCTGCTACATAACATTCCCAATAAAAAAATTTAATTAAAAATTTTCATTATTTTAGGCCAATTTGTTTTCTGCTACATATTTTTGGTAAAAAAAAAAATCCCAATAAGGGTATTTTGATTGGTTTGCGCAAAAGTTACAAGTCTACAAACTAGGGGAAAGATTTATGGCATTTTTTTTTTTTTTTTTTTAATAGTAATGGTGGCGATCTGCGATTTTTAGAGGGACTGTGACATTGCGGCAGACAGATCGGACCCCTAACTGACATTTTTGATACTTCTGGGGGGACCTGTGACATTACTACAGTAATCAGTGCTAAAAATATGCACTGTCACTGTACTAATGACACTGGCAGGGAAGGGGTTAAACCAGGGGTGATCCAAGGGTTAAATGTGAGCCTAGGGGGTGTGGTGGGGGGGGATGGGCTTGTAAAATTCAATACAGAGACCTGTGATCCTAAACAGGAGGATCACAGGAGCTCTGTGCTGATTGCTGAGAGAACAACGGTCTGTCGTGTTTACAACAGCAGACCGCTGTTCTTTCTTCACGGGGAGCGATCGCGGCCGCCGGCTCCGTGGATTGGCTTCCCCGCTGGCGAGTGAGCACGCGCTCCCCAGGATCGCTCCCGCGGACCGCCGTACAGGTACGGTGATTCGCAGGAACCTGCTGACCTGCCGGAAGAATTTGCCCCCTTAATAACCAGGTTAACCACTTCTGGACTGAGTCCATTTCTGACACTTGCTGTTTACAAGTTAAAATCAGTATTTTTAGCTAGAAAATTTACTTAGAACCCCCAAACATTATAGATATATGTTTTTTAGCAAAGACTCTGGAGAATAAAATAGCAGTCGTTGCAATATTTTTTGTCACGCGGTATTTGCGCAGCGGTCTTTCAAACGCCATTTTTTTGGGAAAAAATACATTTTACTGCATTTAGAAAAAACGAAACAGTAAAGTTAGCCCAATTTTTTTTTTGTATATTGTGAAAGATGAGGTCACACCGAGTAAATAGATACCGAACATGTTACGGTTTAAAATTCTGCATGCCCGCGGGAACTACAGTCATTACAAATCTCCATAGGCGACGCTTTAAAATTCTGTAACGGTTACCAATTTAGAGTTACAGAGGAGATCTTTTTATAGAATTATTGCTCTCACTCTGGCGATCGCAGCGATGCCTCACATGTGTGGTTTGAACAGGGCTTTCATTTGCGGGTGCGACTTCCATATGCATTTTCTTTCGTGCGCAAGCTCACAGCGACGGGGGCGCCTTAACATTTTTATTTTTTTCCTATTTATTTTAATTTTAGCACTTTTTAAAAAAAATAATAAATCTGATCACTTTTGTTGCTGTGAGAAGCAATTTAAACATCCCTTGTGACAGTAATAGGAGTGACAGGTACTCTTTATGGAGGGATCGGGGGAATGTGACAGTAATAGCAGTGACAGGTACTCTTTATGGAGGGATCGGGAGGAATGTGACAGTAATAGGAGTGACAGGTACTCTTTATGGAGGGATCGGGGGGGAATGTGACAGTAATAGGAGTGACAGGTACTCTTTATGGAGGGATCGGGGGAATGTGACAGTAATAGGAGTGACAGGTACTCTTTATGGAGGGATCGGGGGGAATGTGACAGTAATAGGAGTGACAGGTACTCTTTATGGAGGGATCGGGGGGGAATGTGACAGTAATAGGAGTGACAGGTACTCTTTATGGAGGGATCGGGGGGAATGTGACAGTAATAGGCAGTGACAGGTACTCTTTACGGAGGGATCGGGGGGAATGTGACAGTAATAGGCAGTGACAGGTACTCTTTATGGAGGGATCGGGGGGAATGTGACAGTAATAGGCAGTGACAGGTACTCTTTATGGAGAGATCGGGGGGGAATGCGACAGTAATAGGCAGTGACAGGTACTCTTTATGGAGGGATCGGGGGGGATGTGACGGTAATAGCAGTGACAGGTACTCTTTATGGAGGGATCGGGGGAATGTGACAGTAATAGGCAGTGACATGTACTCTTTATGGAGGGATCGGGAGGAATGTGACAGTAATAGGAGTGACAGGTACTCTTTATGGAGGGATCGGGAGGAATGTGACAGTAATAGGGAGTGACAGGTACTCTTTATGGAGGGATCGGGGGGGAATGTGACAGTAATAGCAGTGACAGGTACTCTTTATGGAGGGATCGGGGGGAATGTGACAGTAATAAGCAGTGACAGGTACTCTTTATGGAGGGATCGGGAGGAATGTGACAGTAATAGGCAGTGACAGGTACTCTTTATGGAGGGATCGGGGGGAATGTGACAGTAATAGGAGTGACAGGTACTCTTTATGGAGGGATCGGGGGGGAATGTGACAGTAATAGGCAGTGACAGGTACTCTTTATGGAGGGATCGGGGGGAATGTGACAGTAATAGGCAGTGACAGGTACTCTTTATGGAGGGATCGGGGGGAATGTGACAGTAATAGGCAGTGACAGGTACTCTTTATGGAGGGATCGGGGGGAATGTGACAGTAATAGGCAGTGACAGGTACTCTTTATGGAGGGATCGGGGGGAATGTGACAGTAATAGGAGTGACAGGTACTCTTTATGGAGGGATCGGGGAGGAATGTGACAGTAATAGGAGTGACAGGTACTCTTTATGGAGGGATCGGGGGAAATGTGACAGTAATAGGAGAGACAGGTACTCTTTACGGAGGGATCGGGGGAAATGTGACAGTAATAGGAGAGACAGGTACTCTTTATGGAGGGATCGGGGGGAATGTGACAGTAATAGGCAGTGACAGGTACTCTTTATGGAGGGATCGGGGGGAATGTGACAGTAATAGGAGTGACAGGTACTCTTTATGGAGGGATCGGGGAGGAATGTGACAGTAATAGGAGTGACAGGTACTCTTTATGGAGGGATCGGGGGAAATGTGACAGTAATAGGAGAGACAGGTACTCTTTATGGAGGGATCGGGGGAAATGTGACAGTAATAGGAGAGACAGGTACTCTTTATGGAGGGATCGGGGGGAATGTGACAGTAATAGGAGAGACAGGTACTCTTTATGGAGGGATCGGGGGAAATGTGACAGTAATAGGAGAGACAGGTACTCTTTATGGAGGGATCGGGGGGAATGTGACAGTAATAGGAGAGACAGGTACTCTTTATGGAGGGATCGGGGGAAATGTGACAGTAATAGGAGAGACAGGTACTCTTTATGGAGGGATCGGGGGAAATGTGACAGTAATAGGAGAGACAGGTACTCTTTATGGAGGGATAGGGGGGAATGTGACAGTAATTGGAGTGACAGGTACTCTTTATGGAGGGATCGGGGGGAATGTGACAGTAATAGGAGTGACAGGTACTCTTTATGGAGGGATCGGGGGAAATGTGACAGTAATAGGAGAGACAGGTACTCTTTATGGAGGGATCGGGGGGAATGTGACAGTAATAGCAGTGACAGGTACTCTTTATGGAGGGATCGGGGGAATGTGACAGTAATAGGAGTGACAGGTACTCTTTATGGAGGGATAGGGGGGAATGTGACAGTAATTGGAGTGACAGGTACTCTTTATGGAGGGATCGGGGGGAATGTGACAGTAATAGGAGTGACAGGTACTCTTTATGGAGGGATCGGGGGAAATGTGACAGTAATAGGAGAGACAGGTACTCTTTATGGAGGGATCGGGGGGAATGTGACAGTAATAGCAGTGACAGGTACTCTTTATGGAGGGATCGGGAGGAATGTGACAGTAATAGGAGAGACAGGTACTCTTTATGGAGGGATCGGGGGGAATGTGACAGTAATAGCAGTGACAGGTACTCTTTATGGAGGGATCGGGAGGAATGTGACAGTAATAGGCAGTGACAGGTACTCTTTATGGAGGGATCGGGGGGAATGTGACAGTAATAGGAGTGACAGGTACTCTTTATGGAGGAATCGGGGGAATGTGACAGTAATAGGAGTGACAGGTACTCTTTATGGAGGGATCGGGGGGAATGTGACAGTAATAGGAGTGATAGGTACTCTTTATGGAGGGATCGGGGGGAATGTGACAGTAATAGGCAGTGACAGGTACTCTTTATGGAGGGATCGGGGGAATGTGATAGTAATAGGAGTGACAGGTACTCTTTATGGAGGGATCGGGAGGAATGTGACAGTAATAGGCAGTGACAGGTACTCTTTATGGAGGGATCGGGGGAATGTGACAGTAATAGGAGTGACAGGAACTCTTTATGGAGGGATCGGGAGGAATGTGACAGTAATAGGCAGTGACAGGTATTCTTTATGGAGGGATCGGGGGGAATGTGACAGTAATAGGAGTGACAGGTACTCTTTATGGAGGGATAGGGGGGAATGTGACAGTAATAGGAGTGACAGGTACTCTTTATGGAGGGATCGGGGGAAATGTGACAGTAATAGGAGAGACAGGTACTCTTTATGGAGGGATCGGGAGGAATGTGACAGTAATAGGAGAGACAGGTACTCTTTATGGAGGGATCGGGGGGAATGTGACAGTAATAGCAGTGACAGGTACTCTTTATGGAGGGATCGGGAGGAATGTGACAGTAATAGGCAGTGACAGGTACTCTTTATGGAGGGATCGGGGGGAATGTGACAGTAATAGGAGTGACAGGTACTCTTTATGGAGGGATCGGGGGGAATGTGACAGTAATAGGAGTGATAGGTACTCTTTATGGAGGGATCGGGGGGAATGTGACAGTAATAGGCAGTGACAGGTACTCTTTATGGAGGAATCGGGGGAATGTGACAGTAATAGGAGAGACAGGTACTCTTTATGGAGGGATCGGGGGGAATGTGACAGTAATAGGCAGTGACAGGTACTCTTTATGGAGGAATCGGGGGAATGTGACAGTAATAGGAGTGACAGGTACTCTTTATGGAGGGATCGGGGGGAATGTGACAGTAATAGGAGTGATAGGTACTCTTTATGGAGGGATCGGGGGGAATGTGACAGTAATAGGCAGTGACAGGTACTCTTTATGGAGGGATCGGGGGAATGTGATAGTAATAGGAGTGACAGGTACTCTTTATGGAGGGATCGGGAGGAATGTGACAGTAATAGGCAGTGACAGGTACTCTTTATGGAGGGATCGGGGGAATGTGACAGTAATAGGAGTGACAGGAACTCTTTATGGAGGGATCGGGAGGAATGTGACAGTAATAGGCAGTGACAGGTATTCTTTATGGAGGGATCGGGGGGAATGTGACAGTAATAGGAGTGACAGGAACTCTTTATGGAGGGATCGGGGGGAATGTGACAGTAATAGGCAGTGACAGGTACTCTTTATGGAGGGATCGGGGGGAATGTGACAGTAATAGGAGTGACAGGTACTCTTTATGGAGGGATCGGGAGGAATGTGACAGTAATAGGAGTGACAGTTACTCTTTATGGAGGGATCGGGAGGAATGTGACAGTAATAGGAGTGACAGGTACTCTTTATGGAGGGATCGGGGGGAATGTGACAGTAATAGCAGTGACAGGTACTCTTTATGGAGGGATCGGGGGGAATGTGACAGTAATAGGAGTGACAGGTACTCTTTATGGAGGGATCGGGGGGAATGTGACAGTAATAGCAGTGACAGGTACTCTTTATGGAGGGATCGGGGGGGAATGTGACAGTAATAGGAGTGACAGGTACTCTTTATGGAGGGATCGGGGGGAATGTGACAGTAATAGGAGTGACAGGTACTCTTTATGGAGGGATCGGGAGGGAATGTGACAGTAATAGGAGTGACAGGTACTCTTTATGGAGGGATCGGGAGGAATGTGACAGTAATAGGCAGTGACAGGTACTCTTTATGGAGGGATCGGGAGGGAATGTGACAGTAATAGGCAGTGACAGGTACTCTTTATGGAGGGATCGGGAGGAATGTGACAGTAATAGGAGTGACAGGTACTCTTTATGGAGGGATCGGGAGGAATGTGACAGTAATAGGAGTGACAGGTACTCTTTATGGAGGGATCGGGGGGGAATGTGACAGTAATAGGAGTGACAGGTACTCTTTATGGAGGGATCGGGAGGAATGTGACAGTAATAGGAGTGACAGGTACTCTTTATGGAGGGATCGGGGGGAATGTGACAGTAATAGCAGTGACAGGTACTCTTTATGGAGGGATCGGGGGGGAATGTGACAGTAATAGGAGTGACAGGTACTCTTTATGGAGAGATCGGGGCTCTAAAAGACCCCAAACCCCTCCACTGCACTTCAATGTACTCAAAATGCCTAAATCGGCATTTTGAATACTGACAGTTTTTTAAATTTGGCGCCTTTAGCCACCTGGTAACCCGGATGTGACGTCATGGACGCCGCTTCCGGGTTACTACATCGGAGACCTGATCAAAGCCGAATTCGGCTTTGATCGGGACTCCAACCAGCCGGTGGATGTGGCCGCTGGTTGCTCGGGTCTCATGGTGGGACGGGAGACATGGGCAGAGCCGCGAATTGCGGCGGGAGGAGGGGGGCGTCCCCTCCCGCTCGCTGGGGTAACGGCAGAGCGGCGTTCGAGCTGCATCGGTTATTACCGCCTGAAAGGCGACCGCCAGCTCTAAAGGACGGTATCGGGGTGATGCCTGCAGCTGCAGATCATCCCGCTACAACCACTTCTCTGAGCCGATGTCGATTCGTGGGAAGTGGTTAAATGCACTTCAAATACAAAATAAAATATATAAAAAGCATTGACGCAGTTTTTTTCTTTTTTTTTTCGATCGCTGTGCGTTGTACTTACTTGCCCTATAAGAAGTCCGGTAACAAAGTTGTTTTTTTGTTGAGTGATTCTTGTAAAATAATGTTGAACGGATTCATCGACATAATAACTCCTCCCCATTCTTCAGGAATTTGTATCCGGAAAGTATCAGAAAATCTGCAACACAAACAAATGTTATTCAACGCATTTACTGAGGGGATTTCCTCTTGAGCATAAAAAAAAAAAAAAAGACGTAAACCCCAATTGAATATTCGGTTTGCTAAAGCAGTGTGTGTCTTATCCCCTTCACCTCAGAAAGATTTACCCCCCCCCCCCCCCCACACACACACACCCCTTCATTACCAGGCCATTTTTTGCTATTCAGACTAAATTTTTTAAAAAAAATAAAATAAAATAAAATGTTTACTGCTGTAAAATATACCCATACACTACTAGATACTCCCCAACTCAGATCACACCCCCCCAGATACCTCCCCAATTTAGATCGCACCCCCAGACATCCCCCCACTTAGGTCACACCCCACAGATATCCCCACTCTGATCACACCCCACCACATAGCCCCCCCCCACTCAGATCACACCTCCCAGATACTCCTCCACTCAGATCACACCTCCACTCAGATCACACTCCCCAGAAACCCTCCCCCCCACCGATCACACTCCCCAGAAACCCTCCCCCCCACCGATCACACTCCCCAGAAACCCTCCCCCCCCCACCGATCACACTCCCCAGAAACCCTCCCCCCCCCCACCGATCACACTCCCCAGAAACCCTCCCCCCCACCAATCACACTCCCCAGAAACCCTCCCCCCCCCCACCGATCACACTCCCCAGACACCCTCCCCCCCACCGATCACACTCCCCAGACACCCCCCCCACCCCCATCACACTCCCCAGACACACCCCCCACCCCCATCACACTCCCCAGACACCCCCCCACCCCGATCACACTCCCCAGACACCCCCCCCACCCCGATCACACTCCCCAGACACCCCCCCCACCCCGATCACACTCCCCAGACACCCCCCCCACCCCGATCACACTCCCCAGACACCCCCCCACCCCCGATCACACTCCCCAGACACCCCCCCCCACCCCCATCACACTCCCCAGACACACCCCCCACCCCGATCACACTCCCCAGACACCCCCCCCCCCCCACCGATCACACTCCCCAGACACACCCCCCCACCCCGATCACACTCCCCAGACACCCCCCCCCCACCCCCATTACACTCCCCAGACATACCCCCAACCCCCCCAAACACCCCCCACCCCCGATCACACTCCCCAGACACCCCCCCCCACCCCCGATCACACTCCCCAGACACCCCCCCACCCCCGATCACACCCCCCAGACACACCCCCCCCCCACCCCGATCACACTCCCCAGACACCCCCCCCCCACCGATCACACTCCCCAGACACACCCCCCCCCCACCCCGATCACACTCCCCAGACACCCCCCCCCACCCCCATTACACTCCCCAGACACCCCCCCACCCCCCACCCCCGATCACACTCCCCAGACACCCCCCCCCACCCCCGATCACACTCCCCAGACACCCCCCCCCCACCCCCGATCACACTCCCCAGACACCCCCCCCCCACCCCCGATCACACTCCCCAGACACCCCCCCCCACCGATCACACTCCCCAGACACACCCCCCCCCACCCCGATCACACTCCCCAGACACCCCCCCCCCACCGATCACACTCCCCAGACACCCCCCCCCCACCGATCACACTCCCCAGACACCCCCCCCCCCACCGATCACACTCCCCAGACACCCCCCCACCCCCATCACACTCCCCAGACACACCCCCCCCACCCCGATCACACTCCCCAGACACCCCCGATCACACTCCCCAGACACCCCCCCACCCCGATCAACACTCCCCAGACACCTCCCCCACCCCAATCAACACTCCCCAGACACCCCCCCACCCCGATCACACTCCCCAGACACCCCACCCATATCACACAACCCAGACCCCCCCCCCCAAACTTAGATCATACATCCCAGATACCCTAACTCAGATCACACCTCCAGACATCCCCCCCCCCCCACTTAGGTCACCCCCCAGATATCCCCAATCTGATCACATCCCCCTCCCAGTTATCTCCCCTACTCTGATCACACCCCACTCAGATCACACCCCCCAGATACTCCCCCACCCTGATAATGCTCCCCAGATTCCCCACCAGATCTCTCCACTCTGATCACACCTCCAGATCCCTCCCTCCCCCACACAGCATGGTGCTCACTGCCTGCACACTCGGGATTGAGATCCGCTCCGCATGCTTGGATCCGTTCTCCCTGCTTTCTCAGTGACAGAAGGGGAACAAAAACCTCCACCGACTCCTCTCTCCTACCGGGCCCAGCGTGGAGGTTTTGTTTTTGCCTGCTGCCTGTGCTTCCTTATGGTGGAGGTGGCCCTGTCTGCGCCCCTCTAAATGTTGTGCCTGGGGTGACCACACTGGATGCCCCCCCACATTTCTGCTTATGTGTATGTTTAGCCAAATACTTTATCCTTGGTTTTGAATAAAGTGGGGGAGGGTTAGAACCCCTGTCAGGTTTTTCCTGCTATCCATATATGTTGGAGCAGCAACAGCTGTCAGAGCCGACACGAAGCCCCGGCCATGACCGGGTGCTTTTGTGTGATTGGGGGGGCGCCCCAGCCACCCCCCCACATTATTATTATTACAGCTCTACCTTTTATCCCCAGCACGGACTATGCTGCCTGTCACTGACTCTGGATCAATGACACGTCACAGGAGACCCTGCCAGCTTCTACAGAGAGTCAGCCGGGGGCCCCCATCGAAATCTCACTATAGGGCCCCATGATTCCTAACATACTGTGTTCATAGTATGACGTATTATGGAGCGCACTCTCCACCAATCACCTTGCAGCATAACTGATACAGTAGAATTACAGTAGAATTATACAATGTAACCATGAGTATGGCTCCGCCCCCATCTGATCATTTCATCAGTCAGTGGAACTGATAATATAATCCAAAAAAGTGCAGCGCTAAAATATCAGTGACATAAATAATAAACTTAAAAGTTCATATAAAAGAAACAACAAAGCGGGAGTGACTATAGAACCAATAAAAGAAGTCCCATATTGCAGGTGAATCCAGAAATATAATATTTTGGCGACCCCAGACGCAATTGTCCACTCGCCCCTTCTATGAGCCGGCTACCACTGTTTTTATGCTGATTGGATACATGCGGGACGCCGCTGTTTGGATCCCCAGCTACTATATTCTATGTGCCTGTTCTTCTCTACCTACATGTGAGTAGTTTTTTTAATAAACATATTATTTATACCTTACGGCAGGGGTGGGGAACCTTTTTTCTGCCAAGGGCCATTTGGGTATTTATAAAACCATTCGGGGGCCATACAAAATTATCACCTTAAAAATTAGCCTGTTATATTTGGTCAAATATTTAATTATCTCACCCCTAATGTGATGGCTGCAACTGCTTCTCTTTGGTGAGGTGTGGGATGTTAGCTGGTATTGATGATGTTGCTACTGGCAACTGGTTTTCCAGGTTTGTGTCGGTCAGTCTGGAGCGCAGTCGACTTTTTTGTGATGGTAAGTTTTGAAAAGAACTGCTGGCAGGTACTGCTGGTGGGTACAGCTGGCTCAGGCTGATACTGCTGGCTTGTACTGTGCTGTGAGTACTGCTGGATGGTACTCCTGGCTCAGGCTGATACTGCTGTGGGTATTGCTGGCTGGTACTGCTGACTCAGGCTGGTACTGTGCTGTAGGTACTGCTGACTCAGGCTGGTACTGTGCTGTAGGTACTGCTGACTCAGGCTGGTACTGTGCTGTAGGTACTGCTGGCTGGTACTGATGGCAGTGGTGTATTTAGGTTTGGTGCTGCCCTAGGACTGACTAAACTTGGGCACCCCTAATTTAAATATGACCCACCCCTTCCTGTAAAGGCCACACCCTTTCATGTTTATGACCCGCCCTGTCATCTGTATACCACAACCACAGTCTATCAGTGCCCAACAGTGCAGCCTCATCAGTTCCCATAAGTTTAGCTTCATCAATGCCCATCAGTGCAGCCTTTTCAGTGATCAGTGCAGCCTCATTGCTGCCCATCAGTGCATCCTCATCAGTGCAGCATATCAACGCGGCCTCATCAGTGGCCATCAGTACATCCCCATCAGTTGAAACAAGTGCAGCCTCTCAGTGCACATCTGTGCTGCCTTATCAGTGCAGCCCTATCAGTGCAGTTTATCAGTCCTGCCTCATCAGTGCAGTCTATTAGTGCCTATAAGTGCAACATATCAGTGCAGCTCCATCAGCTTTTTTGCTGCCCCCCTGCAAAGTGTTGCCCTAGGCCTGGGCCTTGTTGGCCTAGGCCAAGATACAGCACTGACTGATGGCTGGTACTGTGCGGTGGGTACTGCTGGCTGGTACTGCTGGCTCAGGCTGGTACTGCTGGCATGTACTGCTGGCTGGTACTGTTGTAGGTACTGCTGGCTCTGGCTAGTACTGCTGGTTCTGCTGTGAGTACTGCTGGTTCTGGCTGATACTGCTGTGTGTACTGCTGGCTCTGGCTGGTACTGCTGTGTGTACTGCTGGCTCTGGCTGGTGGACCTGTGTGTGCTGCTGGCGGGAAATGCTGGCTAGGAGAAGTGTAGCAGAGCCATGCTGGAGGAAGAGGCGATGTTTTCTGTATTGGTCACAGGTGGAGTGCATTTGATAGCTCTCCGCCTGTGATATCACTCAGACTGTCATAACAGAGCCGGAACTATACAGGAAGCATCGGCTCCATTCTGACAGATCAGCTGAGAGACACAGACTCAGCTGCATGGGGGGCCGGACCAGATGACTTCGGGGGCCGCATATGGCCCCCGAACAGTAGGTTCCCCACCCCTGCCTTACGGGATTACGCTACGGTCTAGTTTTGTACCATTCTTCTTTTTTACACCCTCATCTGACTTCCGTGGAGTTACCTTGAGGAATATATCATCTTCTGGTGTTATCCATGACCCCTTGGAGTCCCTGAGATTCATGTTGTACCTGGTAAGGCTGTCTCATTCATTTGAGTAGCCATGGCTGTTTGGTAAGCTGCTTCTTACACTTGTGCACTGAGGTGTCCCCTGTCCACAGAATTCCTGGGTGTCACAAGGAGGAAGAACTGCTTTATATTTACATTTCTGGATTCACCTGCAATATGGGACTTTTTTTATTGGTTCTATAGTCACTCCCGCTTTGTTGTTTCTTTTATATGAACTTTTAAGTTTATTATTTATGTCACTAATATTTTAGCGCTGCACTTTTTTGGATTATATTGTTTGCTGATCATTGTCTGTGGATCATGTGCCAGCTGCTTTATACACTGTATCACTAGAATCTTGTTATTTTTCACTTATTTGTTTAGCGCAGAAATTCCCACATTTTTATCAGTGGAACTGATAGAGCTCAGAATTGGGAGCGGATTTCCTCCCGCGGCCGGCGTTCCATATGGGACAGTGACTGCGCTAACAGCTGCATCACCAGTGAAAAGCTACAGCTTAAAGTGACCAGACCCATATCAATGTGATCACCCAACCGATCAATTAGGTGAAGTCGATTGGCCATGGCAGAATTTTTTCAGTCACATGATTGACTTTTTACCAGATTGTTTCTGATTGATCGTCTTGTCAGACAATACTGTCGATGTTTTACTCAACAATGAATCGCTTGTGTGTGATCGCTCATATCTCGATGTCTATGGCCACCTATAGAGCTTGTCTACACGTGGCAAGGACTGTCACTCCTCTGAAAAGCGATCTGTGCTCGGGTGCAGGTGGCCTGTCCTAACCCCCCAAATGCCACTATGGTTGCTGCGTGACACCATTCATGGGATACGTCCGGCGGGTGGCAGTGCCTGCGGAACGTGACAGGGGGTGTCATTTCTTATGCACCATGTGTACATCCCTGGCCTCGGAGATTAAGGGGTAGCAAATGGGGGGCGGTAAAACATGGCTTGACTGCACGTTTTTTATCTCCCCCCCTCAATCACAAGTGTAAATGAGGCAAAAATTAATTTAGGGGTTTCAATTTCCGGAATCATATGCAGATAATCTCTCTTACCTCTTCCAGGATGGTCTTCCTTTCTGTCTCGCTCCTCTCTCCCTCCTCTACGACTGTCTCGCTCCTCTCTCCCTCTGCTGTCTCTCTGCTCTCCTCTCTGTTACAATGTAAAGCTTTGCTCCAGCATGTTTCCTCCTCCAGGAATCCAGAACGAGGCTTGGAACTCAGCGCAGTGCATTGTGGGAGAAGCCTCCTTCTGGTGATCTGTAGGACTACGTGGTGTCTCGGTGCTTCCTGTGTGATGTCACAAGGCCCCTCCCTCTCCCCTCTCCAATCACAGGCATTGCCTGGAGGAAGTCATCCAATCAACAACTTGAAACAATGTCTCTGTGCGAATCCAGACAGCTTCTTAAAGGGGAACTCCACTTTCATGGGAACAAAATGAAAAATATTAAAATTGCAATACAAGTCATATTGTAATGATCTTTCCTTTTCTTTTTTTTGGGGGGGGGGGTAAAACTAATTTTATTTATTATATTTTAAATTTTTAATGGAATTTTAATTTAACAATTTAAACAATAACATTTACGGTTATTTGTTACTTCTGTCTCATTGCTTAGTACATTGTAGCAACAGTTAGGAAGGTGAAGAAAATTACAGGAGTACAAGGTAACAATTAACCACTTTACCACCGGAGGATTTTGCTGTCTTACGTCCAGCCCACTTTTTGCGATTCGGCACTGTGCGAATTTAACTGACAATTGCGCGGTCGTGCGACGCTGTACCCAAACAAAATTTACGTCCTTTTTTTTCCCACAAACAGAGCTTTCTTTTGGTGATATTTGATCACCTGTGCGATTTTTACTTTTTGCGCTATAAACAAAAAAAAGAGCGTTTATTTTGAAAAAATAACAATATTTTTAACCTTTTTTATATGAAATTCCCCCCAAAAAAAATGTAAAAATCAAAAATGTTTGGTAAAAAAAAAAATCACAATAAGCGTATTTTGATTGGTTTGCACAAAAGTTATTGCGTTTACTAACACTTGTGCAACTTCAATTTGCGCGATTTTACCCGCTACTTTTTGCCGGGAGTTTGACTGGGCTTATAATGTCTTTTCCTCAAAACGCATCAAAATCATGGCAAAAGTAGTGCAGGGACTATTTTGAAGTCGTGCGACTTCAAGTCGCACAGATATGAATGGGGCTCATTGGGAATAATGGAGAACGACTTGTCATGCGATTTTGCAGCCCCAAATTGCATGACAAGTCACACAAGTGTGAAAGGGGCCTTATGGACAGATCGGGGGGTCTAAGACCCCAAACCCCTCCTCTGCACTTCAATGTATTCAAAATGCCGAAATTGGCTTTTGTGAATACTGACAGCTTTTTTAAATCTGCGTCTTTAGCCACCGAGTAAACCGAAAGTGGCGTCGCTTCAGAGTTACTACATCGGAGACCCAATCAGGCTTTGTTCGGGACTCCAACCAGCTGTCACACGTTCCCTCCCGCTCGCTGGGATAACGGTGGTGCGACTGCTGAGCCGCATTGCCTGCTATCTTCTGAAAGCCAACCGCTGGCTCTAAAGAATGGTACCGGGGTGATGCCTGCAGCTGCAGATCATCCCCCTACAACCACTTCTCTGAGCCAACATACAGGTGCAGGGACAGTGACAGGTATAGGTACAGGGACACGTACAGATACAGGTATAGGTACAGATAAAGATACAGATATAGGTACAGGTAAAGAGACAGATATAGTGACAGGTACAGGTAAAGGTATATGTACAGATATAGGTAAAGGTATGTAAGTTAGCAGGAAGTGGTTGTAAACCCATCCATATACCCAGTGCGGTGACTGTCCTTAGGTGATACACAGAGATGAAACAAATCCCCCTACATACGTTGTACCAGTTTATCTGCAGTCCTCTCTTCTCTACACCTGTTCAAAGTGCAGAATTAATACGGCTTGTCTGAGAGTTCAGAAAAAAAAAAAAAAAAAGGGGGGCGCAGAGCTGAAATCCCACTCTACAGTGAGGAGAGCTCTGAGAGCTGATTGGAGCCCCCCCTCCCCTAATTCCTGTCCCTCTACACAGGAACAAAGCTGAGGCTTTCAATCACAGGTTGTGTGCTGGAGGTCCCCCCCCCCCCCCGCCCCTGTCACCTTTTATCTCTTGGTGTCAGGAAAAACTTGTCAGAAGTGACTCATGCTGATAGCAGAGGAATGAGGCAGCAGACAGAAATTACACTTAAGCCCCGTACACATGTACCGATTGTCGGCCGAACGATCGGCCGTCTTTTGTCCAGGGCTGTCGTGTCCACTGAAAAGTGCAAAAGACTGCACAAGAATTTTGTCGGCCGACAACAGCCGACTGCAGAAGTGATGTCATGTGATGGTTAACTTTCCTTGTCTTTTTTCTTCTCTGAGCATGCCCAGTCTTGCAAATCTGCTGATTGTCTGCCGAAATCTGTACTGACTGGCGAACAATCGGCTGTTCTGTTGTCGGCGTACAAAAATTTTAATGCCTGCAGGACAGATTCTGTTCGGCCGAAAATGCGCTGTCGGAAGCATCATACTAATAAGCCAACAATCGGCCGATCGCTCGGCGGCCGACAATCGGTACGTGTGTACGGGGCTTTAGTGCTCTGGACTGAGACAAGTACACACTGTAGAGAGAGATGCTTTGGTCATATTTCATGTCTGAGCTTTCCAACCACTTTAAATGTGAAGTATTTTTATATATTTTTTCCAACAGTGGAATAGTCATAGTATGGCCATACAACTGCTTTAAAAATCGGCCCCTAAATGTTATAACTCCAGGGGCCCCTCCATCAGTATCATACATCAAGGAAAAAAAAAAAATCTATGATTAAATTGTAACAATGTCACACAACACACACGGGTCTAGTTTTTTCTGATCTGAAGATGTTTAATGCGGTTTATTGATCTCACATAGCGGATAATCGGACAAATGTTCTTTTCAAGTTAGGTAATAGTCTTTCCGACTTCTTTACTGATTTAGTGTCATCTGAATTCAGCATCGTACAGATATCAAAGTCTTTCTTTATATTGTCTGTTATTTTTAAAAAGAGATTCCTTTTTTTTGTTTCTTTTTTTTACCTTTTTCATTTTTGCTTTTTATCTTTGTTTTTTGTTTTTTTCCCCCCACTTTCTTATTGTTTTTCCTTTTTTTTTCCTCCCCTTTTCATTTCTTCTTTTTGTTTTTCTTTGCCTTAAAAAAAAAGAAACTAAAACAAAGGAAAAGAAAAACAAAAAGAAGAAATGAAAAGGGGAGGAAAAAAAAAATGTAGAAAAAAAAAGACAAAGGAAAATAGGAAAAACAAAAAGAAGGGGAAAAAAAAACAAAGATAAAAAAGCAAAAAAGAAAAAGAAAAAAAAAAGAAACAAAAAAAAAAAGGAAAAAAGAAGAAAGGATTAAAAATTAAAGAAAAAGAAAAAAAAAAAGGCAAAAGTGGGAGAAAAAAAAATATATAAGTACCTCACAACCATAACTTCCTCCGTGTGCAAATATAAACTATAAATAGAATCAGATTTTGATACATGAAGACAAAGATACATTTTCTTCTTCATATTAATCACATGAACATAAATATCTAAAAATAAAAATTCTTCATCTGTAAGATTGTTCAGTTTTTATCTTCCTATTATTACAAAATAAAGATTTCCGTTTTTAAAAAGGTCTAAAATTCAGCCTGCCCCCCCCTGATGGAGGGGAACAGCGGGCCCAGCCCATATAGTAACAGCAGTTGGGGGGGGGGGGGGGGATTGCATAGTGGATAAAGTGTCTGGGAATCTACATGGGGTGAGATGAGAGATTGGAAGACAGGTTAAATGTCCTGATGCCGCCTCCCTCCGTCTATGTATGGGTACCTTGGTCCATGAGATTTCAGTGGCAGTAGTCATGACTCCTCCCCTCCGGTGACACCATGTTGAAGGTGTCACTCCACAATAATTTGTCTATACTTTCAGGAAGGGGGGGGGGACACCATTTGGCATTGTAACAGTTGCAGATATTGGGTGGAAGGAAAGATTTCTGGTGGGAAGAGGTATAATGTGCTACAGCAAATGTGATATGAGTTATGGGTGGAGCCGCCCTTTAACCTGAGGCTGACTCTTGGAGGTTCAGCAGGGAGGGCTGGGGGGCAGGTGACCCCACACTTCCAGCAACTTCATGCGCTCCGCGGGTGGCGTAGAGAAGTAAAGCGTCTGCTCCTCGGAGTACTTCTCCTCCGCCGGCAGCACATCGCGGTACTTCCCGTCCCGCCAGTTAAAGTTGAAGTTCTCCAGCAGGCGGATCCGGTCCTCCCGGGTCGGGACACAGTCTATAGGCTCAGGCTTCTCCAAGCTGGGGGCCCGGACATCGGTGAACACCAGCACAGCGCGGATGGCGAACCAACCGCCATAGGATGGGTGGATGCAAACCCCGAACATCTTCTGCAACAACAAAAATACAAAGGAGAAATGAGAAACTGGACAACAGCTGAAATCCAACAGAGAGGGACACCTGGTGGACAGTCTGCTGATCTTCTTGACCATTGGGTTATATTACCCCCTACAGGGGTAGGACACTAGGCAGAAAAATAACTTGTCTACGCCAATGGGCAGTCCCAGGATGCATACTCCCCCTCTCTGCTATAGGTACTCAGTTTTGTTACAAGCAGTGTGACGGTATACACCATCACTGGAATTTAAAGACAGATAAGTAATGGTTTGGATTGCTTCATATTTGCCAGCAATATCTCCATATAGAAATATTAAGATTTATTCCCATTTGCCATGAAATCTGTAATTCCTAAATGCTGTGTATATTACATATCTTTCAATGTCAGCAAGGTTTTCCTTTTGTTTGTGTATTGGGAGGGAATATGGATTGCCCTGTCTCATTGTAAGTGCTAATGACCTCCCATTGTTCTGTGTCTGGCTATTGTGTACATCGATTGCCCCCTGGGGGCTTCTGTCTCATTGCACATAACAGTCCTTCTGGTCAAGCTATCGGACCAATCCCTGCTGACTCATTTTCAAGTCCTCATTTGCATGGCTAAGGAGGACCTGAAGGAGACCACAGGTACTTTACAATTGACCAATAGGAAAGCGGTTGTTGGGTGCGGGATGTTCCAAATTCTGTATATAAGTCTTGTTCAATAAAGTTGTTTTGAGTTCCTTTACCTCAATCTAGAGTTCTGTCTCTTATTGGGGGAATCTGAAGCAAGCGATTGCTATGTCCTCCATACTCCCTTGGATAATCCCTAAGCTCTTGTAAGAGCTTCTAATAGAGCTTGTTCTGCTGCACTCTCTGGGGAAAGAGGGTCACCCACAGGAACCTGGAGCCTTGTCGTAGGTCCAGGGTCGGTAGAAGATTGCAAGACCCTAACCAAGCTGCGGCGGTTTGTGGGGTCTGAAGTGGTTATGGTGTCTGGTAGAGTGCTTGGAGCCCTTGGGAAGCACTAGGAGCATCTGTCAATGGAGGTACCCAGTCCGGGGTGCCCTGATCCGTTACAAGCAGTGTCAGAAGTAATACAACTCCACAGAGGGGTGGGTGCTGTGTCCATCGATGAACATCAGAGAAATGGATTTTACGGTAAGTCAAAAATCCCATTTTCTCTTTCGTTCATTGACTGACACAGCTCCTGATCTTCATAACCATTGGGATGTCCCAAAGCCGTGTCAAACATGAGGGGTGGGAACAGCAAGATAAAAAATTCCCAAGGCTAAACCAGGTATCAGGAGCTCAACCAAAACAACTGGAGCCCACCTGAAAAACAATACACCCTCAAAGAGGGAACAAGCGCCCTTAACCACTTTAGGACCGGAGGATTTTCCTGCTTTACGTCCAGGCCACTTTTTGCGATTCGGCACTGTGCGACTAACTGACAATTGCGCGGTCATGCAACGCCGCACCCAAACGAAATTTATGTCCTTTTTTTCCCCACTAACAGAGCTTTCTTTTGGTGGTATTTGATCCCCTCTGCGCTTTTCATTTTTTGCGATATTAATAAAAAAATGTGACGATTTCTAAAAAATAATATTTTTCTACTTTGACAGTTAAAAAATATCCAATATATTCAATTTTTGTCATATATTTAGGCCAAAATGTATTTAGCTACATGTCTTTGACAAAAAAATTCTCAATGAGCGTATTTTTAACCGCTTTAAGACCGGAAGATTTTACCCCATTCCTGACCAGGCCATATTTTGCGATTCGGCACTGCGTTACTTTAAACGGACAATTGCGCAGTTGTGCGACGCTGTACCCAAAATAAATTTATGTCCTTTTTTTCCCACAAATAGAGCTTTCTTTTGGTGGTATTTGATCACCTGTGCAATTTTTACTTTTTTGCGCTATAAACAAAAAAAGAGCGACAATTTTTAAAAAATAACAATATTTTTCACATTTTTTTATATGAAATTTCCCAAAAATAAAAATGTAAAAATCAAAATGTTTTAACATTTTAGGCCAATTTGTTTTCTGCTACATATGTTTGGAAAAAAAAAAAAAAAAAAAAAAAAAAAAAAAAATCGCAATAAGCGTATTTTGATTGGTTTGCGCAAAAGTTATCGCAGCTACTAACTACGGGAAATTTATGTCATTTTTATTGTTTTTTTTTTTAACTAGTAATGGCGGCGATCTGCGATTTCTTTTTTGCGGGACTGCGACATTGCGGCGGACAGATCGGACCCCTGACATTTTTGGGGGTACCAGTGACATTACTACAGTAATCAGTGCTATAAATATGCACGGTTACTGTAAAAATGACACTGGCAGGGAAGGGGTTAACTTTTATTGGTGATCAAGGGGTTAATGTATGCCTGGTGCTTACTGACGTGTGTGGGGGGGGGGGGAGGGGACTGAGTGACACAGGGACAGATCGCAGGTTGAGCTATGCTGAATCCTGTAATCTGTCCCTGCCTGTCACTTAGGAGATCCGCCCGCTTTGTTTACACAAGCGGGCGGATCTCCTCACTCGATCCCCAGACGATCGGGAAAGAGCGGCGGTGATCACCGCCTCTCCTCCCCTGGCCCGACTCCCGCTGTGTCTGAATACAGCGGGAGCGAGCCTCCGGCGGCGCGTACGCGCCGCCCACAAGGGGAGGAGTCCAGCGACGTAGACCTGCGTCGCTGGACGATAACGAACCACTTTGCCGCAGTACGCTCCATGTGAGCGGTCGAAAAGTGGTTAAACAGCAGCCTGCAAAACCTTGCGGCCAAAAGAGGCATCTGCAGATGCCAACACATCCACTTTATAGAACTTTGTGAAAATGTGCCCCGACCAAGTAGCTGCCATGCACATCTGTGCCACTGACGCCTAATAATGAAATGCCCAAGAAGCACTGAGCACCAGCATAGCGTGTGCCCTCAGAGGGAAAAGGAGAAACCTGACCCTTAATCGAATAGGCCTGAGTCACCGTCTGTCTGATCTATATAGAAATGGTCGCAGAAAAAGCGGATAGTCCTTTTCGAGGTCCATTCATAAGCACAACTAGCGAGTCTGACTTCCTAAAAGACGCCGTAGCTGCCAGGTACACCCAAATAGCCCGAACCACATCGGAGAATGCAAAACAATTTCCTTAGGATGTTCTGGCCTGGGACACAGGGAAGGCAACACAATGTCCTCATTCATATGGAAATCAGAGACCACCTTTGGAAGGAATGAAAGACTGGGGGCGAAGAACCACCTTATCTTTGTGGACCACCAAATAAGAGGAACGACAAGACAACGCCGCCAATTCCAACACCCAGCGCGCAGAGACGATAGCCACCAAAAAGGGATAGTGTAAGCAGGGAAATCCCTCGAATATTTTTGAAGGGAGGCTTCTGCAGAGCTGAAAGCACCAAGTTGAGATCCCAAGGCAGGAGTGGGGAGTCAAATGTTGAACCCCCTAAATAAAAGTACGCACCAGGGAGTGCGTGGCCAAGGGTCGTTGAAAGTAGACCATCAAGGCCGACACCTGACCCTTAATGGTACTCAAGGCCAGTTTCTGCTCAACCCCTCATTGAAGGAAGGTCAAGACCTGAACCACCGAAAAATAAAGAGGGTGAACAGAAAGCGACTCACACCACGAAATGTAAGCTTTCCACATATGATAGTAGATATTCCTAGAAGTAGACTTCCTAGCCTTCAGTAGTGTGGGAATCACAGACCCAGACAAACCTCTATCCTTCAGCACCTGGCTTTCAACAGCCAAGCCGTCAAAGCCAGCGTCTGTAAAGCAGGATGGAAAATTGGCCCTTGGGACAGAAGATCCTCCCTGAGAGGTAGTGTCCAAGGGGCATCGGTGACCAGCCACACCAGATCGGCGTACCAAGACTGGCAAGGCCAATCCGGGGTCGGGTCAATAGAATGACCAGAATTCCTTCTGCCCCGATCCTGCGCAAGAGTCTCGGCAGAAGCTTGAGAGGAGGGAAAGCATAAATCAGACGATACTGGCACCCTGGACACCAGCGTGTCTGTGGCGTCAGCTAGCGGATCCCGTGACCGTGCCACAAACCTGTGCACCTTCCTGTTGAGCCGAGACGCCAACAGATCCATCTCGGGGGTGTCCCACCGGAGACACAACTGATGAAACACCCCTGGATGAAGGCACCACTCCCCTTGATCCAACGCATGCCGACTGAGATAATCCGCCTGACAATTTTCCACCCCTGGAAAGTTCACGGCGGAGAGGGCCTGAAAAAAAACTTTCTGCCCAGGACATTGATTGGGAGGCTGCACTCTTCCAGTGTCCAAACTCCCTGAGCGGAGTGCCGACCCAGGACACCTCCCCACCTGGACAGACTGGCATCCGTGGTGAGCACTGTCCAATACAGGGTAAGAAAAGATTTGCCCTGGAGAGCGAAGCCATCAGATCAGAGACCGTTTTGTTTTTTCGGCTCAGCCGGATCTGATTGTCCAGAGACTTCAGACACTTGTCCCATTTGGACAAGATCTCCCTTTGCAGGGACCTCGTATGGAACTGTGCAAACGGGACCTCCTCGAAGGTAGACACCATCAGGCCCAGAACCCTCATTCAAGTCCAGAGGGACGACCACCTGCTGGATAGCAAGAGATGAATACCAGCATACAACTTCTGGAGTTTGTCCAGAGTAAGGAAAACTCTGGCTAGAGCCGAGTCCAGAGTCAGACCCAGATAGTCCAGTTTCGTAGAAGGAACCAGAGCTGACTTCTGAAAATTCAGAAGCCAGCCGAACTCCCTCAGAGTCCATATAGCGATGTCCACGTTGTCCATCAAGAAGGAGACTCTGCTCCCAAGAGAGTCCAGGTAGCCCAGCACTGCGATTCCTCTCTGACGTAACAACGCCAACACCTTTGTGAAGACCCGAGGAGCAGAGGCGAGACCAAAGAGTAATGCCACATACTGATAATGCTCCTTTCCCACGGCAAAGCGGAGGAAGCGGTGGTGACAAACACATATTGGAATGTGTAAGAAAGCGCCCTTGATGTCGATAGAGGCAAGGAAATCCCCCTGATGCAAGGATGCCACCACTGTGCGAACAGACTCTATTCTGAACTTCTGTACCCACACAAAGCAGTTCAGAGCCTTGAGATCCAGAATTGGACGCACCTTGTCTTCTTTCTTCGGAAACGATAACAGGTTTAAATAAAACCCCTGAAAAAGTTCCAGAGTTGGAACTGGAACAATTATCCCTTGAAGTAACAGGTGTTGCAATCGGTCCATGAACAGACGCACGATGGAAGGAAAGAACCTCCCTTTAGGGTAAGAAGGAAACTAGATCTTGTAGCTGGACCATATCACTTTGTGGACCCACTTGTCTTGCATCAAGGAGGCCCATGGGTTTGGAAACCAGCGAAGATGTCCCCCCACCCCTGGCATGAGTGAGGGCACAACTTCATGCAGAAGGAGCCTTGTCTGCAGGTTTGCACTTACCAGACCAAGTTCTCTTGGATCCTCCCAAGGAGGCCTTGAAAGGCTTTGAACCCTTGTCAGCCGACCCTGAGGGACGAAAAAGCTTCCTGTAAGCCGAGAAGGACGGGCCACGTCTAAGGTTCCTTACCCTTTCTAGTCTGTGGAAGAAAGGTGCTCTTCCCCCCTGTGGGACTCTTAAGGATGTCATCCAGGGTAGCTCCAAACAGGCAATCTCCTTCAAAGGGAAGATCAGTCAAGGCTTTTTTGTCCGCAGACCAACATTTGAGCCACAAAACACGCCCAAGGACCACTGCCGAAACAGACAGTCAAGAAATCAGGGGAGCTGCATCTAAAGAGGCATCATAGATAAACTGCAGCCCCTGGACCAGCTGACCGCAAAGGCAGGGGGGGTTGCCCACCCTCCAGGTCACAGCGCAAAAGCTTAGCCCACTCGGTCAGAGTTTGTGACATCAGGGCATGGGTAAAGACCGGTCTGAGTGCCGAGCCGGTCACAGTGAACCTACTGCGGGCCACAGCCCCTGCCTTTCTGTAAGCCGGATCCTTAAAAGCCGGCGATTCTTCTACCGGAATCATGGGGGCCTTATTCAACCTGGAAACCGGGGGATCCACCACCGGTGGAACAGTCCACTTCTTAGGCTACGTTTACATGTCAGCGTAGCGATCAAGGGCAGAATCACCGTGATTCTGCCCGCGATCCGGAAATCATTGCAAATTGCGGGACGCCTGTGCGTTGCCCGTAATTTGCAATGGCACCCCAAACGCTGTGCGATGTTGCCATGATTTCCGTCTGCCGAATCGCGGTAACATGGCGCAAAAAAAAATAAAAAATTGCGGGACACATGACGCCCAAAAAAGGTACAAGAGCTTCTTTGGGGCGGCATGCGTCCCGCAATTTTTTTTGCGCAATGTTACCGCGATTCGGCAGGCGGAAATCGCTGCAACATCGCACAGGGTTATGGGTGCTATTGCAAATCACGGTCAACGCACAGGCGTCCCGCGATTTGCAAGGATTTCCGGATCGCGGGCAGAATCGCAGTGATTCTGCCCGCGATCGCTACGCTGACATGTGAACGTAGCCTTAAGGAGAGACTCTTCAAATGGGTACCTCATTGCGAATCGCTTAGGGACCACAAAGGTACATTTTGGATGGCCCCACTCTTTTGCGACAAATCTGTCAAAATAGGAAGGAAACGGAAACACCTTCGCCGCTCTAGATGGCTAGTGCCAAAACGGAACCGGTATCTCCGCCACAGCTTCAGCTACGTCCTCCATTTTTAAAGTCTCACGCACAGACACAATCAGTGCGTCCACCAGTGCCTTTTAGTGCGCGGCTACAGGGGTGGAGGAATCATCCTCACCATCTGACAATTCAAGGCGCGAGGCCGCAGACCCCCTCAGGGCAGGCCAAATTCAGAATCTGAGGAGACAGATGAAGCAGGGGAAGGCGGGGGGCGCTTTCTACTACCCCGCCACCCAAAAGCCCCCTCCACCTGGGACACAAAGGACCCCAGGACCGCCATCAGTGCATCAATGGATGGATGGGACCTGGAGGGCCCTGCAGGCTCTGAGAGGGGGGTCAATACCCCCCCTCCCCACAGCCGGTCGCTTGGTCACCGGCGGCGTACCCCCCCCCCCCTGCCCCCATCGTCAGTAAAGCACCCTGTCCCAGGAGGTAGCCAGACCACCATACAACTCCAGTAAAGGTGGAGGGGGGAGAGAGGAGGGGGGGAATAGATTACCCACGGGACCATCAGACTCGGGGGGGCTAACGGGAAGGAGGGGAACCCGGGGGTTCGACTGTCCCAGGGAGGGGCCCGCGTCCACCCCAAAACCCTCCAGGGGGAGAGGGGGGGATAGCTACTCACCATAACAGGAACCAGGTGGGCACTGCTCCAGACAGAACCCCTCGCCATCGAAATAGAGGGTGACCACAGGATCTAGATTATTCAGCCCATCGCCCAATCCAGGAGTTGAATGTAGATCTCCCAGGAAAAATCCAGGAGAAAATTTTTTTTTCAAATTCTAAAAGGAAAAAAAATGGCCAGGACCAGAGATTCCAGCAAGGAAGTAGGTCCTATCTTCTGACTAAGCAGAAAAAACTGAGTGGTTGTAGCAGGGAGAGGAAGTATACCCCCCCCCCCCCCCGGGAGAGGAAGTATACCCCCCCCCCCCCGGGACTGCCCACAGGTGTAGCCAGAACTTTTTTCTGCCTAGTGTCTTACTCCTGTAGGGGGCAGTATAACCCAATGGTTAAAAAGATCGAGAGCTGTGTCCATCAATGAACGAAAGAGAAAAAAAAAATGCAAATAACACAACAAGGGCACCAGAGCGAACTTTGTACCCAAACTTTGTATAAACAAACAAATGGAACAAAAATACACAATACTAACAATGAGTGCCGATAGGAGGAAGGGAGGAAGGAGGAAAGAATCAAAAGAAAGAAAAGAAAAAAGGAAGTAGGAGGAAGGAAAGGAGAAAGACAGACAATGATTCCTCCCCCCTCCCTCAGGACTCCTCACCCCTTTCTCCTAGGTCTCTTCACTCCCTACCCCAATGTGATCCCCCCCCCCTCCCCCCCAGAGGCTCCTCTCACTCTCTATTGCTCCAGGGCTCCTCACTATCTACCCTCCAGGGCTCCTCACTATCTACCCTCAAGGGCTCCTCACTATCTACCCTCAAGGGCTCCTCACTATCTACCCTCAAGGGCTCCTCATCCCCTCCTTACTAGGTCTCTTCACTCTCTACTATCCAGGGCACCTCGCTATCTACCCCCATTGGCTCCTGATTCTCCTCCTAGTGCCCCTCACTCTCTCCCTCCTTGGTGTCCTAACTCTCTAGCACCACAGGCTTTTCATCCTTCCTCCTAGGGCCCCTCCCTTCTAGGGCTCCTTACCCTCCTTTCTAATGCCCCCCCCCCCCCCACATTCGGCTCCTCACCCTCTATCCCTCCTAAGGCTCCTCATCCCCTATTCCTCCTAGGGCTCCTCACCCTCTACCCCCCCCTAGGGCTCCTCACCCTCTATCCCCCCCCTAGGGCTCCTCACGTTCCCTCGCCCCCCCCTCCAAGGCTCCTCACCCTCTCCACTCCCAGAGCTCCTCACCCTCTATCCCTCCCCCCTAGGGCTCCTCACCCTCTATCCCTCCCCAGGACTCCTCGCCCTCTATCCCTCCTAGCTCTCCTCACGTTCCCTCGCCCCCCCCTCCAGGGCTCCTCACCCTCTCCACTCCCAGAGCTCCTCACCCTCTTCCCCCAGGGATCTTCCGGAACGTCTTTCCTCTGGTAATAGTATGCAGCTCCGGATACGTGCGCCGCTGTCTGCATGAGAACTTTGGGTCGCCGGTTGGGGTGGAGCTCGTAGTCGTAGATGACGTCCACTTGGTGAGACTGGAAGAGCTGAAGACAGACAGATAACCAATCAGATACAAGATCCAAGAAGAGGCCATCACATGAGAGAATATTATTATGTTTCCTAGTGACAGGTTCACTCAAAGTCTGTTACTTTGTAGCAGTTCGGCAATCCCCTCCCCCTATGTCCTCCTAAGACCCTATAGGAAGCGGACATCCATTCACTCAGCCAATAGGATGTGACCGCCATGACAGTACAGTGAATGCGGCGTTCCGTGTTACCTCCTTGGCCAGCGCCATGTGATGGGCGACGCACTGGTCGATCGGGTCCCGGAGACTCTGTAGCTTCTTCTCCGTCAGGAAGGGTCTGAATGCGTTCTCAAACATGGAGGGGGCGCTGAGCACAACAAACGCCAGCGTGTCATCGGGGTAGGAGAGATGGAAAGCGGGATCCAGGACGGAGTTGTACCAACCCACCTGAAATGAGAAGAATTCCAGGAATAAATCCTATGGGGGTCTTACCCACCGAGCCAGTTCTATCATCGTATGAGATAGGCGGTCTACCCTACTGAGCCACATTGCCGCCATGACACCCCAAACACAGAGGGGGCAATACACACATGGAAGGGGTAGATATGGAACCCATAGGGCTGTAGTGCCCCCAGTGGTAGGATGGGGTAATACACACCTGGAAGGGGTAGATCTGGAACCCATAGGGCTGTAGCTCCCCCCCCGCCCAGTGGTAGGATGGGGTAATACACACCTGGAAGGGGTAGATCTGGAACCCATAAGGCTGTAGTGCTCCCAGTGGTAGGATGGGGTAATACACACCTGGAAGGAGGTAGATCTGGAACCCATAGGACTGTAGCCCCCCTCAGTGGTAGGATGGGGTAATACACACCTGGAAGGGGTAGATCTGGAACCCATAGGGCTGTATCTTCCCCCAGTGGTAAAATGGAGTAATACACACCTGAAAGGGGTAGATCTAAAACCCATAGGGATGTAGCTCCCCCCTGTGGTAAGATGGGGTAATACACACCTGGAAGGGGTAGATCTGGAACCCATAGGGCTGTAGCACCCCCAGTAGTAGGATGGGGTAATACACACCTGGAAGGGGTAGATCTGGAACCCATAGGGCTGTAGCTCCCCCCAGTGATAAGATGGGGTAATACACACCTGGAAGGGGTAGATCTGGAACCCATAGGGCTGTAGTGCCCCCAGTGGTAGGATGGGGTAATACACACCTGGAAGGGGTAGATCTGGAACCCATAGGGTTCTAGCACCCCCAGTAGTAGGATGGGGTAATACACACCTGGAAGGGGTAGATCTAAAACCCATAGGGCTGTAGCTCCCCCCTGTGGTAAGATGGGGTAATACACACCTGGAAGGGGTAGTTATGGAACCCATAGGGCTGTAGCACCCCCAGTGGTAGGATGGGGTAATACACACCTGGAAGGGGTGGGTCTGGAACCCATAGGGCTGTAGTGTCCCCTGTGGTAGGATGGGGTAATACATACCTGGAAGGGGTAGATCTGGAAGCCATAGGGCTGTAGCGCCCCCCAGTGGTAGGGTGGGGTAATACACACCTGGAAGGGGTAGATCTGGAAGCCATAGGGCTGTAGCACCCCCAGTAGTAGGATGGGGTAATACACACCTGGAAGGGGTAGATCTGGAACCCATAGGGCTGTAGCTCCCCCCAGTGATAAGATGGGGTAATACACACCTGGAAGGGGTAGATCTGGAACCCATAGGGCTGTAGCACCCCCAGTAGTAGGATGGGGTAATACACACCTGGAAGGGGTAGATCTGGAACCCATAGGGCTGTAGCTCCCCCCAGTGATAAGATGGGGTAATACACACCTGGAAGGGGTAGATCTGGAACCCATAGGGCTGTAGTGCCCCCAGTGGTAGGATGGGGTAATACACACCTGGAAGGGGTAGATCTGGAACCCATAGGGTTCTAGCACCCCCAGTAGTAGGATGGGGTAATACACACCTGGAAGGGGTAGATCTAAAACCCATAGGGCTGTAGCTCCCCCCTGTGGTAAGATGGGGTAATACACACCTGGAAGGGGTAGTTATGGAACCCATAGGGCTGTAGCACCCCCAGTGGTAGGATGGGGTAATACACACCTGGAAGGGGTGGGTCTGGAACCCATAGGGCTGTAGTGTCCCCTGTGGTAGGATGGGGTAATACATACCTGGAAGGGGTAGATCTGGAAGCCATAGGGCTGTAGCGCCCCCCAGTGGTAGGGTGGGGTAATACACACCTGGAAGGGGTAGATCTGGAAGCCATAGGGCTGTAGCGCCCCCTGAAGTCTCTCTCCGATCTCCACGTGTTCTTCCCCCATCTCCTCTCTCCATACAGGTCAGAAGGGGGCGTGTCGAAAGTGTGTTAGGGGAGGGGCGGGGATTCCCTCTATAGGTGCCGCCCAGAGTCATATCCCGGCATCGCTCGCGCCCGCCGTTACAGCTCCGTCACCCAGGAAACGCAGGAAGAGAGCGGCCAATCAGGAGACAGCTCAGAGGTCGCTCGGCTCTACAGGGCCAATCAGGATGGAGGACATGATGTAGGTAAACTTTGTGTAGCCAATCAGAAAAGAGGACGCTGAGGGAGGCCCGCTGGTTGAGAGGCCAATCAGGGAAGAGAGCTCGGAGACACGCAGACTGCGACAACCAATCAGAGAGCGAACCCAACGTCAGAGCAGCCAATCAGGAGGCAGCTGTGAGAGCAACAGAGAAGGACAGGTAAGAGCACCGGTGCTCCATCCTCATCCCTGACTTCATCCTCCTCCTCATCCCCAACTTCATCCTCCTCATCCCCGACTTCATCCTTCTCATCCCCGACTTCATCCTCCTCCTCCTCATCCCCAACTTCATCCTCATCCCCCTCCTTTACTTCATCCCCGACCACATCCTCCTCCTCATCCCCGACCACATCCTCCTCCTCATCCCCGACTTCATCCTCCTCATACCCGACTTCATCCCCCTCCTTTACTTCATCCTCCTCCTCATCCCCGACTTCATCCCCCTCCTTTACTTCATCCTCCTCCTCATCCCCGACCACATCCTCCTCCTCATCCCCGACTTCATCCTCCTCCTCCTCATCCCCGACTTCATCCTCCTCCTCATCCCCGACTTCATCCCCCTCCTTTACTTCATCCTCCTCCTCATCCCCGACCACATCCTCCTCCTCATCCCCGACTTCATCCTCCTCCTCATCCCCGACTTCATCCCCCTCCTTTACTTCATCCTCCTCCTCATCCCCGACCACATCCTCCTCCTCATCCCCGACTTCATCCTCCTCCTCATCCCCGACTTCATCCTCATCTTTTACTTCATCCTCCTCCTCCTCATCCCCGACTTCATCCTCCTCCTCCTCATCCCCGACTTCATCCTCCTCCTCATCCCCGACCACATCCTCCTCCTCATCCCCGACTTCATCCTCCTCATCCCCGACTTCATCCTCCTCCTCATCCCCGACTTCATCCTCATCTTTTACTTCATCCTCCTCCTCCTCATCCCCGACTTCATCCTCCTCATCCCCGACTTCATCCTCCTCCTCATCCCCGACTTCATCCTCCTCCTCATCCCCAACTTCATCCTTCTCATCCCCGACTTCATCCTCCTCCTCCTCATCCCCAACTTCATCCTTCTCATCCCTAACTTCATCCTCATCCCCCTCCTTTACTTCATCCTCCTCCTCATCCCCGACCACATCCTCCTCCTCATCCCCGACTTCATCCTCCTCCTCCTCCTCATCCCTGACTTCATCCTCCTCCTCCTCGACTTCATCCTCCTCTTCATCCTCCTCCTCCTCCTCGACTTCATCCTCCTCTTCATCCTCATCCCCGACTTCATCCTTCTCATCCCTAACTTCATCCTCATCCCCCTCCTTTACTTCATCCTCCTCCTCATCCCCGACCACATCCTCCTCCTCATCCCCGACCACATCCTCCTCCTCATCCCCGACTTCATCCTCCTCCTCATCCCTGACTTCATCCTCCTCCTCATCCCCAACTTCATCCTCCTCATCCCCGACTTCATCCTTCTCATCCCCGACTTCATCCTCCTCCTCCTCATCCCCAACTTCATCCTTCTCATCCCTAACTTCATCCTCATCCCCCTCCTTTACTTCATCCCCGACCACATCCTCCTCCTCATCCCCGACCACATCCTCCTCCTCATCCCCGACTTCATCCTCCTCATACCCGACTTCATCCCCCTCCTTTACTTCATCCTCCTCCTCATCCCCGACTTCATCCCCCTCCTTTACTTCATCCTCCTCCTCATCCCCGACTTCATCCTCCTCCTCCTCATCCCCGACTTCATCCTCCTCCTCATCCCCGACTTCATCCCCCTCCTTTACTTCATCCTCCTCCTCATCCCCGACCACATCCTCCTCCTCATCCCCGACTTCATCCTCCTCCTCCTCATCCCCGACTTCATCCTCATCTTTTACTTCATCCTCCTCCTCCTCATCCCCGACTTCATCCTCCTCCTCCTCATCCCCGACTTCATCCTCCTCCTCCTCATCCCCGACTTCATCCTCCTCCTCATCCCCGACCACATCCTCCTCCTCATCCCCGACTTCATCCTCCTCATCCCCGACTTCATCCTCCTCCTCATCCCCGACTTCATCCTCCTCCTCATCCCCAACTTCATCCTTCTCATCCCCGACTTCATCCTCCTCCTCCTCATCCCCAACTTCATCCTTCTCATCCCTAACTTCATCCTCATCCCCCTCCTTTACTTCATCCTCCTCCTCATCCCCGACCACATCCTCCTCCTCATCCCCGACTTCATCCTCCTCCTCCTCCTCATCCCTGACTTCATCCTCCTCCTCCTCGACTTCATCCTCCTCTTCATCCTCCTCCTCCTCCTCGACTTCATCCTCCTCTTCATCCTCATCCCCGACTTCATCCTTCTCATCCCTAACTTCATCCTCATCCCCCTCCTTTACTTCATCCTCCTCCTCATCCCCGACCACATCCTCCTCCTCATCCCCGACCACATCCTCCTCCTCATCCCCGACTTCATCCTCCTCCTCATCCCCGACTTCATCCTCCTCCTCATCCCCGACTTCATCCCCCTCCTTTACTTCATCCTCCTCCTCATCCCCGACTTCATCCTCCTCCTCCTCATCCCCGACTTCATCCTCCTCCTCATCCCCGACTTCATCCCCCTCCTTTACTTCATCCTCCTCATCCCCGACCACATCCTCCTCCTCATCCCCGACTTCATCCTCCTCCTCATCCCCGACCACATCCTCCTCCTCATCCCCGACTTCATCCTCCTCCTCATCCCCGACTTCATCCTCCTCCTCATCCCCGACTTCATCCTCATCTTTTACTTCATCCTCCTCCTCCTCATCCCCGACTTCATCCTCCTCCTCCTCATCCCCGACTTCATCCTCCTCCTCATCCCCGACTTCATCCTCCTCCTCATCCCCGACTTCATCCTCCTCCTCATCCCCGACTTCATCCCCGACTTCATCCTCCTCCTCATCCCCGACCACATCCTCCTCCTCATCCCCGACTTCATCCTCCTCCTCATCCCCGACTTCATCCTCCTCCTCATCCCTGACTTCATCCTCCTCCTCCTCGACTTCATCCTCCTCTTCATCCTCCTCCTCCTCCTCGACTTCATCCTCCTCTTCATCCTCATCCCCGACTTCATCCTTCTCATCCCTAACTTCATCCTCATCCCCCTCCTTTACTTCATCCTCCTCCTCATCCCCGACCACATCCTCCTCCTCATCCCCGACTTCATCCTCCTCCTCATCCCCGACTTCATCCTCCTCCTCATCCCCGACTTCATCCTCCTCCTCATCCCCGACTTCATCCTCCTCCTCATCCCCGACTTCATCCTCATCCCCATCCCTGACTTCATCCTCCTCCTCATCCCCGACCACATCCTCCTCCTCATCCCCGACCACATCCTCCTCCTCATCCCCGACTTCATCCTCCTCATCCCCGACTTCATCCTCCTCATCCCCGACTTCATCCTCCTCCTCCTTTACTTCATCCTCCTCCTCATCCCCGACTTCATCCTCCTCATCCCTGACTTCATCCTCCTCCTCATCCCTGACTTCATCCTCCTCCTCATCCCCGACTTCATCCTCATCCTTTACTTCATCCTCCTCATCCCCGACTTCATCCTCCTCATCCCCGACTTCATCCTCCTCCTCCTCATCCCCGACTTCATCCTCCTCCTCATCCCCGACTTCATCCTTCTCATCCCTAACTTCATCCTCATCCCCCTCCTTTACTTCATCCTCCTCCTCATCCCCGACCACATCCTCCTCCTCATCCCCGACTTCATCCTCCTCCTCATCCACGACTTCATCCTCCTCCTCATCCCCGACTTCATCCTCATCCTTTACTTCATCCTCCTCCTCATCCCGACTTCATCCTCCTCCTCCTCATCCCCGACTTCATCCTCATCCCTAACTTTATCCTCATCCCCCTCCTTTACTTCATCCTCCTCCTCATCCCCCTCCTCATCCCCGACTTCATCCTCCTCCTCATCCCCGACTTCATCCTCATCCCCGACTTCATCCTCATCCCCGACTTCATCCTCATCCCCGACTTCATCCTCCTCCTCATCCCCGACTTCATCCTCCTCCTCATCCCCGACTTCATCCTCCTCCTCATCCCCGACTTCATCCTCCTCCTCATCCCCGACTTCATCCTCCTCTGTAGTGTATGAGTGTCCCCCCCCTTCTCTCTGAGTGGATTGTCTTCTCTCCCGCATGGGGTCCCCTGTACAGGAATATTGGGGACACCCCCTCCCCCCTCTCTGTCCCCTTCCCCCTTCTAAGATCTGTTTTCCTCCTCTGTCAGGTGAGTGAAGGAGCGCCATGAGCTGGGACCGGCAGGTGGGCTCCGTCCTGACCGCCATGGACGACAACGTGGCGAAGATCAAGGTAAGAAGAACGATCCGCTCTATTCTGGGGGTCCGGCGCCCTCCCCCCTCCATCCTTGGGGTCCGGCGCCCTCCCCCCTCCATCCTTGGGTTCCGGCGCCCTCCCCCCTCCATCCTTGGGTTCCGGCGCCCTCCCCCCTCCATCCTTGGGTTCCGGCGCCCTCCCCCCTCCATCCTTGGGGTCCGGCGCCCTCCCCCCTCCATCCTGGGGGTTCGGCGCCCTCCATCCTGGGGGTCCGGTGCCCTCCCCCCTCCATCCTGGGAGTCCGGCATCCTCCCCCCTCCGTCTTGGGGGTCCGGCATCCTCCCCCCTCCGTCCTGGGAGTCCGGCATCCTCCCCCCTCCGTCCTGGGGGTCCGGTGCCCTCCCCCCTCCATCCTGGGAGTCCGGCATCCTCCCCCCTCCGTCCTGGGGGTCCGGCATCCTCCCCCCTCCGTCCTGGGGGTCCGGCATCCTCCCCCCTCCGTCCTGGGGGTCCGGCATCCTCCCCCCTCCGTCCTGGGGGTCCGGCATCCTCCCCCCTCCGTCCTGGGGGTCCGGCATCCTCCCCCCTCCATCCTGGGAGTCCGGCATCCTCCCCCCTCCATCCTGGGAGTCCGGCATCCTCCCCCCTCCGTCCTGGGGGTCCGGCGCCCTCCCCCCTCCATCCTGGGGGTCAGCCCCAGTCCCCCTTTCTTCATTGAAGTCCATCCCCTCCTGTCTCCAACCTGGGGGTCCGCCCCCCCTCCATCCTTGGGTTCCACTGCCCTCCCTCTCCATCTTAGGGGTCCACTGCCCTCCCCCTTCCATCCTCAGGGTCAGCCCCCCTCTCTCTCTCCTCTCGGGTGTTCGCCCCCCTCCAGCACCCTCCATTATAGGCATGCACACATGTAACACCTCCTCCCCTATGGGGGTTTATGGATGTAACACCCCTTCCTCTTCATCATGGGAGTCCATGGCTGCACATCTCCATCCCCCCCCCCCCCCCCCACACCGCCACCACCTTTTGCTCCATCCGGGGGGTCCCCGGTTGATTTTTTTAAAAAAATTTTTGTTTCGTTTTTGGGGTCTTTATGATTAATTTGGCTCTTCTTCCTCATTGCAGGACAGACTGTACAGCCGGGCGGAGCTCAGCAAAGGTAAGTCACCCTGTAGATGGGGCTCATACTGTGAGTGGCGGCGGTGTCCTTCTGTGTGAGTGGCTGTAGAAGAGACACAAGATGTGCCGTTATTTTCCCAGTATGAAGTCCTTCCGTGTGCCTCTCTGATACTGCTTCCACCTCCTTACTGGGGTCCAACCCACCATCCCCCTCATTCAATGAGGGCGGCCATACTGACCACTGAGTCGCTCTTATTGGAGGAGGGCAGTTAGTGGGTTAGTTGTGGAAGGTCTCTGGTATTAAAGTGAAACTAGACCCAGAGTAGAGCACAGAAGAGGCACCTTGTGTGTTCGCTCTTCAGCGTGATCTTCACTTTGAAGGGAATCAGAGGTCCCTGTAAGGACCCAGTGGGGGGTTCGGATTGAATGAGGAGACCTCTTTCTATAGGTTTTATGTCGGTTATTGTTGGAGGTCGGAGGTTTTATGGCGGTTATTGTTGGGGATTGGAGGCTTTATGTCAGTTATTGATCCAAGGCTTTATGTCGGTTATTGTTGGGGATCCAAGGCTTTATGTCGGTTATTGTTGGGGATCTGAGGCTTTATGTCAGTTATTGATCCAAGGCTTTATGTTGGTTATTGTTGGGGATCGGAGGCTTTATGTCGGTTATTGTTGGGGATCAGAGGCTTTATGTCAGTTATTGATCCAAGGCTTTATGTTGGTTATTGTTGGGGATCGGAGGCTTTATGTCAGTTATTGTTGGAGGTTTTATGACGGTGATTGTTGGAGATCGGAGGTTTTATGGCAGTTATTGTTTGAGATCAGAGGTTTAATGTTGATTATTGTTGGAGGTGGGAGGCTTTATGCCGGTTATTGTTGGAGGTTTTATGATGGTGATTGTTGGAGGTCGGAGGTTTTATGGCTGTTATTGTTGGAGGTCGGAGGTTTTATGGCAGTTATTGTTGGAGATCTGAGGTTTTATGTTGATTATTGTTGGAGGTGGGAGGCTTTATGGCGGTTATTGTTGGAGGTCAGAGGTTTTATGGCGGTTATTGTTGGAGAATTACTTCTATTGTTCTCAGTTTTCAGATCATTTTTCTTCTTTTCTGTTTATAGGAAATTATCGATTTGATTCGCCACAGTTACTGCGACCTTTGTACGAGGACACATCCCCTAAACCCGCCTCTCTCTGTGTACCGCCCACATACAGCTCAGAACCAGTGGTCTCCTCAGAAGACATGGTGACCTTGAGCAGCCAGCTGCTGTCCCAAGCCAAGGTACATATGACCAACCCTTCTGTTATAAACGACATGCATTGGACATGGGGGGTTAGGTGGTATGAGGAGGTCAGGAAGGGTTAGGAGGTATGAGGAGGTCAGGAAGGGTTAGGTGGTATGAGGAGGTCAGGAAGGGTTAGGAGGTATGAGGAGGTCAGGAAGGGTTAGGTGGTATGAGGAGGTCAGGAAGGGTTAGGAGGTATGAGGAGGTCAGGAAGGGTTAGGTGGTATGAGGAGGTCAGGAAGGGTTAGGTGGTATCAGAGGAGGTCAGGAAGGGTTAGGTGGTATGAGGAGGTCAGGAAGGGTGAGGTGGTATGAGGAGGTCAGGAAGGGTTAGGTGGTATGAGGAGGTCAGGAAGGGTTAGGTGGTATGAGGAGGTCAGGAAGGGTTAGGTGGTATGAGGAGGTCAGGAAGGGTTAGGTGGTATGAGGTGGTCAGGAAGGGTTAGGTGGTATGAGGAGGTCAGGAAGGGTTAGGTGGTATGAGGTGGTCAGGAAGGGTTAGGTGGTATGAGGAGGTCAGGAAGGGTTAGGTGGTATGAGGTGGTCAGGAAGGGTTAGGTGGTATGGGGAGGTCAGAGAGGGTTAGGTGGTATGAGGTGGTCAGAAAGGTTGGGTGCTACGAGGAGGTCAGAGAGGGTTAGGGGTTTGGAGGTCAAGAAGGTGGTACGAAGAGGTCAGGAAGGGTTAGGTGGTATGAGGAGGTCAGGAAGGGTTAGGTGGTATGAGGAGGTCAGGAAGGGTTAGGTGGTATGAGGAGGTCAGGAAGGGTTAGGTGGTATGGGGAGGTCAGGAAGGGTTAGGTGGTATGGGGAGGTCAGGAAGGGTTAGGTGGTATGAGGTGGTCAGGAAGGGTTAGGTGGTATGAGGTGGTCAGGAAGGGTTAGGTGGTATGATGTGGTCAGGAAGGGTTAGGTGGTATGGGGAGGTCAGGAAGGGTTAGGTGGTATGATGTGGTCAGGAAGGGTTAGGTGGTATGAGGTGGTCAGGAAGGGTTAGGTGGTATGGGGAGGTTAGGAAGGGTTAGGTGGTATGATGTGGTCAGGAAGGGTTAGGTGGTATGTGGAGGTCAGGAAGGGTTAGGTGGTATGGGGAGGTCAGGAAGGGTTAGGTGGGGTGGGGAGGTCAAGAAGGGTTAGGTGGTATGAGGAGGTCAGGAAGGGTTAGGTGGTATGAGGAGGTCAGAGAGGGTTAGGTGGTATGAGGTGGTCAGAGAGGGTTAGGTGGTATGAGGTGGTCAGGAAGGTTGGGTGCTATGAGGAGGTCAGAGAGGGTTAGGGGTGTGGAGGTCAAGAAGGTGGTATGGGGAGGTGAGGAAGGGTTAGGTGGTATGAGGAGGTCAGGAAGGGTTAGGTGGTGTGAGGAGGTCAGGAAGGGTTAGGTGGTGTGAGGAGGTCAGGAAGGGTTAGGTGGTGTGAGGAGGTGAGGAAGGTTGGGTGCTATGAGGAGGTGAGGAAGGGTTAGGTGTGGGAAAGTCAGAAAGGGTTAGGGGAGGTTGGGAGGTTTAGGTGAGAGGAGGTCAGGGAGGTTGAAACAAACATAGAGAAGTGACGGCAGAAAAAGACCGAGTAGTCCATCGAGTCTCTCAATTTTTTTTTATTACTTTTAGTTAGGGGTTTGGCGCTTAGGTGTTGGGAGGTTAGGTGTTGGGGTAATGGTTTGGTGTGGTTAGGAGTTGGGAGGTTAGGTGTGGGGGGGTTAGGTTTGGTGTGGTTAGGTGTGGGAAGGTCTCTTATTTTACTTCCACCCTGGAGGTGGATCCAGTGATCTGGGTGGTGCAGAGTGAAGTGTAATAAGAGGACATGGACTCCTGGGTCCGGTGCCCTGGGAGGGACAAAACTCATAACAGTCTGTGAATGTGTGCTTGTAGACATTCATGCCATCCTCCTGCCCCCCCCCCCTCCCTTCTGATGTTTTAATACTTTGGGTCACTAAGCTGGAAAAAGCGCGGTCCTGGTTAGCAGCTTAGAATGTTGTCCCGTTGGCTCTGTATGACTGCCAGGCAAGTAGCATTTTTATAAGGTGCCCAGCAGTGGCTGAGATCTCCTATAGTAGGTTGTTTCTCAGTGTTGGTCTTCATTGTAGTCCTTCTCCCCCCAGATGATCACCTCTCTGCACCAGGCGATCGGACGTCTAGAACGAGACCGCGACCACCATCTGCAGAGGATACAGAGCCTGGAAGGTGAGAGGTTGGGATCTGTGCTGTGATTGGTGTAATTCAGAGACGGTCATGCTGTGTAAGGAGTCATGTGATAGCAACCAATCAGGGTTTAGCCTTCAATGTGGTCATCTGCAGATCCTCATTGGACATCCTGATACGTGAGATGTGCGTCACCTAATCTCAGTTTATTATGTTGACTCCAATATTTAGTATGCTCCTAATAATTCCTAGCTCTCTTATCGCCTTCTTCCATGCTCACCTCTAGGACTTCCCCAGAGCCTCTCCCATCCACTGGAACTCCCTACCCCAATCTGTCCAACTCTCTCCTTCTCTGTCCACCTTTTAGTTGATCCCTAAAAATAAAATTCATCTCTTCATGGAAGCCGACCCCTCCTCCACCTAACAACTGAACTTTTACTTCATCAATCTACTCACCCTCTCTCAGTTATTACCTTTTTGTTCCACTTGCCCCTCCCTATTAGACTGTTAGTCCTCCGAACCCTATTGTATTGCCACTGCGATGTCTCCCTTTATAGTGTAAAGCACTGTGGACACTACATAGGCTCTGTATAATAGTTTAGTAATAGTGGAAAGAGATCCAGTGGAAGTCGGGGATCCCTCCAGTCCATCAATCACTTGTTCCCACTAACTCCCCATTCCATGCATATTGCAGAGGAGGTGCGCCGGCTGGCCGCTGTGCGGGGAGACGTGACAGAGTCACTGCTGGACAGGAGGGTAGAAGGGCTGAGACAGGAGATGTCATGTGAACTGCGCCACCTACAGGAGATAGTGAGAGAGTCGCCGCGGGTCTCCAGCCCACCTCTGCGATCCACAACCAGCATCCTACAGGAGGTCACTGAGAAGTAAGTCTGGAGCACTCATCAATAGGATGTCAGAGCGTTCCTTATCTCTCTCTCTCTCTCTCTCTCTCTCTCTCTCTCTCTCTCTCTGTCTCTGTCTCTGTCTCTGTCTCTGTCTCTCTCTGTCTCTGTCTCTGTCTCTCTCTCTGTCTCTCTCTCTCTGTCTCTGTCTCTGTCTCTGTCTCTCTCTGTCTCTCTCTCTGTCTCTCATTTCCCCGGTGGTGTCTGCCATGAAATGCGTCCTTCCCGTGCTTTATAACGGCATTGTTGTGTTTTGCAGTAAACGGCTCCTTTGGAAGGAATATGAAAGTCTGCGCAGAGACACCGACTATCTGCACCAGAGATTACGTAAGTGTCGTCTGATGGGTCTCTTGTGCAGGATGTAGCTTGTTGGTGACATGTGCTCTTTATCAGCTGGCTCATCTATTGGTTATTTCTCCCACCAGGGCGGCAAGAGGACGACATACTGCGGCAGATTTCAGAAGGACAAGAGCTGAAAAGAGCGCAAGAAAGGAACGCCTGTGTGAGTGGGGTGCTGCATTCTGGGCCCCTCCCACACCTCTGCTTTCTACCCTTGTGCAGGGGACTGGTCTTGTCTCCGCCCCCGGATGTAGTTTTCTGCTGGCAGTCTGTAGGGGGTGGAGCCTGCTGGGCCCCTCCCACAGCTCTGCTCTACCCTTGTGCAGGGGGACTGGTCTTGTCTCCGCCCCTCCTGTAGTTTTCTGCTGGCAGTCTGTAGGTGGTGGAGCCTGTTAGGCCCCTCCCACAGCTCTGCTCTCTGCACAGGCTATGATGATGTCACTGCTTTTTTTTTTTTTTTTTAGAAAGTAACATCTGGATTTGCAAAGGCATTTGGTGCAGATAAAGTGAATTTATATCCTTTGTAGCTATCAGGGAATGTACCTAAATGAACCATTTGTGTGCCTGGAGTTCAGCTTTAACCTGTTGTCACCTGCGTAACGCATGCACGGCGGCAAAACAATGTGCTTTAATGCTCACACGTCACACATGTGCGCTGCTGATAAATCTGTGCCGAAAACTCACTCACTGCATGCCCCCAGCACAGAGACCAAGCTGTGATCATGTGACCGCTGTGACAGCCAATCACATATGTGATCACATGACTGGTGATTCCCCCCTCCGGGGGTGTTCAGAAGGGACACCGAGGCAGGCAAAAAGGAGTTAATTATGCCTTGTTTCCACTGAGTGGTACGGTTCGGTTCGGAACGGTACACCTTGCGTTTCCACTGCCAATAGTACCCTTTCATGATAGGCATGGTGTAACCGGAAAGAAGTGATCGACGATTCTCTGTCAACCAATCAAAGTTCTGCAGAGTGTAGCTCCACCCTGTTGGTACAGTGCTAATGTGCTTGGTACCCCAACGAAAGGGTCCCATAAAAGTGGTACGGTTCGCAATTAGGGTACCATTCACAATGGAAACGGCAAAAATTGCGTAACGCACCGTACTGTACCGCTCAGTGGAAACGAGCCATTAGTGTATTTCGTCAGCAGACAAACAACTGTGGGATGCCTGCTACTGTTATATTGGAAAGTTTAAAGAGGAGCTCCAGTCAATTGCGAGTTTATTAAAAATCAGCAGCTACAAATCTGTAACTGCTAACTTTTAATAAGTAGCCATTATAAAAAAAAAAAAAAAGCAGCGCTAAGAAATCAATATAGATATTATGAAAAGGTGGATAAACGTAAACGGTGAAATTATTTAATCATCTGTGTGACTTAACACGAACAAATGTGCAGTACATTAAATAAAATTGGCCGGTCTTGACAACATCGCGCGTGCTTTGGCCGGAACTCACGGCTTCCGTTTTACGTATGAGAAACAGTTTGCTGGAATTTGATACAACCTTGCGGTTTTCTTATTTTTTAATTAAGAAAAGAGTGTATTTTTTTTCCAAAAAAATTTGGTTTGTAAGACCGTTGCGCAAATACGGTGTGATATAAAGTATTGCAAGGATCTCCATTTTATTTTCCAGGGTCTCTGCAAAAAAAAATTAAATTAAAATATATGTATAATGTTTGGGGGTTCTAAGTAATTTTCTAGCAAAAAATACACTGATTAAGATTTGTAATAAACAAGTGTCCCCTTTATCCCTGATACATTTGGAGCTGCCGCTGAGCAGCCATCGCCCATTACAGATGCCGGGTTCGCCCATGGCCTTTATGACTATTCTATTTTATGATTTTATGGTCCACGCTATCTGGTAAGAGGTGAATGCTGATTGTTGATGTTTGGTGGCGGAGTTCGTCAATCAACTTTTTTGTTTACACCCTTTTTACTCTTTTTTTGGACATTTTGTATTCATCTTGAAATTACTTTTTATCTTATTTATTATGAGGATTTTTTTGCAAAGTGATTTGTTTGTTTTTTCACTCATTATATAATTGATTGTTTATTATTTTTATGCCATTCAGGCAACAAACTGTCCTGTCTATTTTATTTACTGTACTGCATTTATTTGTGTAATGCTGACCATACACTAGCGGAAAAATTGTTCGAAAATCTGTCATTTGGTTCGTTCTTTTTTTTGTCCAGTTTATGGGCACAAATAGAAAACCGGTTTTAACTTTTCAGAGCCAAAAATTCTGTTGAACGAACAATAAATTAAAAGGTTAATGTTTTTCATCGCCCGAACTCGGTGTATGTGACAAACTGAACGAAAAACTGATTCATTTATGTCCATAGAATGATTTATCGTTCAAAATTTGGTCATTACATGATGGCACGATCGTCTGCTCTCAAGGCCGATTTTACGGTAGTGTATGGCCAGCTTTAGTCACACAGATGAATAAAAAATTGCACATTTTCTGTTTATCCACCTTTTCATAATATCTATATTGACTTCTTAGCGCTGTTTTTTTTTTTTTTTTTTTTTTTTTTTTTTTTATATTGTTTACAGCTGGTATCATAGTCTGTTGAGTAGCTGCTTGTTTTATAATTATTTTTGACCTAGTGCAGATTTATTTTTAATAATTAATAAATAGCCACTCACCGTCCCAGGATCCAGCAATGTGCTCACCCGAGCCGTCCCTTTGCTTGGTCTACTCTCCCCGGCGCCGACCCGTCCCTTTGCTTGGTCTACTCTCCCCGGTGCCAACCCATCCCTTTGCTTGGTCTACTCTCCCTGGCGCCGACCCGTCCCTTTGCTTGTCTACTCTCCCCTGCGCTGACCCGTCCCTTTGCTTGGTCTACTCTCCCCGGTGCCAACCCATCCCTTTGCTTGGTCTACTCTCCCCGGCGCCGACCCGTCCCTTTGCTTGGTCTACTCTCCCCGGTGCCAACCCATCCCTTTGCTTGGTCTACTCTCCCCTTCGCTGACCCGTCCCTTTGCTTGGTCTACTCTCCCAGGTGCCAACCCATCCCTTTGCTTGGTCTACTCTCCCCGGCGCCGACCCGTCCCTTTGCTTGGTCTACTCTCCCCGGTGCCGACCCGTCCCTTTGCTTGGTCTACTCTCCCCGGTGCCGACCCGTCCCTTTTCTTGGTCTGCTCTCCCCGGCGCCGACCCGTCCCTTTGCTTGGTCTACTCTCCCCGGTGCCGACCCCTCCCTTTTGCTTGGTCTACTCTCCCCGGCGCCGACCGTGATACTGTGGGCCTGTGACCTGTCTTAGATGACTGGGGGGAGGGGGAGAAGGTGCATTCTATGCATTAAGATTAAAAAAAACCTTCTGCGTGCAGCAGCCCCCCTAATACCTGAGGTCCATCTAGATCCAGCGATGTTGCACGAGAGAATCGGCTGTCCGGGACTCGCCTCCTCATTGGCTGAGAAAGCAGCGTGGCACCATTGGCTCCCACTGCGGTCAATCAAAGTGAGTGGGCCAATGAGGAGAGAAAGGGGGACGGGCCACGGCTCTGTGTCTGAATGGATACACGGAGCTGTGGCTCGGCTCGGGTGCCCCATAGCAAGCTGCTTGCTGTGGGGGCACTCGAATGGAGGGAGGGGCCAGGAGAGCCAACAGAAGAGGCAAGTGTAACATGTTTGTTATTTTTAACAAAGAAACAAAAAAACGACACTTTAGTATCACTTTAAATTGCACACTTTATTTTTAGTTTCCTTTTGCCATAAATTTACCAGCAGACAAGTGTGCAAAAAAGCAAATGAGGCCACACGCCTCTGACTCATTTGACTCACAATATGGCAGTCCTATGGGTGTAAGACCATACTGTGGGTGAAAAATGATACGTCTGAGTTGGCTCACCTCGCTCTTTTGTTTGCTTTTCTGGTGTTAATAAAGTTTGTTGTAAAAGGAAAAAAAAAACTGATGGGAGGAGACAGATCCCGGAAAGCCAAGCCCCCAAGGCCAGCCGCTGCCTGGAGCGGTGCCATTCATGAGTATTTTGTTGGTTATGTTGTAATATTATGGGTACATTCTGTGCTTGAAAATCTTCAATAATAATTGGTCTGTGTGTTGCGCAGGCTCTGGAGGGGTTACTGAGCACCAATCAGATGCAGACGCAGGAGCTGATCAGAACACGGTCCGACACGCAGAGCGTACAGAGAGATCTACTGCAGATCAGGTAACTGTGTAAAATCACGCTTCACTCTGCATTTCACTTCAAAAATGAAAAATGGGAAATATATTCGATACATTGTGTGCGCGGGAATAGTTAATTGGACCGGCACTTGTGGTGTGGGCAGGGGGATTTTTTTCGTGCCTCTCTTTCACATCAGCTGTCCCAATCAGGTGTCCCCCTTTCATATCAGCTGTTCCTCTTTGCACCAGCTGTCCCCGTCACAGTCCCCCTTTACATCAGGTGTCCCCGTCAGAGTCCCCCTTTACATGAGGTGTCCCCCCTTTGCATCAGCTATCCCCGTCAGGTGTCCCTCCTTTACATCAGGCGTCCCCATCCAGTGTCCCCCCCTTTACATCAGGCGTCCCCGTCAGAGTCCTCCTTTACATCAGGGGTCCCCCCTTTTACATCAGGTGTCCCCCCCCCCTTACATCAGGTGTCCCCCCTTTGCATCAGGCGTCCCCGTCAGAGTCCTCCTTTACATCAGGTGTCCCCCTTTAAATCAGGCGTCCCCGTCAAAGTCCCCTTTTACATCAGGAGTCCCCCCCTTTACATCAGGTGTCCCCATCAGGTACCCCTTTACATCAGGTGTCCCCCCTTTACATCAGCTGCCCCCATCAGGTGTCCTCCCTTACATCAGATGTCCCCATCAGGTGTCCCCATTTACATCAGGTGTCCTCCTTTACATCAGATGTCCCCATCAGGTGTCCCCATTTACATCAGATGTCCCCATCAGGTGTCCCCATTTACATCAGATGTCCCCCATCAGGTGTCCCCATTTACTTCAGGTGTCCCCATCAGAGTCCCTACTTCAGGTGTCCCCATCAGAGTCCCTCCTTACATCAGATGTCCCCCCGTTACATCAGGTGTCCCCCTCTGAGTCCCTCCTTGCATCCGATGTCCCCATCAGGTGTTCCCACCAGAGTCCGCCTTTACATCAGTTGTCACCCCTTCCCCCCTGTACTCATAGCTCTCCTGGAATGAAGACTTCTTCTTTTTCCTCTCCCCAGTCATGGAGAAAGCCTGATCCTCCCTCCAGCATGTGTCTGCAGGGGCTCCCTGTGACTGGAGTGAAATCCTGATCATTCCTGTCAGTGAGAAGGGGCACCAAGAGTGCGCCCTCTTCAACACAGCGCCCAGGGCAGGTGCCCGCTTGGCCCTGCCCCTGTACCGGCCTTGGGTGGAAGTTTCATTAGGAAATGAGATGCGTTTGTAGCTTCTGTCTTCTGCATTGGAAATTAAAAAAAAAAAAAAAAGATGACAAAAGACGGGGATTTGATGATTTCCTGGTTTGTCTGCAGGTCAGCGATTGGAGATCTGAAGGAAGAGGTGAGAATCCTGGAAGGAAAAGTCTCTGTGAGACCCGGCAAGGCAGACAAAGCGGGTGAGTGCAATACGGAAATCACCCCGTTCCCAAATCTGAGGGGGACCCCACACAATGGAAATTACTGTAATAGGTTGGGGGTCAGATAGAAATATACATGAAAAAATATGCTGATGGCCTTTTAAAGGGTGAAATCTGGAGGGCGGAGTCACGTCGACGCTGTACCCAAGTAAAATTGATGTCCTTTCTTTCCCACCAACAGAGCTTTCTTTTGGTATTTGATCACCTGTGCGATTTTTTTTTTTTTTTTTTTTTTTCATAAACAACTTGTGTAAATTAAAAAAAAAAATTGAAATTAATTAATAATAAAAACACAATGTGACAAAAAAGTGCTGATAAGTCCCATATATTGTGCTATCTTCTTTTAAGTAATTCACTCAAAGGAACACCCGTGACTTGTGAGAATATCCACTCCTCCACCGCCATCCGCATGCCCAAACCACTCACCAGATATCTATGACCCCCATTACAGGTAGTCACCACCAGCTTTAAAAAACAATTTTCAGGGCCGTCAGATGAGGTATGTATTCTCAGGATAAGGATGAGGTATGTATTCTCAGGATGAGGATGAGGTATGTATTCTCAGGATGAGGTATGTATTCTCAGGATGAGGATGAGGTATGTATTCTCAGGATGAGGATGAGGTATGTATTCTCAGGATGAGGATGAGGTATGTATTCTCAGGATGAGGATGAGGTATGTATTCTCAGGATGAGGATGAGGTATGTATTCTCAGGATGAGGATGTATGGAAAAGAGGCATCTCATTACGCAGTATTCAGAAACATATTTATTAAAAATAAAATTAAACTTACAATGTAAAAACCTACAGCAAGAACGGGGAAACCTGCGCTTAGGAATGCGTGTTATCTTAAATAAATGGTGAAGATATTTATTAGGCTGCTACTGATAAAAAGGAAAATTCCCTTAAAGTGACCGTATGCAAATGTATGTAATGTATTGGACAACCGACGTGCCAGTGAATGAATACATGCTCAATTCTTATTCCGTTTTTGCACTCATAGTTGTACTGCCAGAGGTAAGTTATCTATCTGTCTCAAAAAAGTGATCTACTGGTGCCCACATAAATCATGTTCAGCCCCAATACATGACCCCTGATGACGTCAGACGTTTGCTGACAAAACGCGTCGGGATACTGACACGCAACATATCACTTCCACTGTGTGGAATGCGGAACGGCGTCCCCTGCTCACAACAAGTTTGAAAGCAGGTTTTTACATTGTATGCAAATGTATCAGCGCTGCTCTAAACTGTGACAAATAGGTGCACTAATGTGATGTAGGGCATAAATCCACTTTCCCTTCCCCACCTTTTTGTTTGTGTGTGTTTTTTTTCTTTGTAGTTTGTCACTTTTCTATCACCTTTTTTCACCTGCACGACTTGTAGGGTGTGGGTCCTAGGGCCCTACCTTGAGTCTTGGGAGGGGGTGGATATGGCCTTTTGGCTTGGTCTGCCCTCTCTCATGGGGTCTCCCTTCGGGGGAGCCCCACTTAGTACTCGGTGGGGGCTGTTTCGGCAGTCCCCCTGAAGAACGGGGTCAGTCTGGTTCCGGCCAGACAGACCGAGTACCTTAAATCCCTGTCAGGAGTCTTGCGCCCCGGGGGATCGAGGTTCGGGTCCTACCTCTTCAGAGGGAAGACCATTTGTTCGCACACCCTGTGCACTTTTTGTGTTCCTCACGTTTGTGTGTGTGCACTTTTTTATGCACCGGGTGAAGTCTTTTGAGTGTGTTTCACACGCTACGGGCTTTTTAAAAAAAAAAAAAAATAAATCCACTACACTGCCCTACACCACATTAGTGCGCTTATTTATCGCAGTTTAGAGCAGCGCTGATACATTTGCATACAATGTAAAAACCTGCTTTCAAACTTGTTGCGAGCAGGGGACGCCGTTCCGCATTCCGACTGCGTTCCACACAGCAGAAGTGACGTGTTGCGTGTCAGTATACCAACGTGTTTCGTCAGCAAACATCTGACGTCATCAGGGGTCATGTATTGGGGCTGAACGTGATTTATGTGGGCACTAGTTGATCACTTTTTTGGGACTGATAGATAACTTACCTCCTGGCAGTACAACTATGAGTGCAAAAACTGAAAACAGAATAAGAGTTGAGCATGTAATCATTCACTGGCACTTCGGTTGTCCAATGCTGGTGAATGTGACACTGGATGAGAAGGTTGCTGACCCGGGTGTTGGCAGTTGAGCTCTAAACTGAACTGATTTTTCATACATCTCCGTTTTGTCCTCTAAGTTCTGGTTCAACCGGACTGAAATACTTCCTATATCGTGAAGCCACTAAACTGTATGTGGTGATTTATTGGTTAACAGAGATTAGACCGCCATGGTAATGTACTATCTATATATATATTATCCTATACTGAGAATGTTACTGTTTCCATATCTACTATGTACTTTGTATACCTTTATCTCAAGCACTTTGTACATTTTACCTTTGAACCTTCAATACTTAAAGCTGAAGTTTAGTGATGTGTTTTTTTTTTTTTTTTATTATTTATGTTTTTTTTAAATATGGAATGCTTCATGAATATGCGTGTCACCCCTGTGCAGGGGCCATGCTAATCCTCTCTATATCGTTCCAATTCTAGTATAGGTTTTCTTTTTTTAATCCGCTCCAGGGAAAGTACTTACAATGAATGAAGTGTCCTATGTGCTGGTGGGTGGCGTGTCCAGTCTAAAACTTCAGTCCTATCCTCCCCGTACTCTACAGAAGCCGTGTTATTTTATACAACAATAAAAAGCACCCTAAAAATAGAGGCGGTGAACCAATTGGCTACATAGACATCGTCAGGGGAAAAAGAGCCTCTTTCCCCTGATGATGTCTGTGTGGAAATGTATGACGTTGGGCTAGGTTTGCTTCGTGACGTCATCACGCCTGCTGATGGACTCACGGCAAAGCTGTTTTTTTTAAATTTGGTGGTCTTTCATCTGCCAAATGCGAGTGATATTTTAACCACTTCTGGACCGGAAGATTTTCCCCCTTAATGACCAGGCCATATTTTGCGATTCGGCACTGCATTACTTTAATGGACAATTGCGCGGTCGTGCGACACTGTACCTAAATAAAATGGATGTCCTTTTTTTCCCACAAATAGAGCTTTCTTTTGGTGGTATTTGATCACCTCTGCAATTTTTATTTTTTGCGCTATAAACAAAAAAAATGCAACAATTCTGAAAAAAAAAAAAAACAATATTTTTCTCTTTCTGCTATATAACATTCTCAATAAAAAAAATGTAAAAATCTAATTTTTTTTTTTTTTTTTTAACATTTTAGGTCAATTTGTTTTCTGCTACATATTTTTGGTTAAAAAATTGCAAGAAGCGTATTTTGACTGCTTTGTGCAAAAGCTATCGCTTCTACTAACTACGGGAAAGATTTGTAATTTTTATTGTGTTTTTTTTTATACTAGTAATGGCGGCGATCTGCAATTTTTAGCAGGACTGCGACATTGCAGCGGACAGATCAGACCCCTAACTGACATTTTTTACACTTTTGGGGGGGGGGGGGGGGCAGGGACATTACTACAGTAATCAGTGCTAGAAATATGCATTGTCACTTTACTAATGACACTGGCAGGGAAGGGGTTAACACTGTGGGTGATCAAGGGGTTAAATGTGAGCCTAGGGGAGTGATTCTAACTGTGGGGGGGGGGGGGGTGGGGCTTGTGAAATGATCATAATGACCTGTGATCCTATATAGAAGGATCACAGGTGCTCTGTGATCATTCCAGAGAGAAGAACGGTCAGCTGTGTTTACAACAGCTGACCGTCCTTCTCTGTTAGCAGGGAGCGATCGCAGGTGTCGGGTGGCAATTGGAGCTGTCTGCATAGTGCATCGGAGTCCCCACTGCCAAGTGGGGGCGGGAGTGCGTCGCTGGCATCGTGCGCTCGCCCCCCGGCTCTGCAGGCACGCGACCGATGTAGCCCTACGTCGGTTTGCGCAGGAGGGCCAGCCTGCCGCAGTATATATGCGGTGGGCGGTCCGGAGCCGGTTAAATCCGCTCCAGGGAGAGTACTTTCAATGAATGAATAGTGTCCAGTGTAAAACTTCAGTCCTATCCTCCCCGTACTCCACAGAGCCGTGTTATTTTGTCCCACAATAAAAAGCACCCTAAAAATAGAGGAGGCGAACCAATCGTCTACATAGACATGGTCAGGGGAAAAGAGCCTCTTTCCCCTGACGATGTCTGTGTGGAGATGTAACACGTTTGGCTAGGTTTGCTACGTGACGTCATCACGCCTGCTGATGGACTGGTTTTTTTTTTTTTCCTAATTTTCCTTGCATGTGATTGGGTATTCACCTATTTTACTAAGCTCTAGAGCAAATGGCCTTGCAGAGTGCACAGTCTATTTGCCTTTAGTAAATCCCCACCCCCCCCCCATTGATTTCACTCATGGATATAATATATTTGTCATAATTTACTCCCATATTTCGAACATTTCATGCATTTTGGGCAGTTGTTAAGATTTTGTTTTATTTAACCACTTGCCGACCGCTAGCAGTACATATACTGTGGCAGATCGGCTCTGTCCCGCGAAATGATATAACTGTACGTCGCTTCGAGGGACCGCTGGTGGAGGCGTGCGCAGATTGACCACAGGGGAAGCCAATCAGCGAGTCCGGCGGCCACGATTGCCACCGGGCACCCACGATCGCTCCCCGTGGAGACAGAACGGTGGTCTGCTGTTGTAGACACAGCAGACCGATGTTCTGTTTGTAATGAACACAGGGATCCTCCTATTTAGGAACATAGGTCTCTGTGTTCATGTAGAAAGCCCAACCCCCACCCAGTTAGAAAGCACCCCCTAGGGATACATTTAACCCTTTGATAACCCACTAGGTTAACCCCTTCCCTGCCAGTGTCATTAGTACAGTAACAGTGCATATTTATAGTACTGATTACTGTAGTAATGTCACTGGTCCCCCCAGAAGTGTCAAAAATGTCAGTTAGGGGTCCAATCTGTCCGCCGCAATGTCGCAGTCCCCCTAAAAATCGCTGATCGCCGCCATTACTAGTAAAAAATAAATAAATGAGAATGGCATAAATCTTTCCCCTAGTTTCTTAGACGTGATAACTTTTGCGCAAACCAATCATAACACGCTTATTGCAATTTTTTTATTACCAAAAATATGTAGTAGAATACAAAAAGTGTCAGTTAGGGGTCCGATTTGTCTGCCGCAATGTCGCAGTCCCGCTAAAATTCACCGCTATTACTAGTAAAAAAGAAAATCAATAAATAAAAATGACATAAATCTTTCCTGTAGTTTGTAGACGCAATAACTTTTGCGCAAACCAATCAAGACACGCCTATTGCTATTTTTTTATTACCAAAAATATATAGTAGAATACAAATCATCTCCCCCCCCAAAAGTGTCAAAAATGTCAGTTCGAGGTCCGATCTGTCCACCGCAATGTCGCAGTTCCACAAAAAAAAAAAATCGCTTATTGCCGCTATTACTGGTAAAAAAAAAAAAAAAAATGCCATAAATCTTTGTAGACGCGATAACTTTTGCGCAAACCAATCAAACTACGCTTATTGACATTTTATTTTTATTTTTTACCAAAAATATGTAGCAGAATAAAAATTGGCCTAAAACGATGAAAAAATTAGATTTTTACATTTTTTTTTTTTTTTTTTTTTTTATTATTGGGAATATTATATAGCAGAAAGTGAAAAAATATATATATATTTTTTCAGAATTGTTGCTCTTTCTTTTTTTTTTTGTTTATAGCGCAAAAAATAAAAACCGCACAGGTGATCAAATATCGCCAAAAGAAAGCTGTGTTTGTGGGGAAAAAAAAGGGACATCAATTTTATTCGCACGACCGCGCAATTGTTAAATTAACGCAGTGGTGAATCGCAAAAGTATGGCCTGGTCATTAAGAGGGGGGGGGGGGGGTGGTCCAGAAGTGGTTAAAGAGAGAGCGCACCTACTTTTTTCTTTATGTATTTGTGGTCCGGTATTCGGATGTGCTGCTGTTTTATCTCTTTTATGATTGAAGCGCAGGGATCTTTTTTAGGCATTTATATCCCTTTTCATCGTAAGGACCGTTCCTGGTGCTGATTTAAAAATAAATAAATAAATAAAATTAATTAAATTATAAAAAAAAAAAAAATTAAATAAAAAAAAAAAAAAAAAGTGTCACTAAACCTGATCTACATATACAATAGAAAGATATTTTGCAATATTTTTGGATTTGGGATGTGGTAAAAGTCGACAGAGAAATTCTTATAGTGTAGAACCCGGCCATTGTGTACAGAACATCGAACAATAAAGTTAAAAAAAAAAAAAAAAAAGTGTTGTCTTATACAGTGACATCATCTCTCCGTTTTATCTACAGGACGGCCCAGATCTGCCAGGAAGCCGGTCAGCAAATCACCATCGCTGTCCTCGCTGGAAGACGCCCAATCACAGCTCAGCCTGGGTGACATTAGCTCTGAGGACACGTCCTACAGTCTCAGTGTCCCCACAGTCTCTAGAGGTATCTGCTCAGCCCTATACCTGTATGAATGAGACCCAGAGTTGCCCCCCCCCCCCCTGAATCGCCCAGTTCTGCTTTGTCTCGTTTCACTCCCTTGTAAAGAAAGGCAGAGTTTAGGTTCACACCGGCCCATAGACTGAATGGTGATCTGCAGTGGATCGTCTTTCAGAGTGCAGCTAAGTGTTTGTGGCTTGGCCCTATTGACTTGAAAGGCCAGGATTGACTGGCGGTGCCATCTATTGGCAACAGTGTATTCTAGGCATTATTAGTGGCTTGCGCCCTAGCAACGTAGGACTGTAGGCAATATTAATGGTTTGCGCCCTAGCAGCAAAGAATTCTAGGGAGCATTAGTGGCTTGCGCCCTAGCAACGGAGGACTGTAGGCAATATTAGTGGTTTGCGCCCTAGCAACAGAGGATTCTAGGCATTATTAGTGGCCTGCACCCTAGCAACGGAGAATTCTAGGCATTATTAGTGGGCTGCGCCCTAGCAATGGATAATTCTAGGCATTATTAGTGGCTTGCGCCCTAGCAACAGAGGATTCTATGCAGCATTAGTGGCCTGCGCCCTAGCAGCGGAGGATTCTAGGCAGCATTAGTGGCCTGTGCCCTAGCACCAGAGAATTCTAGGAAGTATTAATGGCTTGCGCCCTAGCAACGGAGGACTGTAGGCAATATTAGTGGTTTGCGCCCTAGCAACGGAGGATTCTAGGCATTATTAGTGGTTTGCGCCCTAGCAATGGAGGACTGTAGGCAATATTAATGGTTTGCGCCCTAGCAGCAAAGAATTCTAGGGAGCATTAGTGGCTTGCGCCCTAGCAACGGAGGACTGTAGGCAATATTAGTGGTTTGCGCCCTATCAACAGAGGATTCTAGGCATTATTAGTGGCCTGCGCCCTAGCAACCGAGAATTCTAGGCATTATTAGTGGGCTGCGCCCTAGCAATGGACAATTCTAGGCATTATTAGTGGCTTGCGCCCTAGCAACAGAGGATTCTAGGCAGCATTAGTGGCCTGCGCCCTAGCAGCGGAGGATTCTAGGCAGCATTAGTAGCCTGTGCCCTAGCACCAGAGAATTCTAGGCAGTATTAGTGGCTTGCGCACTAGCAGTGGAGGAGTCTAGGCAGTATTAGTGGCTTGCGCCCTAGCAATGAAGGTTTCTAGGCATTATAAGGTGGCTTGCGCCCTAGCAATGGAGGATTCTAGGCAGTATTAGTGGCTTGCGCCCTAGCAATGAAGGTTTCTAGGCTTTATAAGGTGGCTTCCACCCTAGCAACTGAGGATTCTAGGCAGTATTAGTGGCTTGCGCCCTAGCAACGGAGGATTCTAGGCAGTATTAGTGGCTTGCACCCTAGCAATGGAGGATTCTAGGCATTATTGGCTTGCGCCCTAGCAATGGAGGATTCTAGGCATTATTGGCTTGCGCCCTAGCAACGGAGGATTCTAGGCATTATTAGTGGCTTGCACCCTAGTAGAAGAGGATTCAAGGGAGCATTAGTGGCTTGCACCCTAGCAACGGAAGATTCTAGGCATTATTGGCTTGCGCCCTAGCAACGGAGGATTCTAGGCATTATTAGTGACTTGCACCCTAGCAGAAGAGGATTTAAGGGAGCATTAGTGGCCTGCGCCCTAGCAACGGAGGATTATAAGCAGTAATAGTGTCCTGCACCCTAGCAACAGAGGGATGATTGGTAGATTTCCCTCTGTGTCCCAGCAATGGACGCTAGGTGGCTTTCTGCCTGCATCCTGGCAACGGAGGGAGACTTGGGAGCTTTCTGCCTGCATCCCAGAAAAGAAGGATGCTAGGCAGCTTCCTTAAGAAGCCTTCTGTGTCCTAGCAGCAGGGCCATTGATGCTATACCGCTATATGCATGTAAACATTGCTCGCACATTATATGTGTACAACATTCCAGGAAGGTCCTAGTAATGGAGGATGTTGCGCAGCAATAGCGTCTGCATTCTGGCAATCAAAGGCGTCTAGGTGACTTCATGCCTGCATCCTAGGTTGCTAAGCATTTTTTATAAAGTCGTTTACGTCCTAGCAACAGGGTCATTCATGCTTTAAAACCTGTATGTATTTAAAATGTAAATGTTTCTTGTATGTTACATGTGTGCAGCAGGCAGAGCTTTTTTATTCAGGCTTCTAGACAGTAATAGCGGCTGTGTGCCAGCAATGAAAGGATGCTGGGTGGTTTTAAAGAAGCCGCTTGCATCCTAGCAACAGGGCTATTCTGGTGGTAACCCATGTATTTGCTTGCACACTACACACATATAGAGCACTTTTTTTTTTTTTTTGCACACTGTATTGCCGTATTTTCATACAGCCGTGTGAATGAACCATTTATAGCTTTTTTGCTAATCTTCTTTATATGAACCTAAATATCTCAGAACTTCCAGTTGAAATGTTTTTCCAGGACTGGCTGAATTCTGGGTCGGTTTATTTGTGTGCCCCAGGCATAGTAACATTGTGTAGCTCAGAAAATAATAAAGACCTCATTGGTTGTTATGGGAAGCACCGTGGATACCCGGGGAGCTGATTAAACTCACTGAAAAAAGAAGCTAATCAGTTACCATGGAGACAGCTTGGTGGACGGTACACTGTGTCACTTTGTAACTGCTGATTATCCTGTTTTGTTTGCCTTGCAGGGGTCCGGGATAAATCCAGCAGCGGCCGGAAAACGCACAGCGACCTCAGCAATAGTAATCCCAGCGATGACGACCTGGATGACCTTTCCGACAGCCCGCCGGAGCTTAATTTCAGTGACTTGTGACGCCCTGCCTACGCAGAGGAAGCAATCCTCCAATAAACAATGCAAGGACTGCTAGTTCGAAGAAGGACATTCAATGGTTTTTACAAGAGTTTGTTAGGGGAGGAGGACTGTGGGGGGGAGAAAGCAAACCTGTCACTGCAGAAGACGAGCAACGCTAAGTATATTTTCAGTCCTTTTCTTTTTTTTGGAGTCATCGCCTTAAAAAAAGAAAGAAAAAATAATCCTCAGGCCCGGCCATGTAAGGAAGAAAAAAAAAAGAATTCACTGCAATATTATTCGTCAATCTGGAGCTTCTACCTGCAGTACTTCCTTTCTGCCACTAGATGTCTCTGAATGATGTAACTGCATTCCTGTGATCTAGTAGAGTCATGATGGCTCCTTTAAGTGGTGGCACTTTGTTTTCTGTAGTGACAGGTTTGCTTGAAGACCTCCATGGGATCCCTCCTCAGGGGAAGTCCTGACAATGAATGAACTCTCGGCCCAGGCACTTGATGGTAACACATGGGGTCTATGAAGTGCTAAAGTGGAGCTCTAGCCAAAACGGTTTTTGAATAGGGTAGAGAAGGGTGACACCCTTGGCCATGTTACTATTGCAGTGTCTCCTGTCGGGAGATTTCCTCCTTTTTTTGTTGAAGTCATCACTGTCCTGAGAACAGGAAGTAAGAGGAAATCTCCCCAGGTGAGAGAGGACATCCCATAAAACCGCACCTGTGATCTCTGTCCTGGGAACAGGAAGTGAAAAGAAATCTCCCCAGCAGAGAGATGACATCACATTAAATCTCTGTCCCAGGGACAGACACTGAGAGAATCAACCCACCCGAGAGATGACATCCAACAAAATCTTCCCTGTGATCTCTGTCCTGGGAACAGGAAGTAAGAAGAAATTTCCCCAGGAGCGAGATGACATCCAACCTCTGTGATCGCTGTCCTGGGAACAGGACGTAAGAGGAAATCTCCCCAGCAGAGAGATGACATCCAATAAAATCTTCCCTGTGATCTCTGTCCTGAGAACAGGAAGGGATGGGAAATCTTACCCAGGAGAGAGCTGACATCCCATAAAACCTCTGTGATCTCTGTCCTGAGAACAGGAAGTGAAAGGAAATCTTCCCAGCAGAGATGACATCACATTAAATCTCTGTCTCGGGGCCAGGAACTGAGAGAATCTCCCCACCAGCGAGATGACCTTCAACAAAATCTTCCCTGTGATCTCTGTCCTGGGAACAGGAAGTGAGAGGAAATCTCCCCAGGAGAGAGATGACATCCCATAAAACCTCTGATCTCTCTCCCGGGGACAGGAAGTGAAAGGAAATCTCCCCCGCAGAGATGACATCAAAAAAACCTTGGAGATCTCTGTCCTGGGAACAAGAAGTGAAAATTTCCCCAGCAGAGAAATTACATCACATAAAACCTCGGAGATCTCTGTCCTGGGAACAGGAAGTGATGGGAAATCTCCCCACCAGAGAGATGACCTCCCATAAACCCTCTGTGATCTCTGTCCCGGGAACAGGAAGTGGAGGGAAATCTTTGCAGCAGTGAGAGGACATCGCATAAAACCTCTGTGTTCTCTGGCCTGGGAACAAGAAGTGGAAATCTCCCCAGCAGAGAGATGACCTCCTATAAAATCTCTGCTGTGGAGATTTCCCAACACTTTCTGTTCCCAGGACAGACATCACAGAGGTTTTATGGGAGGTAATCTCGCTGTTGCGGAGATTTCCCATCACTTCCGAGATGACATCCCATAAAACTTCTGAGCTCTGTCCTGGGGACAGGAAGTGATGGGAAATCTCCCCAGCAGAGAGAGGACAACCCATGAAACCTCCATTATCTCTGTCCCGGGGACAGGATGTGATGGGAAATCTCCCCAGCAGAGAGAGGACAACCCATAAAACCTCCATTATCTCTGTCCCGGGGACAGGAAGTGATGGGAAATCTCCCCAGCAGAGAGAGGACAACCCATAAAACCTCCATTATCTCTGTCCCGGGGACAGGAAGTGATGGGAAATCTCCCCAGCAGAGAGATGAAATCCAGAAAAACTTTCCCTGCTCCATTCAGAACTAAACCATTTTTTTTTTTACCTAAAGTCCTCCTTTAATCTCACACAACTTTGTTAGAGGGGACAAACTGACTTTGTAAAGCTGCGTGTGGAAGTGACCAAAGCCGCGATTGGAAGGGACTTCAGGCTGTTGGGGGAAGATTGCCCCCCTTCCACCATTAGTTGTGGGGTTTTAGCATCTTCCCCATCAGCCTTTGCACATAGACTCCACCCTCTCGCTGGTTATGCTGCTATATGTTGTAGAAATGTGTCTGAGCTGTATACCGGCCGCTTTGTATATCGCAATGTTTTATAATGGAATCATGTTTTTATATTACTCGGGTGACGGGAACTTTGGATTAAAGGGATGACAAACCCTTTCCCTCACGTCTTCCATGTGGTGTGTGAGAGGGTAGATAATGGGGGGGGGGGGGGGGGTGAGAGGGTAGATAATGGGGGAGGGGGGTGAGAGGGTAGATAATGGGGGGGGGGGGGGGGGGTGAGAGGGTAGATAATGGGAGGGTGAGAGGGTAGATAATGGGGGGGGGGGGTGAGAGGGTGGATAATGTGGGGGTGAGAGGGTAGATAATGGGGGGGTGTGAGGGTGGATAATATGGGGGTGAGAGGGTAGATAATGGGGGGGGGGGCGAGAGGGTGGATAATGTGGGGGTGAGAGGGTAGATAATGGGGGGGGTGAGAGGGTGGATAATGTGGGGGTGAGAGGGTAGATAATGGGGGGGGGGTGAGAGGGTAGATAATGGGGGGGGTGAGAGGGTGGATAATGTGGGGGTGAGAGGGTAGATAACGGGGGGGGGTGAGAGGGTAGATTGGGGGGGGAGGGGCATAGTTCATATTAAAGGACAGCTCCACCCAGAAATTATATATTCGTATTTGGTGGATACTAGAGAAGTAAATCACGTCGCAGAGTCTTGCGCCTCTCAGAGGTTCTGAGTGTTCGATATCTTCCATCGAGTTCCCACCATTACACACCCGTCCAGGCTGTTCTCCTGGAATCTCAGGGGGGTCAAACTGGTGGTCCTCCAGCTGTTGCAGAACTACAAGTCCCATCATGCCTCTGCCCGTGGGAGTCATTCTTGTAACTGTCAGCCTTGCAATGAGTCATGGGACTTGTAGTTCCGCAACAGCTGGAGGGCTTCCTAATATTTTATATTAGAAATGCAGCAAAAGGGGCGGGGACACCTTAGTGGGCGGGACAGATCTCAAGCTTGGCGACCCCCAAGAAGCCAGCTTACCAGAATTAATCTATGATTGAAATAAATGAACAAAGTCTGCGCTTTGCTGGGGGTTAGGGTAGACTAAAATAACATTTTCAACATCAAAGTCCATTAGACATCTCCAACTGAAGGCGACTTCACCACTTACTGCTGATGGGTTTTACCCAATAGGAGCTTAGGAATGCCTCTCCTATATCCAAGCCCACATTGGGTGAAACATGAGGGGAGAATCCCGGAGAGCGGTGTGATTGACATGATCATTTTTAGGTGGCCTGAACCTTTAAGAAGCATTCTTCCCACTGACCACCAATGTAAGGAGCATTCTTCCCACTGACCTCCAATGTAAGGGACATTCTTCCCACTGACCTCCAATGTAAGGGACATTCTTCCCACTGACCACCAATGTAAGGGACATTCTTCCCACTGACCACCAATGTAAGGAGCATTCTTCCCACTGACCCCCAATGTAAGGAGCATTCTTCCCACTGACCACCAATGTAAGGAGCATTCTTCCCACTGACCCCCAATGTAAGGGACATTCTTCCCACTGACCACCAATGTAAGGGACATTCTTCCCACTGACCACCAATGTAAGGAGCATTCTTCCCACTGACCACCAATGTAAGGGGCATTCTTCCCACTGACCACCAATGTAAGGAGCATTCTTCCCACTGACCACCAATGTAAGGAGCATTCTTCCCACTGACCACCAATGTAAGGGACATTCTTTCCACTGACCACCAATGTAAGGGACATTCTTCACACTGATCACCAATGTAAGGAACATTCTTCCCACTGACCACCAATGTAAGGAGCATTCTTCCCACTGACCACCAATGTAAGGGACATTCTTCCCACTGACCACCAATGTAAGGAGCATTCTTCCCACTGACCACCAATGTAAGGGACATTCTTCCCACTGACCACCAATGTAAGAGACATTCTTCCCACTGACCACCAATGTAAGGGACATTCTTCCCACTGACCACCAATGTAAGGGACATTCTTCCCACTGACCTCCAATGTAAGGGACATTCTTCCCACTGACCATCAATGTAAGGAACATTCTTCCCACTGACCACCAATGTAAGGAACATTCTTCCCACTGACCACCAATGTAAGGGACATTCTTCCCACTGATCACCAATGTAAGGAACATTCTTCCCACTGACCACCAATGTAAGGGACATTCTTGTGTCTGCGATGTCCATATTTTGTATTTTCTGCTGATGATTTATATTCCGGCGGAGGTGTTACCTATATTCCGGCGGGGGGTGTTGCCTATATTCCGGCGGGGGGTGTTACCTATATTCAGGCGGGGGTGTTTCCTATATTCAGGCGGGGGTGTTACCTATATTCAGGCGGGGGTGTTTCCTATATTCAGGCGGGGGTGTTACCTATAAAGCAGCAAACACAGAACTGGGGAAAATAAAAACTTTATTTCAACAAGTAATAAAACTAGAGAGAAAACAATTTCAGCACAACACGTCCCGGACCTCCAACAAGAACATCAGCAACATAGCAGCACCTGGAGAGCCATTGGCTGGGTACCTTGAGTGCTAATATTGGGTGGAGCGATCTGAAGGGGCAGTACTGGATCCTAGTGGGCGGGTCAGACCCTGAGGATGGGAGTGGCAGGAAATCATAACTGCAGGTCCTCCGTTCACCTGGATGTAGCTTTTATATAAAAACAGCTGTCGGCAAGTACAAAAATCCTATTTTCCAGCATCCGTTGCTCCCATACTTCTTTAGTGCTGGGTTTTCTTTGCAAGCCTTCAGGATAGTCTGCAGGGACTGCATAGCCTAGGATTCAGCCTCCCCCCCACCACCACTGCTATAGAGGTCGTGGCCCCCCCCCCCCCCGAGCGCTGACCACTAGGGGTGGTGGCTACCCCCCCGGAGCTCTGAACTTAGGGGGCGTGGCTCCCCCCAGAGCTCTGACCAGTAGGGGGGCATGTCTCCCCCGGGAGCTCTGACTAGTAGGGACGTAACTCCCCTGCAGAGCTCTGACCAGTAGGGGGGCGTGGCTCCCCCCAGAGCTCTGACCAGTAGGGGACGTGGCTCCCTGCCCCAGAGCTCTGATCAGTAGGAGGCGTGGCTCCCCTGGAGCTCTGACCAGTAGGGGGGCGTGGCTCACCCCGGGAGCTCTGACCAGTAGGGGGGCATGGCTCACCCCGGGAGCTCTGACCAGAAGGGGGGCATGGCTCACCGCCCCAGAGGTTTGACCAGCTGGTGGCGTGGCTCCCCCCACAGCTCTGACCAGTAGGGGGCGTGGCTCCCCCCCCAGAGCTCTGACCAGTAGGGGGTGTGGCTCAGCTGGTGCAGCACTCCAGGCTCGGGCCCCGCCCCCACTACCTCTCTTTCCAATGTCCATTCTCCACCCCATCTACTTAAACTGAGAAGACACGTCACGTATCAGACGGTGGCACTTAAAAAATGATTGTCAAAAAGCAAAAATACAAAACCCGTGTGCGAAGCCTCTGATGGAAGCTGCCCTTCTTTAGCTCCCAGTCCCTTATACTGGTTCTGGTGCAGTGCTGTAAAGTTCGATGGGCTTCGCTGGCTATAGGAACAGTAGTGTAGCTAGGAAGTCAGCTTCCGTCAGAGCTGTCTCACACAGCTACGGTACCAAATAGAAGAGGTCAACTCAAAGGAAACCCATCAACCGAGAAATGTGGAGGCTGCTAAGTCTGAGCTCTTCTTCCGAAAATGCCGGTTACCTGGCTTTCGTACCAATCCCTCAGCTTGTGTCAAATCTGAAGCTGTGACTTCACTGGCTGCATGCTTGTCCAGAGATGTACAGTTTTAAAGCTGGGGGGTTGGCAACACTGCCAGGCAATTTACATTTTCAAGAGGAAGTGAGCAGTGGCAGCCTCTAACTTCCTTACAGGCCTGAATCACTACAAGTCCCAGCATTGTGTGGGGAGTGCATGCTGGGAGTTGTAGTCCGCACAGTCACATTTTGGGCAAGCTTTACAGATCAGATTCTGGCGTTGCTTATCTCTCTCCCATCAGATCTTTTGATTGGCTGGCACTCTTATCGAAGAGCGAGATCTCCGCCCACCGTGTGCGTTACCTGCAGGCGGGTTTTATTGCTGTAAGAGTCAGTGCAGTGCAGCTCCCCTCCCCCTCCTGGGATCCATATGTGTATGACGGCACAGAAATTCCTGATACATGCAGTGGGGGGCGCTGTTCCAGGCACACGGAGGGGGACTGTGGGTCCTAATGCAGGTGCAGAATCCGCTCAGGCACGACTTCATTTTAACACGCTCGCCCACCTGACGTGTGCCTGTAAACTTTATCCTAGCAATGCTCTGCACCTGGCTGCTAGATAAGAATCCATGGCAGAATCCTCTGAAATCAGGAAGTCTAAGACGATGCTCACTGTGGCCCCGCCCACACACTGCAGCATGAGAGGGAGGTTGCACAGTACAGAATCACATGATCCAAAAGCTGCAGTCCCGGCTACTGTAAAAAAACAAAACAAAAAAAACTGCGGAATCCTCCACAAATGGATCCCAAGAAAAGGTGAAGACGTCCGGATTGCACATCGGTCTCCAGTACAGCACAGCGGCCTCTCACCGCCTCCTTCCCTCCGGAGTCTCACTATTGCTGTCTGAGAAGTTATTTGGCATCTTAAGGAAAGGGTTGGTGGTCTCGGGGTGAGGATGGGGGCTGCCGTGGTCAGTAGTAGAATCTGTGCTGTGCTTTGGCACCCTTTGGATGAATCCGGTTCGGAGGAGGGGAGAAGGGGGGAGGGGGTGCCCTGAAGTTGGCGTTAGGTCCCGGCCTACTATGCGACGGCACGGGGAGGGGCCGAGGGAGCCAATCCCGGTGCTCACAACAAACAGAAGTCAAAGTCTTTGTGCAAAATAAGGCTGAGCGTGTTCTCCGCTAATAACTGTACAGAGCCAGCGGCGTGTCCTCCATCATATCGTCCTGCGGGGGAGGGGAGAGACACACAATGAGACATCACACTGCAACTGCCCCCCCAGTACAACCACCCCCCCCAGTATAAACATCCCCCCAGTACAACCGCCCCCCCAGTATAACCCCTCTCCCCCCCCAATTACCAGTATATCAGTCTACATCATATTACCAAAAGTATTGGGACGCCTGCCTTTACACACACATGAACTTTAATGGCATCCCAGTCTTCGTCCGTAGGGATCAATATTGAGTTGGCTCCGCCCTTTGCAGCTATAACAGCTTCAACTCTTCTGGGAAGGCAGGGGGGAATTTGAAAGTAATAGGCAGTGACAGGTACTCTTTATGGAGGGATCGGGGGGAATGTGACAGTAATAGCAGTGACAGGTACTCTTTATGGAGGGATCGGGGAGAATGTGACAGTAATAGGCAGTGACAGGTACTCTTTATGGAGGGATCGGGGGGAATGTGACAGTAATAGGCAGTGACAGGTACTCTTTATGGAGGGATCGGGGGGAATGTGACAGTAATAGGAGAGACAGGTACTCTTTATGGAGGGATCGGGGGGAATGTGACAGTAATAGGCAGTGACAGGTACTCTTTATGGAGGGATCGGGGGGAATGTGACAGTAATAGGAGTGACAGGTACTCTTTATGGAGGGATCAGGGGGAATGTGACAGTAATAGGAGTGACAGGTACTCTTTATGGAGGGATCGGGGGGAATGTGACAGTAATAGGAGTGACAGGTACTCTTTATGGAGGGATCGGGGGGAATGTGACAGTAATAGGAGTGACAGGTACTCTTTATGGAGGGATCGGGGGGGAATGTGACAGTAATAAGAGTGACAGGTACTCTTTATGGAGGGATCGGGGGGGAATGTGACAGTAATAGGAGTGACAGGTACTCTTTATGGAGGGATCGGGGGGAATGTGACAGTAATAGGCAGTGACAGGTACTCTTTATGGAGGGATCGGGGGGGGATGTGACAGTAATAGGAGTGACAGGTACTCTTTATGGAGGGATCGGGGGGGAATGTGACAGTAATAAGAGTGACAGGTACTCTTTATGGAGGGATCGGGGGAATGTGACAGTAATAGCAGTGACAGGTACTCTTTATGGAGGGATCGGGGGGAATGTGACAGTAGTAGGAGTGACAGGTACTCTTTATGGAGGGATCGGGGGGGAATGTGACAGTAATAGGCAGTGACAGGTACTCTTTATGAAGGGATCGGGGGGGAATGTGACAGTAATAGGCAGTGACAGGTACTCTTTATGGAGGGATCGGGGGGAATGTGACAGTAATAGGAGTGACAGGTACTCTTTATGGAGGGATCGGGGGGAATGTGACAGTAATAGGCAGTGACAGGTACTCTTTATGGAGGGATCGGGGGGGAATGTGACAGTAATAGGAGTGACAGGTACTCTTTATGGAGGGATCGGGGGGGAATGTGACAGTAATAGGCAGTGACAGGTACTCTTTATGAAGGGATCGGGGGGGAATGTGACAGTAATAGGCAGTGACAGGTACTCTTTATGGAGGGATCGGGAGGAATGTGACAGTAATAGGCAGTGACAGGTACTCTTTATGGAGGGATCGGGGGGGAATGTGACAGTAATAGGAGTGACAGGTACTCTTTATGGAGGGATCGGGGGGAATGTGACAGTAATAGGCAGTGACAGGTACTCTTTATGGAGGGATCGGGGGGGAATGTGACAGTAATAGGAGTGACAGGTACTCTTTATGGAGGGATCGGGGGGGAATGTGACAGTAATAGGCAGTGACAGGTACTCTTTATGGAGGGATCGGGGGAATGTGACAGTAATAGGAGTGACAGGTACTCTTTATGGAGGGATCGGGGGGAATGTGACAGTAATAGGAGTGACAGGTACTCTTTATGGAGGGATCGGGGGGGGGGGGGAATGTGACAGTAATAGGCAGTGACAGGTACTCTTTATGAAGGGATCGGGGGGAATGTGACAGTAATAGGCAGTGACAGGTACTCTATATGGAGGGATCGGGGGGGAATGTGACAGTAATAGGAGTGACAGGTACTCTTTATGAAGGGATCGGGGGGGAATGTGACAGTAATAGGCAGAGACAGGTACTCTTTATGGAGGGATCGGGGGGAATGTGACAGTAATAGGAGTGACAGGTACTCTTTATGGAGGGATCGGGGGGAATGTGACAGTAATAGGCAGTGACAGGTACTCTTTATGGAGGGATCGGGGGGGGGGGGAATGTGACAGTAATAGGCAGTGACAGGTACTCTTTATGGAGGGATCGGGAGGAATGTGACAGTAATAGGAGTGACAGGTACTCTTTATGGAGGGATCGGGAGGAATGTGACAGTAATAGCAGTGACAGGTACTCTTTATGGAGGGATCGGGGGGAATGTGACAGTAATAGCAGTGACAGGTACTCTTTATGGAGGGATCGGGGGAATGTGACAGTAATAGGAGTGACAGGTACTCTTTATGGAGGGATCGGGAGGAATGTGACAGTAATAGCAGTGACAGGTACTCTTTATGGAGGGATCGGGGGGGAATGTGACAGTAATAGCAGTGACAGGTACTCTTTATGGAGGGATCGGGGGAATGTGACAGTAATAGGAGTGACAGGTACTCTTTATGGAGGGATCGGGAGGAATGTGACAGTAATAGCAGTGACAGGTACTCTTTATGGAGGGATCGGGAGGAATGTGACAGTAATAGGAGTGACAGGTCCTCTTTATGGAGGGATCGGGGGGAATGTGACAGTAATAGCAGTGACAGGTACTCTTTATGGAGGGATCGGGGGAATGTGACAGTAATAGCAGTGACAGGTACTCTTTATGGAGGGATCGGGGGGAATGTGACAGTAATAGGAGTGACAGGTACTCTTTATGGAGGGATCGGGAGGAATGTGACAGTAATAGCAGTGACAGGTACTCTTTATGGAGGGATCGGGGGGGATGTGACAGTAATAGGAGTGACAGGTACTCTTTATGGAGGGATCGGGGGGGGGGGGGGAATGTGACAGTAATAGCAGTGACAGGTACTCTTTATGGAGGGATCGGGGGGGATGCGACAGTAATAGGAGTGACAGGTACTCTTTATGGAGGGATCGGGGGGGGGGGGAATGTGACAGTAATAGCAGTGACAGGTACTCTTTATGGAGGGATCGGGGGGAATGTGACAGTAATAGGAGTGACAGGTACTCTTTATGGAGGGATCGGGGCTCTAAAAGACCCCAAACCCCTCCTCTTCACTTCAATGCAGGGGCGTAACTACAGGGGTTGCAGGGGTAGCAATTGCAACCGGGCCCCATGCTCCAGGGGGCCTGTGTGGCTTCCCTGTACACCTGGATAGGAGGGGCGGCGGGGGGCAGCATGTAGAGAAATCACTGTTCTCCTTTTTCCTTCTGTAGCTGCAGGAGGAAAATGGAGGAGATTGGTTTGTCTGTATTATTGCCCCCGCCACTCCTCCTATCCAGTTCACTTGTGTTCTGCTGTCCCTGGGCCCCTGGGTGCTCCCCTGGTCCCCACCCCCCCCTACTGTGCTGCCCAATGCCCAACCCCCCCCCCCCACTGTGCTCCCTTCCCTCTCCTGCCGTCTCCTGCAGGGGATGTGTCACAATAGAGAACCAGGAAGGGGTCAGTAAATATGTAATTTACCAGCTCCTTCTTTTTCTGAATAGACTGAATAAAATGATAAAAAATACAATTAAAATACCAAAAAATAAAAAATACTGACACCAGTGGTTGAACTTCCAGGATCGCAAAGGTCACACTTGTGACCGGGCCCTGGCATTCCACCACCGTGGGGAGGCCCCAAGATGGCAGGAAGGGGGCCCACTGCAGAACTTGTGAAAGGGTCCCGCTGCAGGACCGTAATAAAGGGCCCCCGCAACGAGAGTAAAGGGCCCCAGGATCAGTGGGAAGAGCCACAGGCTTGAAGGGAAGGGCCCCGGCCAGGGGTTCAGGGGGCCCTTCATGGTTTCCTGCACCGGGGGCCCTGAAGGTTCTAGTTACGCCTCTGCTTCAATGTATTCAAAATGTTAAAATCTACATTTTTGAATACTGATATATTTTTTTAAATCGGCGCCATTAGCAGCCGAGTAACCCGGAAGTGATGTTGTGACGTGGCTTCCGGGTTACATGATGGGAGACCCAATCAAAGCTAAATCCAGCTTTGTTCGGGACTCCAACCAGCCAGCTGACATGTCGGCTGGTTGCTCGGGTCTCCCGGTGGGACGGGAGACCCAGAAAGAGCTGCATAAGGCGGTGGGAGGGGTCGTTCCCTCCCGCTCGCTGGGATAACGGCCGAGCGGCTGCTGAGCCCCATTGACTGTTATCTCCTGAAAGCCGATGACCGTCTCTAAATAACGGTACCAGGGTGATGCCTGCAGCTGCAGATCATCCCTCTACAACCACTTCTCCGAGCCGACGTACAGGTAAGTCCGTTTGCTGGCAGTGGTCAGTACTGCAGAAATGTTTCTGTACCCTTCCCCCGATCTGTGCCTCCATACAATCCTGTCTTGGAGGTCTACAGACAATTCCTTGGACTTCATGGCTTGGTTTGTGCTCTGACATGCACTGTTACCTGTGGGACCTTATATAGACAGGTGTGTGCCTTTCCAAATCATGTCCAATCATCTGAATTTACCACAGGTGGACTCCAATCAAGTTGTAGAAACATCTCAAGGATGATCAGTGGAAACAGGAGGCACCTCAGCTCAATTTTGAGTGTCATGGCAAAGGGTGTGAATACTTATGTACATGGGATTTTCTCCCTTTTTTATTTTTAATAAATTTTGAAAGATTTCAAACAAACTTCTCTCACGTTGTCATTATGGGGGATTGTTTGTAGAATTTTGAGGAAAATAATGAGATTAATCAATTTTGGAATAAGGCTGTAACATAACAAAATGTGGAAAAAGTGCAGCGCTGTGAATATTTTCCGGATGCGCTGTACGCATAAAAGGGGCCAAGGGGTGCAAGGATTCTCATTACGTTTCTATGGGGTCTATTCATAAAACATTAGTTGGACGAATGTCACATGCATTCCTGCAAGCTGCACAATTGCTGCTCGTAATTTTTCCTAATAGATGAATCCCTATGATCGTCAGCTCCATCTAGTGGCCAAAATGTGATACAGTTTTATAAAAAAAAACTCAAAAGAGAATATATACTGCATTTTGGCCACTAGGTGGCGATGGTTTGGTTATAATGAAAGCAGACCCTTCCTACTTATTGTGAATACTGGAAGTACACAGCAATGACCAATCTCAGCATCTACAGAACAGGTGCAGGTGAGTGTGGGGTGTGATAAAGTCATTCCGGGGTTTCTCACCATCGGGAGGTCCTGTAGGCGTCGGAAGTCGGTGCGTCTGTTTCTTTTCTTATACCGATGGAAGCCGATGCCCACTACCACCATTACCACCACGATGGTGAAGACGGAGACGATCATGACGAAGAGAGGATTGGAGCTGTTCCCAGTGAGGTAATGCTGCACCTCTGAGGAGAGGAAAAAAATAAAATCAAACCAATTACACATTCAATATGGGGTCTGGCATTCCAAACTCCTCCCACACAGGTACTAAGCCCCGCCCCTGGTATGACATCTGACAGTTGAACGATGGGGACAAGCCCCGCCCCTGGTATAACATCTGACAGTTGAACGATGGGGACAAGCTCTGCCCCTGGTATAACATCTGACAGTTGAACGATGGGGACAAGCCCCGCCCCTGGTATGAGATGTGACAGTTGAACGATGGGGACAAGCCCCGCCCCTGGTATGAAATGTGACAGTTGAACGATGGGGACAAGCCCCGCCCCTGGTATGAGATGTGACAGTTGAACGATGGGGACAAGCCCCGCCCCTGGTATGAAATGTGACAGTTGAACGATGGGGACAAGCCCCGCGCCTGGTATGAGATGTGACAGTTGAACGATGGGGACAAGCCCCGCCCCTGGTATGAGATGTGACAGTTGAACGATGGGGACAAGCCCCGCCCCTGGTATGAGATGTGACAGTTGAACGATGGGGACAAGCCCCGCCCCTGGTATGAGATGTGACAGTTGAACGATGGGGACAAGCCCCGCCCCTGGTATGAGATGTGACAGTTGAACGATGGGGACAAGCCCCGCCCCTGGTATGAGATGTGACAGTTGAACGATGGGGACAAGCCCCGCCCCTGGTATGAGATGTGACAGTTGAACGATGGGGACAAGCCCCGCTCCTGGTATGACATGTGACAGTGGGGATTGATTTGAAAATGAAAGCAACCAGCAGAGGGCGCAGCACTGTTTCCTTAAAAGCAGCTATATCCCCCTGCAGCCAGATTCCACAGAGATCCTTACATGTGCAGTGGGAGGGTCTGCTGCCTAAATCTGTGCTGTGCGGCTTCTTTGTTTTTATGTATCAATAAAAAGATTGAAAATTGTAATACTTTGTTACATCAGGCCATCTGCATGGCAAAGAGACAGCAAGGAGCCTGCAGGGGGCGTGTCTGGGAATCCCTCTCCTGCATTACAAATAGGGGGGGTTCCCAGATCACAAACAAAGGGGATCAGAAAGTAAACCCTGAGGGGAAATGGAGCAGAATGTGTGTAATATACGGATCTGTGTGTTTATTATTTGTATATTGAGCAGCATTCACACCTACGCGTTTTGTAACCACTTCAAGACCACGCCCATTTCTGACACTTGTTGTTTACAAGTTAAAATCAGTATTTTTTTGATAGAAAATTAATTAGAACCCTGAAACACACATATAATATATATATATATACACACACACACACACACACACATATATATATATATATATATATCTATATCTTGCAACATGGGGTTACCATTAGCTCAGTGGCAGATGCGTTTTTCCAGTGATTCACTGCAGGCAGGTATTATATTTTAAGGGCCTGGTAGCCCATTTTTATTAAAAGGCAAAAATAAACAGTTTTCAACATATATATATATATATATATATATATATATATATATATATATATACATACACACACACATCTATAATCGCTATATCTCTATCTATCGATCTATCTATATCTATATCTATATCTATATCTATATCTATATCTATATATATATATATATATATATATATATATATATATATATATATATATATATATATATTTTTTTTTTTTTTTTAGCAGAGACCCTACAGAATAAAATGGCGGTTGTTGCAATATTTTATGTCACATTGTATTTGCACAGCAGTCTTTTAAACGCAATTAAAAAAAAAAAAAAAATTAATAAAATTCAATAAATTAAAAGAAAAAACAAAAAAACAGTAAAGTTAGCCCAACTTTTTTCTATAATGTGAAAGATGTGACGCTGAGTAAATAGATACCTAACATGTTACGCTTCAAAATTGCGCACAGTCGTGGAATGGCGACAAACTACAGTACCTGAAAAATCTCCATTGGTGACCATTTTAAAAATGTTTAAAAGCGTTGCCTGTTTAGAGTTACAGAGGAGGTCTGGGGATCGAATTATTTCTCTCGCTCTAACGATCGCGGCGATACCTCACATATGTGGTTTGAACACCGTTTACATTTGCGGGTGCGACTTGCGTAAGATTTTTCTTCGGCACACCAGAACGGAGGAATACGGCACTTTAAAAAAAAAAAAAAATAATAATTTTTTACACCAAGATCGGCATTTTTGAATACTTTGGATTTTTTTAAACTGGCGCCGTTAGCAGCCGAGTAAACCTGAAGTGAGGTCATGACGTTGCTCCTGGGTTACCACATCGGAGACCCAATCAAAACCGAATCCAGCTTTGTTCCGGCCTCCGGGTGGGATGGGAGAGCCCAGCCAAGTGGTGGAAGGCAGCAGCAGGAGGGGGGAGGGGGAGGGGAAACAGACGACGTCCTCTCCCTCTGCTTGTGATAACAGCCGACCATCGACTCCAAAAAGAGGACCCGGGGTGACGCCTGCAGCTGCGTATCATGCCGCTACAACTACTTGAGGTCACATGACGTGCCGGCACGTGATTTGTCAGCAAATGGTAAACGTTTTTTTTTCCACGTGTTTTGGAATCGCAATCACGGCTCACGCTTGTGGTTCCATTATTTGGTGACGGAACCCCAAGCGCAGGCAGCAGACGCCTGTTTTGCCACGCCTTCTTTGCACGCCAAAACAGGCACTTAAAAAATGCCTGATGCACAATGGTGTTTTTCTATTCTATTCAGGTAAATTATATTCTTTTATATTCATTTTATTCTATTCAGTTTTATTCTATTATTTTCTAATTGGTTGTATTCTATTCTGTTTTATTCTATTCTATTCAGCTTTATTCTATTCTATTGTCTTATTCTATTTTACTCTAATCATTTGTATTCTGCTTTATTGCATTCTATTATATTCTGCTTTATTATATTCTATTTTATTCTCTTCTTTTATATTGTATTCAGTTATGTTCTTTTCTTTTCGAATCTATTCTGTTTTATTCTATTCTGTTTCATTCAATTCTATTTATAACAGAATAGAATAAAACTGAATAAAACAAAATAGAATTTAAAAAAAATAGAAATATTCTTATTCTGTTTTATTATATCTTATATTTTTTTATTCTGTTTAATTCTTTTCCATTTGATTATATTCTGTTGTGTTCGTTTCCATTCTATTCGGCTTTATTCTATTCTGTTTAATATATTCAGCTTTATTCTATTCTGTTTTATTCTATTCTATTATATTCTTTTCTATTATATTCTATTGTTTTTTTCCATTCAGTTTTATTTTCTTCTATTCAGCTTTATTATATTCTTTTCTATTCCATTTTCTATTCTATTCTTATCTATTCAGCTTTTTTCTATTCTGTTATTTTCTATTTTTTTTACTCAATTCTATTTTACTTTATTCTATTCTGCTTTATTATATTCTATTCTAATTTTCCATTCTATTCAATTCCATCCTGTTTTTTTCTATTCTTTTTTATTCTATTCAGTTTTATTCTATTCTTTTCTAAATTTGAATTTTGGAAAACAGCTTCATTCTAACACGAACACACAAAGTCTTTGAAGGAAAAATCAGCAATATGTTTAAATTTCAAAATTTGTTTTAGACTTCGATTCGAATCGAATTCCGGACAAAATTTAGATTCAGTATTTCGAATTCATTTAAATTTGTTACCATTGTAATTCGGAAGTTCGGACACCAAATAACGATTCATTTGTGCAAATTTCGATTCTGATTGAAATGAACCGCACATGGAGCGGCACGATTCTGGGTGATATGAGAATTACAATTTTTTCGCTTAAAATAAAGATCCCGATTCTCGACATAAAATCATCTTTCATATATAAATAAATTGGGATTTCGTTTTTTTTTTTCCTTTTTATTCATTAAAGTGTATTTTTTCTAAAAACAAAAGTGCGGCGGACATCTTCCTACACCCACGCAATTCCTGAATTTTACATTTATTTTATCAGTAAACTCACCTCATATACTGAAATAGACTATTTCACTGTGACCGAGTGTAGAAGTCAGTTTGTCGCTAAGCAGTGCGGGGTGTACCAAGATGGCCGCCACCACCTTCTACCTGCAGATTTCTCACTATACTTACTGTGGGGTGTACCAAGATGGCCGCCACCACCTTCTACCTGCAGATTTCTCACTATACTTACTGTGGGGTGTACCAAGACGGCCGCCACCACCTTCTACCTGCAGATTTCTCACTATACTTACTGTGGGGTGTACCAAGATGGCCGCCACCACCTTCTACCTGCAGATTTCTCACTATACTTACTGTGGGGTGTACCAAGATGGCCGCCACCACCTTCTACCTGCAGATTTCTCACTATACTTACTGTGGGGTGTACACCACCTTCTACCTGCAGATTTCTCACTATACTTACTGTGGGGTGTACCAAGATGGCCGCCACCACCTTCTACCTGCAGATTTCTCACTATACTTACTGTGGGGTGTACCAAGATGGCCGCCACCACCTTCTACCTGCAGATTTCTCACTATACTTACTGTGGGGTGTACCAAGACGGCCGCCACCACCTTCTACCTGCAGATTTCTCACTATACTTACTGTGGGGTGTACCAAGATGGCCGCCACCACCTTCTACCTGCAGATTTCTCACTATACTTACTGTGGGGTGTACACCACCTTCTACCTGCAGATTTTTCACTATACTTACTGTGGGGTGTACCAAGATGGCCGCCACCACCTTCTACCTGCAGATTTCTCACTATACTTACTGTGGGGTGTACCAAGATGGCCGCCACCACCTTCTACCTGCAGATTTCTCACTATACTTACTGTGCGGTGTACCAAGATGGCCGCCACCACCTTCTACCTGCAGATTTCTCACTATACTTACTGTGGGGTGTACCAAGATGGCCGCCACCACCTTCTACCTGCAGATTTCTCACTATACTTACTGTGGGGTGCACCAAGATGGCCGCCACCACCTTCTACCTGCAGATTTCTCACTATACTTACTGTGGGGTGTACACCACCTTCTACCTGCAGATTTCTCACTATACTTACTAAAATACAATAATAATAGAAATGTAATACTGCCATTCAATATATGAGAGGAGTTTACTGGTAAAATAAATGTAAAATTCAGGACTTGCGTGGGTGTAGGAAGATGTCCGCCGCTGCTTCGTTTTCTCTCACATTAGGAACCCTATTGGAACGCATAGCGGCCATGTTGGAACGCAACGCGCATGCGCAGTAAGTTGTTCTCGTCAGCGGACATCTTCTTACACCCACGCAAGTCTTGAATTTTACATTTATTTTACCAGTAAACTCCTCTCATATATTGAATGGCAGTATTACATTTCTATTATTATTGTAATATGGTAATATAGTGAGAAGCCTGCAGGTAGAAGGTGGCGGCGGCCATCTTGGTACACCCGGCACTGCTCAGTGACATACTGATTATATAGTGAAATAGACTTCTACACTCGGTCGCGGTGAAATAGTCAATTTCAGTATATAAGGGGAGTTTACTGGTAAAATAAATGTAAAATTCAGGACCTGCGTGGGTGTAGGAAGATGTCCGCAGACGAGAACAACTTACTGCGCATGCGCTATGCGTTCCAACATGGCCGCTGTGCGTTCCAATAGGGTTCCTAATGTGACAAAACACGAAGCAGCGGCGGACATCTTCCTACACCCACGCAAGTGCAGAATTTTACATTTATTTTACCAGTAAACTCCTCTCATATATTGAATGGCAGTATTACATTTCTATTATTATTGTATTTTAGTAAGTATAGTGAGAAATCTGCAGGTAGAAGGTGGTGGCGGCCATCTTGGTACACCCGCAGTAAATATAGTGAGAAATCTGCAGGCAGAAGGTGGTGGCGGCCATCTTGGTACACCCCACAGTAGGTAATGTGAGAAATCTGCAAGCAGAAGGTGGCGGCGGCCATCTTGGTACAACCCACAGTAAGTATAGTGGGAAATCTGCAGGTAGAAGGTGGTGGCGGCGGCCATCTTGGTACACCCCACAGTAAGTATAGTGGGAAATATGCAGGTAGAAGGTGGTGGTGGCCATCTTGGTACACCCACAGTAAATATAGTGAGAAATCTGCAGGCAGAAGGTGGCGGCGGCCATCTTGGTACACCCCACAGTAGGTAATGTGAGAAATCTGTAAGCAGAAGGTGGCGGCGGCCATCTTGGTACACCCCACAGTAAGTATAGTGGGAAATCTGCAGGTAGAAGGAGGTGTCGGCCATCTTGGTACACCCGCAGTAAATATAGTGAGAAATCTGCAGTCAGAAGGTGGCGGCGGCCATCTTGGTACACCCTGCAGTAAGTAATGTGAGAAATCTGCAGGCAGAAGGTGGCACCGGCCATCTTGGTACACCCCACAGTAAGTATAGTGGGAAATCTGCAGGTAGAAGGTTGAGCGGCGGCCATCTTGGTACACCCGGCACTGCTCAGTGACCAACTGATTATATAGTAAAATTGACTTCTTCACTCGGTCGCGGTGAAATAGTTCTATATTCTATATTTCAGTATATAAGGTGAGTTTACTGATAAAATAAATGTAAAATTCAGTATTTGCGTGGGTGTAGGAAGATGTCCGCTGCTGCTTCGTGTTTTGTCACATTCGGAAACCTATTGGAACGCATAGTGGCCATGTTGGAACGCATGGTGCATACACAGTAAGTTGTTCTCATCCGAACGTCACTTCCAGTAGCAGAATCTGATAGGTTTGTTTTTTCCTTTGTTAGCTGTTAGCGGGGAACTGCTCCGTGGTTGCGGATTATTTTTTTTGGGGGGGGGGGGGTGAATTGAGATTTGCGATTGTTTAGCGATTATTCGGTCAGCTCTGTGTGATAAGAATGGCCGCTTCCATTTCAGAGACGGCAGAGGGAGGGATTATTGATCGTCATTTCACAATCTATACAGAGATCTGATCTCACCTTTGATATCTCCCATCCTCGTCAGTGACGGGTCGCTCTCCTCCTTGGGTCGGGGGGTGTGGGGGGTCACGGCGGTCTGCGTGGCCGGGCTGGTAGGCGGCGCCGTGCTCGGTGAGGTTGTAGGCAGGTTGGTGGTGGTGGCAGCAGACGTCAGGTCGGCGAGGTGGGCGGTACTCGTAGTGGCGTGGTGGGCGGAGCCTGGCGGAGTCTCGGTATTATTCGCTGTGCTGGGAAGAGAAGGGCTCTCTGTGAGGATGCCGGGCGTCCCTGCAAACACAGAATGGGGAAATCTCTAAAATCCAAATTATACCAAAAACATGAATAGATTCCGTCTGTAGGGGGAAGGGAACGGGGAGATCCGAAATTAAAGAAAACCGCCAGAAACTTCACATCTCTGTATGAATATCCCCAACATGTCCCAATGTACAGCAATGGAATCAGGTCAGAGAAGCTCCGCCCCTTTGTCATGAAAGATCCCTCCATCTCCAGTCAGTGACTCCACCCAGGCTGAGATGATGTCATCAGTCTGCTGCAGGCAGGAGGAAGCATTTCCTCAGTCTCCCCTCCCCCAGTGATCAGACTGTACATTGTAACTTTGTAGAAGGAGGAGGAAGCATTTCCTCAGTCTCCCCTCCCCCAGTGATCAGACTGTACATTGTAACTTTGTAGAAGGAGGAGGAGACATTTCCTCAGTCTCTCCTCCCCCAGTGATCAGACTGTACATTGTAACTTTGTAGAAGGAGGAGGAGGCATTTCCTCAGTCTCCCCTCCCCCAATGATCAGACTGTACATTGTAACTTTGTAGAAGGAGGAGGAGGCATTTCCTCAGTCTCCCCTCCCCCAGTGATCAGACTGTACATTGTACCTTTGTAGAAGGAGGAGGAGGCATTTCCTCAGTCTCTCCTCCCCCAGTGATCAGACTGTACATTGTAACTTTGTAGAAGGAGGAGGAGGCATTTCCTCAGTCTCCCCTCCCCCAGTGATCAGACTGTACATTGTAACTTTGTAGAAGGAGGAGGAGACATTTCCTCAGTCTCCCCTCCCCCAGTGATCAGACTGTACATTGTAACTTTGTAGAAGGAGGAGGAGGCATTTCCTCAGTCTCCCCTCCCCCAGTGATCAGACTGTACATTGTAACTTTGTAGAAGGAGGAGGAGACATTTCCTCAGTCTCTCCTCCCCCAGTGATCAGACTGTACATTGTAACTTTGTAGAAGGAGGAGGAGGCATTTCCTCAGTCTCCCCTCCCCCAGTGATCAGACTGTACATTGTACCTTTGTAGAAGGAGGAGGAGGCATTTCCTCAGTCTCTCCTCCCCCAGTGATCAGACTGTACATTGTAACTTTGTAGAAGGAGGAGGAGGCATTTCCTCAGTCTCCCCTCCCCCAGGGATCAGACTGTACATTGTAACCTTGTAGCAAGTCACAAGGTGAAAGGCCACAGCAGGGGGCTGATCTGTGTCAGACATTTGTGAACACAGCCAGGGTCTGCACAGGCACCAGCACTGACATGATCTCTGAGCCGCAATCTCAGTCTAGGAAGTAGATGGTGATCCCAGATGATGCCTGAGCAGAGATGGCGTCGTCCTTCTGGAGGGAAAGCAGTGTTTGAACCTGTTTTCATATTAGCTTCATGTAATTCACTGTAAAACAGAATGGTGGGGGTGGGGCAGTGCAGTAAGCCAATCAGGATGTACTGCACTGCGCAGTGCTGACCAGTGACCTCCTCCTGTAGGGTGGAGAAGAAACTTTCCAGCATGCGGGGCAATTTTTGTTGGTAAAACCCTAAAAAGAGGAAAAGGAGGGCGGTCCGGTAAGAGGAGGCCCCACCTGTGAGCGGGGGATGGGGGTCAGTGCGGTCATATCTCAGATGGGGTCACTCACCTGTTGTCACCTCCTCTGTCACTGGTGTGGTCAGTTTATTAGCGGTTGGGAGTGGCTGGGTGAGGCTCGGCACGGTCACCCCTCCGGTCTCCGGATCCTTGTACCCCTGGCTGGGGGCGGTCCCTACGGTGCTGTGATTGGTCTCCTGTGGCTCCTCAGTAATGGCGGACGTCCCGGCGAGGGATTCCGGTAGAGTGACGGTAGGTGGGCGCTCCGAGGGAGGGGGGTCAGTTACTGCCGTCATCTCATTCGCCGTCATCTCCTCCGCCGTCCCACCATGGGGGACGTCCGACAAATCCGACAGCACCGAACCCGATTCCTGCCGGACTGTGGAGGTCCCAATGGAGGAAACCGTGGTGACTGCCGGGGCTTCAGAGCCGAGATCCGCAATCTGATTGGTGGAGACTTCCTGCGCAAATCCTAAAACCAGACAGAGAAAGAATCATTGTAACTCATAGATTTCATGTATACATTATATAGTGCTGTACAGAGATCACTGAGCCAATCACATCAGTCTCTGTACCAGAGGAGCTTACACTCTAATGTCCCCTCCCCCACAGTCACATCAGTCTCTGTACCAGAGGAGCTTACACTCTAATGTCCCCTCTCCCACAGTCACATCAGTCTCTGTACCAGAGGAGCTTACACTCTACTGTCTCCTCCCCCACAGTCACATCAGTCTCTGTACCAGAGGAGCTTACACTCTAATGTCCCCACCCCCACAGTCACATCAGTCTCTGTACCAGAGGAGCTTACACTCTACTGTCTCCTCCCCCACAGTCACATCAGTCTCTGTACCAGAGGAGCTTACACTCTAATGTCCCCCTCCCCCCACAGTCACATCAGTCTCTGTACCAGAGGAGCTTACACTCTAATGTCCCCCCCCCCCAGTCACATCAGTCTCTGTACCAGAGGAGCTTACACTCTAATGTCCCCTCCCCCACAGTCACATCAGTCTCTGTACCAGAGGAGCTTACACTCTAATGTCCCCCCACAGTCACATCAGTCTCTGTACCAGAGGAGCTTACACTCTAATGTCCCCTCCCCCACAGTCACATCAGTCTCTGTACCAGAGGAGCTTACACTCTAATGTCCCCTCCCCCACAGTCACATCAGTCTCTGTACCAGAGGAGCTTACACTCTAATGTCCCCTCCCCCCACAGTCACATTAGTCTCTGTACCAGAGGAGCTTACACTCTAATGTCCCCTCCCCCACAGTCACATCAGTCTCTGTACCAGAGGAGCTTACACTCTAATGTCCCCCCACAGTCACACACTATTATTATTATACATTTATATAGCTCTGACATATACCGCAGCGCTGTACAGAGATCACTGAGCCAATCACATCAGTCTCTGTACCAGAGGAGCTTACACTCTAATGTCCCCTCTCCCACAGTCACATCAGTCTCTGTACCAGAGGAGCTTACACTCTAATGTCCCCACCCCCACAGTCACATCAGTCTCTGTACCAGAGGAGCTTACACTCTACTGTCTCCTCCCCCACAGTCACATCAGTCTCTGTACCAGAGGAGCTTACACTCTAATGTCCCCCCCCCCCCCCCAGTCACATCAGTCTCTGTACCAGAGGAGCTTACACTCTAATGTCCCCTCCCCCACAGTCACATCAGTCTCTGTACCAGAGGAGCTTACACTCTAATGTCCCCCCACAGTCACATCAGTCTCTGTACCAGAGGAGCTTACACTCTAATGTCCCCCCACAGTCACATCAGTCTCTGTACCAGAGGAGCTTACACTCTAATGTCCCCTCCCCCACAGTCACATCAGTCTCTGTACCAGAGGAGCTTACACTCTAATGTCCCCTCCCCCACAGTCACATCAGTCTCTGTACCAGAGGAGCTTACACTCTAATGTCCTTCCGCAGTCACACACTATTATTATTATACATTTATATAGCTCTGACATATACCGCAGCGCTGTACAGAGAACACTGAGCCAATCACATCAGTCTCTGTACCAGAAGAGCTTACACTCTAATGTCCCCTCCCCCACAATCACATCAGTCTTTGTACCAGAAGAGCTTACACTCTAATGTCCCCTCCCCCACAGTCACATCAGTCTCTGTACCAGAGGAGCTTACACTCTAATGTCCCCTCCCCCCACAGTCACATTAGTCTCTGTACCAGAGGAGCTTACACTCTAATGTCCCCTCCCCCACAGTCACATCAGTCTCTGTACCAGAGGAGCTTACACTCTAATGTCCCCCCACAGTCACATACTATTATTATTATACATTTATATAGCTCTGACATATACCGCAGTGCTGTATAGAGAACACTGAGCCAATCACAACAGTCTCTGTAGCAGAGGAGCTTACTCTCCAATCCCCCCCCCTCCCCAGTCACACCACAGTCTTCACCAGAGGAGCTTACACTCTAATTTTGCACCACAGTCATCCTTGCATCAGTGCTGTGCAGAAAAGCAGAAAAGACTGAGCCAGTCACATCAGTCTCAGTACCAGAGGAGCTTGCACTCTAATGTCCTTCCGCAGTCACACACTATTATTATTATACATTTATATAGCTCTGACATATACCGCAGCGCTGTACAGAGAACACTGAGCCAATCACATCAGTCTCTGTACCAGAGGAGCTTACACTCTAATGTCCCCTCCCCCACAGTCACATCAGTCTTTGTACCAGAAGAGCTTACACTCTAATGTCCCCTCCCCCACAGTCACATCAGTCTCTGTACCAGAGGAGCTTACACTCTAATGTCCCCTCCCCCCACAGTCACATTAGTCTCTGTACCAGAGGAGCTTACACTCTAATGTCCCCTCCCCCACAATCACATCAGTCTTTGTACCAGAAGAGCTTACACTCTAATGTCCCCTCCCCCACAGTCACATCAGTCTCTGTACCAGAGGAGCTTACACTCTAATGTCCCCTCCCCCACAGTCACATCAGTCTCTGTACCAGAGGAGCTTACACTCTAATGTCCACCTGCTGCAAACCACATGTGACTTCTACTAGTTTCTACTGCTCCAGTCCCCCAGCTCTGCTGATCCCTACTCAGTAGTAACCCCCCAGCTCTGCTGTTCCTCTGGTTTGCTGATCCTCCTCTCTCTCCAGTCCCTGCTTACCTCATGCTGCACACCACATGACATTTTCTCAGCAAATCCCCTGCTCGGTAGTAACACCCAGCTCTGCTGATCCCCTGCTCGGTAGTAATACTCACCTCTGCTGTTCCAAGTTTGCTAATCTTCCGCTCTCTCCAGTCCCTGCTCACCTCTCTCTCTCCAGTCCCTGCTCACCTCTCTCTCTCCAGTCCCTGCTCACCTCTCTCTCTCTCCAGTCCCTGCTCACCTCTCTCTCTCCAGTCCCTGCTCACCTCTCTCTCTCTCCAGTCCCTGCTCACCTCTCTCTCCAGTCCCTGCTCACCTCTCTCTCTCCAGTCCCTGCTCACCTCTCTCTCTCTCCAGTCCCTGCTCACCTCTCTCTCTCTCCAGTCCCTGCTCATCTCTCTCTCTCCAGTCCCTGCTCACCTCTCTCTCTCTCCAGTCCCTGCTCACCTCTCTCTCCAGTCCCTGCTCACCTCTCTCTCTCTCCAGTCCCTGCTCACCTCTCTCTCCAGTCCCTGCTCACCTCTCTCTCCAGTCCCTGCTCACCTCTCTCTCTCCAGTCCCTGCTCACCTCTCTCTCTCCAGTCCCTGCTCACCTCTCTCTCTCCAGTCCCTGCTCACCTCTCTCTCTCTCCAGTCCCTGCTCACCTCTCTCTCTCTCCAGTCCCTGCTCACCTCTCTCTCTCCAGTCCCTGCTCACCTCTCTCTCTCTCTCCAGTCCCTGCTCACCTCTCTCTCCAGTCCCTGCTCACCTCTCTCTCTCCAGTCCCTGCTCACCTCTCTCTCTCCAGTCCCTGCTCACCCCTCTCTCTCCAGTCCCTGCTCACCTCTCTCTCCAGTCCCTGCTCACCTCTCTCTCTCCAGTCCCTGCTCACCTCTCTCTCCAGTCCCTGCTCACCTCTCTCTCTCCAGTCCCTGTTCACCTCTCTCTCTCTCTCTCCAGTCCCTGCTCACCCCTCTCTCTCCAGTCCCTGCTCACCCCTCTCTCTCCAGTCCCTGCTCACCTCTCTCTCTCCAGTCCCTGCTCACCCCTCTCTCTCCAGTCCCTGCTCACCTCTCTCTCTCCAGTCCCTGCTCACCTCTCTCTCCAGTCCCTGCTCACCTCTCTCTCTCTCCAGTCCAAGCTCACCTCTCTCTCTCCAGTCCCAGCTCACCTCTCTCTCTCTCTCCAGTCCCAGCTCACCTCTCTCTCTCCAGTCCCTTCTCAAGCCCCTCAAAAGCTTCAGGTGCTGTTATCGAGCATTGTCATTCGATTGTATGCCTGCCAGTTTACCCCTTTAATCCAGGGATGCCCCCTGCAGTACCTCTTCCTGACCACAAGATGCCCTCACTCTTCTGGGTTCAAAAACGCCCAGGGTGTACCCGCAAATTTACACCTTTAATCTAGAGCTGTCCTCTGCAGTACCTCTTCTTGGCCACAATATGCCCTCAGTCATTTGGGTTCAAAAGGTGCCCAGTTCGTGCCAGCAAGTTTACACCCTTAATCCAGAACTGTCCCCTGCAGTACCTGTTCTCAGCCACAAGATGCCCTCAGTCTTCCAGGTTCAAATGCACCTACTCTGTGACATCCTGCCTTCACCTTTAATCCAGAGCTGTCCCCTGCAGTACCTCTACCCAACCACAAGATGCCCTCAATCTTCCAAGTTCAAAAACGCCCACTGTGTGACCGCCAGTTTACACCTTAAGGCTGGGTTCACATTAATGTGCTGCGGGAACCACAGCCATTCCTATGCGTTCCCGCATCGCATCAGACTCACAGGCAGTTCACACTGCTCTCTGCGAACCGCTGCGGATGTCAATGTAAAGTCAATGACACCCCCAAATCAGTTCATAGAATGCAGTGCGAACTGTAAAATCAGATGGGAAACCAGATCGTATGGGTCAGAAGACCCATGCGATCCAATTCTAGTGTGGACCAAAAAAAGGGTCCGTCACCATTTTGGTCGAAATGTGATGCGATTTGAATTTGCATCGCACAGATATTTCATGCGATCTGCATAGCAATGCAGTGTGAATCACATGCGATGTATGGCATAGCAATAGTGTGAACCCAGCCTTATCCAAGAGCTGTCCCCTGCAGTACCTCTTCCCAGCCACAAGATGCCCTCATTCTTCCAGATTCAAAAGTGCCCAGTGTGTGTCACCTTTATTCTAGAGCTGTCCCCTGCAGTACCTTTCCTTGACCACAAGATGTCCTCTCTCTTCCAGGTTCAAAAGTGCCCAGTAAGTGTCACCTTTAATCTAGAGCTGTCCTCTGCAGCACCTCTTCCCAGCCACAAGATACCTCCACTCTTCCAGGTTCAAAAGTGCCCAGTGTGTGCCACCTTTAATCTAGAGCTGTCCCCTGCAGTACCTCTTCCCAGCCACAAGATGCCCTTTTTCTGCCAGGTTCAAAACTGCCCAGTGTGTCACCTTTAAACCAAGAGCTGTCCCCGGCAGTACCTTTCCTTGACCACAAGATGTGTGTCACTATTAATCTAGAGCAGTTCCCTGCAGTACCTCTTCCCAGCCACAAAAGGGCCCTCACTCTTCCAGGTTCAAAAGTGCCCAGTATGTGCCACCTTTAATCTAGAACTGTTCCCTGCAGTACCTCTTCCCAGCCACAAGATGCCCTCACTCCTCCAGGTTCAAAACTGCCCAGTGTGTGTCACCTTTAACCTAGAGCTGTTACCTTGCAGTACCTTTCCTTGACCACAAGATGCCATCACTCTTCCAGTTCAAAAGTGTCCAGTGTGTGTCACCTTTAATCTAGAGCTGTACCCTGCAGTACCTCTTCCCAGCCACAAGATGCCCTCACTGCTCCAGGTTCAAAAGTGCCCAGTGTGTGTCACCTTTAATCTGAGCTGTCCCCTGCAGTACCTCTTCCCAGCCACAAGATGCCCTCACTGCTCCAGGTTCAAAAGTGCCCAGTGTGTGTCACCTTTAATCTAGAGCTGTCCCCTGCAGTACCTTTCCATGTCCACAAGATGCCCTCATTCTTCTGGGTTTGAAGATACTCAGCCTGTCCTGCACTCAGCACCCCGCACTCAGAATATATTAAAGCAGAGTGCGTCTGACATCACCACGTCAGTGCGCTTTCTGCATCTGGAGGACCGCCCCGGCTATTTCTTATCTCTGAAAATGCTCGTTTCCTGGCTGCCCCCTGGCATCTGTACCTATTGAGACACCGACCCTAAACAAGCATGCAGCCAGTGAAGGGAAAACCTTCCTGTACACGTAACCCTAGACCAGCGATTCAAAGCAGAATTCCAGTCAAAAATAAAGATAAAAATGAACTCAAAAGATAAAATAAAGCGGCTTCTGCTGCAAAATTCACCTTCAGCCCTCGTTCACATTGGAGCGACTTATCATGCGATTGGACGTGACAATTCACATCCTACGGCCAGCAATCGCGCTGTTCAAACCGGTGTGACGCCAACTTTGCGGTGCTGCATCGATATATGGCATAGCAATAGTGTGAACTCAGCCTTTTATCCAAGAGCTGTCCCCTGCAGTACCTTTCCTTGACCACAAGATGTCCTCACTCTCCCACGTTCAAAAGTGCAAAGTGTGTGTCACCTTTAATCTAGAGCTGTCCCCGGCAGTACCTCTTCCCAGCCACAAGATGCCCTCTCTCTTCCAGGTTCAAAAGTGCAAAGTGTGTGTCACCTTTAACCTACAGCTGTCCCCTGCAGTACCTTTCCTTGACCACAAGATGTGTGTGTCACCTTTAATCTAGAGCTGTCCCCTGCAGTACCTCTTCCCAGCCACAAGATGTCCTCACGCTTCCAGGTTCGAAAGTGCCCAGTGTGTGTCACCTTTAATCTAGAGCTGGTGGATTTATTTTATCAAAAGATAAAATAAAGCGACTTCTGCTGCAATATTCACCTTCAGCCGTCGCTCGCACTGAAGCGACTTTTCATTGCGATTTGACGTGACAATTCTCACACTACTGCCAGCAATGGCACTGTTCAAACCGATGCGACGCCGACTTTGCGGTGCTGCATCGATTAAAAAAAAAAGCACTTCCTGCACTACTTTTGGCGATTTCGGGTGTGCCATGCATAGACCTCTGTGCACGAGGCCGCGCTGATGTTTTCCAAGTTGCACCCGAAGTCGCACCGACATGCGGGATTTGAAATTGTGCGATTTCAGATGAAGTTGCGCGATTTTGAAACCGCAGTTAATGTGAACGAGGGCTCAATCTATTTTCTGCCACTAGAGGTCCTCAGTCTGATGGTCCATTTCCTCCAAGCTCAGGCTTTCCTGGACCCGCCCCCCCCTCCCAGCCTGTGAATGGACAGTGAAAGGAGAAGCAGCACAGTGATAAGCTCCTCCCTCTGCTCTCCTCCTATCAGTACCAAACTCATTGGCTCCTTGTGCTGCTTCTTCCTCTTACACTCCAGCCCTGCTGTACAGGAAAGGCAAGAGGCCGATAACAGAAACCCATTCAGAGACTTACACTGCTTACAGTTAAAAATACCCCCCCCCCCCCCATCCTCATGGGGCAATAAGGAAAGCCTCAGTCAGGAAGGTGGGGGGAGGGGGAAACACGATAAATATTTCTCGCTCGGCTTGTTCTGGTGTTGGGTGTGAAAAGGTTTTCTGACGCGGGCTGAGATCTCATTTGCACCTCGTGTGAGCGCACCGCTGTGCCCGCTCCATCCCCCTCCCTCCGGGGCTGAGTCACACGCCCGGGACAGACGGACGGCCATGACGGCTGCGATCCCAGAGCTCTGGCAGACCCTATTAGGAAGAGGTCCGGGCCGTCCGATGACGCAGACTACCGGGAATATTCTAAATATTTGTGCAGCTCTCAGACAGAAAATCCGCAGACGTGTCTGAGCCGAGAGAGAGCCAATCACGACACTGCCGTCACTTCCCCTCCCCCCCCACCTCCCCAGGGGGGCTTCCAATTATACAGATAGAATTCAAGGACCACTACAGTGAAGAATATTTATTCTTTAATAAAACTCTTGTCATGGTCGGATCTAGGGGGGTGCTGGGGTGGGTTATGGCCCCCCAGATCTAATTTGTGCCCCCCAAAGCCTCTGTATTGCCAGAAGGGACTCCAGTTCTCTGTTCTGCCAGAAGTAAGCCTGCCGACCCCCTGTATACTGCCCTTCCAACCCCCCCTGCCCTTCCAACCCCCCCTGTACCCTTCCCTGCTGACCCCCCCGCACACTGCCCTGCCTTCCCCTTGTACACTGTCCCGCCAACCCCCCTGTACCCTGTCCCACCGACCCCCCTGTACCCTGCCCTGCCGACCCCCCCTGTACCCTTCCCTGCTGACCCCCCCGCACACTGCCCTGCCTTCCCCTTGTACACTGTCCCGCCGACCCCCCTGTACCCTGCCCTGCCGACCCCCCCGTACACTGCCCTGCCTTCCCCCCGTACACTGTCCTGCCAACCCCCCCACCGTACACTGCACTGCCGACCCCCCACATACACTGCCCTGCCGACCCCCCACATACACTGCACTGCCGACCCCCCACATACACTGCCCTGCCGACCCCCCCACCGTACACTGCACTGCCGACCCCCCACATACACTGCACTGCCGACCCCCCACATACACTGCCCTGCCGACCCCCCACATACACTGCCCTGCCGACCCCCCACATACACTACACTGCCGACCCCCCACATACACTGCCCTGCCAACCCCCCCCACCGTACACTGCCCTGCCGACCCCCCCACATACACTGCCCTGCCGACCCCCCACATACACTGCCCTGCCGACCCCCCCACCGTACACTGCCCTGCCGACCCCCCCACCGTACACTGCCCTGCCGACCCCCCCACCGTACACTGCCCTGCCGACCCCCCCACTGTACACTGCCCTGCCGACCCCCCCACATACACTGCCCTGCCGACCCCCCCACCGTACACTGCCCTGCCGACCCCCCCACATCCACTGCCCTGCCGACCCCCCCCCACATACACTGCCCTGCTGACCCCCCACGTACACTGCCCTGCCGACCCCCCACGTACACTGCCCTGCCGACCCCCCACGTACACTGACCTGCCGACCCCCCCCATACACTGCCCTGCCTTCCCCTTGTACACTGACATGCCAACCCCCCCTTGTACACTGCTCGCCAACTCCCTGTACACTGCCCTGCCGACCCCCATGTACACTGCCCTGCCGACCCCCTCACCGTACACTGCCCTGCCGACCCCCCCACATACAGTGCCCTGCCGACCCCCCCACATACACTGCACTGCCGACCCCCCCACATACACTGCACTGCCGACCCCCCCACATACACTGCACTGCCGACCCCCCACATACACTGCCCTGCCGACCCCCACCGTACACTGCCCTGCCGACCCCCCCACCGTACACTGTCCTGCCGACCCCCCCACCGTACACTGCCCTGCCGACCCCCCCACATACACTGCCCTGCCGACCCCCCCACCGTACACTGCCCTGCCGACCCCCCCACCGTACACTGCCCTGCCGACTCCCCCACATACACTGCCCTGCCGACCCCCCCACCGTACACTGCCCTGCTGACCCCCCCACATACACTGCCCTGCCGACCCCCCCACATACACTGCCCTGCTGACCCCCCACGTACACTGCCCTGCCGACCCCCCACGTACACTGCCCTGCCAACCCCCCCCGTACACTGACCTGCCGACCCCCCCCTGTACACTGCCCTGCCTTCCCCTTGTACACTGACATGCCAACCCCCCCTTGTACACTGCTCGCCAACTCCCTGTACACTGCCCTGCCGACCCCCTTGTACATTGCCCTGCCGACCCCCCCACATACACTGCCCTGCCGACCCCCCCACCGTACACTGCCCTGCTGACCCCCCCACATACACTGCCCTGCCGACCCCCCCACATACACTGCCCTGCTGACCCCCCACGTACACTGCCCTGCCGACCCCCCACGTACACTGCCCTGCCAACCCCCCCGTACACTGACCTGCCGACCCCCCCCCTGTACACTGCCCTGCCTTCCCCTTGTACACTGACATGCCAACCCCCCCTTGTACACTGCTCGCCAACTCCCTGTACACTGCCCTGCCGACCCCCTTGTACACTGACATGCCGACCCTTCCTCATACACTGCTCGCCAACCCCCCATACACTGCCCTGCCGACCCCCCCGTACACTGTCCTGCCGACCACCCCCCCGTGTACACTGCCCTGCCGACCCCCCCACATACACTGCCCTGCCGACCCCCCACGTACACTGCCCTGCCGACCCCCCCGCCGTACACTGCCCTGCCAACCTCCCCGTACACTGACCTGCCGACCCCCCCCCCTGTACACTGCCCTGCCTTCCCCTTGTACACTGACATGCCAACCCCCCCTTGTACACTGCTTGCCAACTCCCTGTACACTGCCCTGCCTTCCCCTTGTACACTGACATGCCAACCCCCCCTTGTACACTGCTCGCCAACCCCCTGTACACTGCCCTGCCGACCCCACCCCCCATACACTGCCCTGCTGACCCCCCCGTACACTGTCCTGCCGACCATCCGCCCCCCCCCGTGTACACTGCCCTGCCGACCCCCCCTTCCCGTACACTGTCCTCGCGCCCCCCCCCTTACACTGACCGATGGGCCACTAATGAGGCGGCACTGATGGGCACTAATGAGGCGGCACCGATGGCCACTAATGAGGCTGCACTGATGAGGCGGCACTGATGGGCACTAATGAGGTGGGACTGATGAGGCGGCACCGATGAGGCGGCACTGATATGATGGCAGCGATGGGCACTGAGGCTGAACTGATGGGCACTGAGGCGGGGGGCACTGATGGGCGGCACTGATATGCGGTACTGATAGGTGGCATTAATGAGTAGGCACTGACAGGCAGCACTGATGGGCACCGATGATTAGTGTAGGTGTCCCCTGTCACACTTGCCAGTTACCAAGCTGTGACACTGCGTAAGAAAAGGAATGTTCCAGGAGAACGTCCATGGACATCCTCCCGGAACAACGGAGCAGTGCTAAAGCCATCTTCCGGTTATATTGTGGTAATGAATTGGTAATGTTGTACCTGAATGTTTTACGTTCTGCAAGGTCGGGTGTTGCACCACCTCTGAGGGACAGTGAGTCGCATCCAAGTTGCACTCCAAACCTCAGTGTGACTTGGCCCCATGGACCTCCATGTTATCTTACAGAAGTCGCATCAGTATAGATAAGAATGGCTCGTGATACGTCACATTGTATCTTCCTCTTCCACAGACGCCGCTGAACGATACAAATATCTCCGCAGATACGTCACATTGTATCTTCCTCTTCCACAGACGCCGCTGAACGATACAAATATCTCCGCAGATACGTCACATTGTATCTTCCTCTTCCACAGACACCGCTGAACGATACAAATATCTCTGCAGATACGTTACATTGTATCTTCCTCTTCCACAGACACCGCTGAATGATACAAATATCTCCGCAGATACGTTACATTGTATCTTCCTCTTCCACAGACACCGCTGAACGATACAAATATCTCCGCAGATACGTTACATTGTATCTTCCTCTTCCACAGACACCGCTGAACGATACAAATATCTCTGCAGATACGTCACATTGTATCTTCCTCTTCCACAGACACCGATGAATGATACAAATATCTCCGCAGATACGTTACATTGTATCTTCCTCTTCCACAGACACCGCTGAACGATACAAATATCTCTGCAGATACGTCACATTGTATCTTCCTCTTCCACAGACACCGATGAATGATACAAATATCTCTGCAGATACGTCACATTGTATCTTCCTCTTCCACAGACGCCGCTGAACGATACAAATATCTCTGCAGATACGTTACATTGTATCTTCCTCTTCCACAGACGCCGCTGAATGATACAAATATCTCTGCAGATACGTCACATTGTATCTTCCTCTTCCACAGACGCCGCTGAACGATACAAATATCTCCGCAGATACGTCACATTGTATCTTCCTCTTCCACAGACGCCGCTGAATGATACAAATATCTCCGCAGATACGTCACATTGTATCTTCCTCTTCCACAGACACCACTGAATGATACAAATATCTCCGCAGATACGTCACATTGTATCTTCCTCTTCCACAGACACCACTGAATGATACAAATATCTCCGCAGATACGTCACATTGTATCTTCCTCTTCCACAGACACCGCTGAATGATACAAATATCTCCGCAGATACGTCACATTGTATCTTCCTCTTCCACAGACACCACTGAATGATACAAATATCTCCGCAGATACGTTACATTGTATTTTCCTCTTCCACAGACGCCGCTGAATGATACAAATATCTCCGCAGATACGTTACATTGTATCTTCCCCTTCTACAGACGCCGCTGAATGATACAAATATCTCCGCAGATACGTCACATTGTATCTTCCTCTTCCACAGACGCCGCTGAACGATACAAATATCTCCGCAATATAAACAAAGTATCAGATCAGCTTGTCATTGGATAATAAACACAGACTAAATATAGACCTGGAGCGCTTCCTGTTTTTGCGGCAGGTGACGCATCGCCGGCCAGAAACGGGTGTCTTGACGTGACGCAGCTTTGGATCCACTTCAAGTGTCAGAAGCCCCAGCGGTCGCCATTCCGGGCTCGCCGCCATGGGCGCGCGGGGATATTTTTACCGCCCCGTAACGTAAACAGAAGTGGGTGAAAGGCAGACGTGTAGATTCTAAATGGGCCGTTATTGCGGGAACAGAATAATATTGTCTCTGGAGGCACAATGGCGGCTCTGTGTGCGGCGCTGCGCTCGGACCGGAGCTCCAGGCGCTCTGCAGCACAGTGAGAATCCTGTCCGGGCGCACAGTGCGGTCATTGTCCGGTCCTGGAAGAATGTTGGTATAAGGCTGAGCCCCACTGGAAGAGGGGACAAGGCCCCGGGGGGAGGGGGGGCAAGGCTGTGTGATCTACCGACAACTGACACCCCCCAAAACACTGGCAGCTCCGGGGTTAATTAGGGTCAGATGTCATTTATAGTATAGTGTAACCCTTTCAGGGACAGAGCTCCCAGTCCCCCTGACAACGTCACCATCTTTGTTCTGTCATCATCTCTTCAAAAAGGTAAGTTTAACCACTTCAATACCGGCCACTTTCACCCCCTTCCTGCCCAGGCCAATTTTCAGCGCTGTCACATTTTGAATGACAATTGTGCAGTCATGCAACACTGTACACATATGTAGCTTTCCGACCACCCGCCGCCTTTTTACTGCGGCAGGGCGGCTCTCCTGCGCAAACCAACGTAAACCTACGTCGGTCGCACAAGGGAACCTAGGGGGAAAGCACGCGCCGGCGTGCACCTGCCCCCATTCGTCAGCGGGGAAGCCGATGCATGGGTCAGGCAGCTCCGATTGCTGCCTGACACCAGCGATCGCTCCCCGCTGAGAGAGAAGGACGGTCGGATGTTGTAAACACAGCTGACCGTTCTTCTCCCTGGAATGATCACAGAGCGCCTGTGATCCTTCTATTTAGGATCACATATCTCTATGTTAATTTCACAAGCCACCCCCCCCCCACAGTTAGAATCACTCTCCTAGGCTCACATTTAACCCCTTAATCACCAACAAGGTTAACCCATTCCCTGCCAATGGCATTAGTACAGCGACAGTGCATATTTTTTAGCACTGGTTACTGTAGTAATGTCACTGGTCCCCCCAAAAGTGTCTAAAATGTCAGTTAGGGGTCCGATCTGTCCGCCGCAATGTCGCAGTCCCGCTAAAAATCGCAAATCACCGCCATTACTAGTAAAAAAAAAAAAAAAAACAACCACAATAAAAATAAAATTTTCCCGTAGTTAATAGACACAATAACTTTTGCGCAAACCAATCAAAATACGCTTTATGGGGTGTTTTATTTACCAAAAATATGTAGCAGGAAAAAAAATGGCCTAAAATGTTAAAACATTTTGATTTTTACATTTTTATTTGAGAATGTTTTAGAGCAGAAAGTGAATTTTTTTTTTTTTCTTCAGAATTGTCGCTCTTTTTTGGCTTATAGCGCAAAAAAAAAAAAAAAAAAAAAATCGCACAGGTGATCAAATACCACCAAAAGAAAGCTCTGTTTGTGGGGGGAAAAAAGAACATCAATTTTATTTGGGTACAGCGTCGCACGAACATTAAACGTTTTTGTCCGTTAAAGTAACGCAGTGCCGAATTGCAAAATATGGCCTGGTCATTAAGGGGGGGAAATCTTCTGTCCAGAACTGGTTAAGCGTCACTGGGTTTTTTATTTTTTACTAAAAAAAAAAAAAAAAAAACTGAAAATTTAAGAAAAAAAAAAAAAGTTTTCCTTATTTTCTGTCAATTGTCAATAAATTTTGTAAATAAGTAAATTTTCTCCTTCACTGATGTGCACTGATGAGGTGGCACTAATATGCCGCACTGATGGGCAGCAGATGAGCAGGCACTGATGGGCACTGACTGGCAGCACTATGGGCACTGATTTTGGGCAATGAGTGGCATTGGTTGGGGTGCCTTATGGGCACTGTTTTTACTTTACTATAATCAAGGCACTGATGATCAATGTTTGACCCCCTTTGAGGAGGAGCCGCTGATTGGCTCTCCTCGCCACACTCTCTTGACAGTGTGAGGCGAGGAGAGCCGCTAAACGTCACTTCCTCATTTACATGTGACCGGCTGTGATTGGACAACGCCGATCACATGGGTAAAGAGCCATGCCATTGGCTCTTTACCAAGATCGGTGTTGCGCCATGTCCTAGGAACACGGCTCGGCCCCGATCGATGTGCTGAATGGCCATTCTGGGGGTGCCGTCGTAGGACGTTCTAACAGAACGAGAGCCGCACCGCTCTGCCATCATTTGACAGTGGGCGGGCGGCAAGTAGTTAGACAACAGCTGGCAATCTACAACCAATCCGAGAATCCGAGACCCACTTCCAGACCGCCCACCGTGTATTTACGCCACTACCATGACATTAAGTACCGGAGTTATGGCAGCAGATAGCGTCCATAACCTCGGTATATTTTTACGGGCGGTCCGCTTTGACATAAAAGTGCTCCCAGTGGTGGATTCGCAAGATGACCCCCACTCCACTCTATGCCATTTGAGGACCAGAGTGACAGAAAAACGTCACTTCCGCCCTCCGGCCTTAAAAGGCTTTTTTTTTTTTTATTTTTATTTATTTTTTTTTTAATTGTTTTTAAGTGTAAATGTGAGATCTATGATCTTTTAGACCCCAGATTTCATAGTGAAGAGGACCTGTCCTGCTTATTTATATTACATGGAATGTTTACATTCCTTGTAAAAGAAATTAAAAAAAAAAAAGTGTTTTTTTTTTAAGGGACAGTGTAAAAATTAAATAAATAATAAAATAAAAAAAATTTGAAAAGCGCCGTCCCCCCAAGCTCGTGCACAGAAGCGAACGCGGCGTAAAAACCGCACATGTGAGGTATCGCCGCGATCGCCAGAGCGAGAGCGATAATTCTAGGGCTAGACCTCCTCTGTAACTCTAAACTGGTAACCTGTAAAAAAAATGTTTTAAAGCGTCGCTTATGGAGAGTTTTAAGTACTGCACTTTGTCGCCATTCCACGAGCGTGCACAAGTTTAAAGCATAACATGTTAGCTTTCTATTTACTCGGCGTAACATTATCTTTCACATTATACAAAAAAATTGGGCTGATTTCTCATTTTTTTAAATTTAAAAAACTGTTGTTTTATCCAAAACAATTGCGTTTGTAAGACCGCTGCGCGAATACAGCGTGACAAAGTATTGCAACCATCTCCATTTTATTCTCTCTGCTAAAAATATATATAATGTTTGGGGGTTCTAAGTAATTTTGTAGCAAATAATACTGATTTTAACTTAAAAAACAACAAAATGTTAGAAATAGGCCCGGTCCTTAAGTGGTTAACAAGCAATACGCAGGTAAGGAAATGGTTTATGGTCTTCTTTTAATACTCCCTCCGACCTCCCCTCCAGTCTAGCACAGGTGTACCGGCTCCTCCCCCTCCAACCTTGGCACAGGTGTACTGGCTCCTCCCTCTCCAACCTTGGCACAGGTGTACCGGCTCCTCCCTCTCCAGCCTTGGCACAGGTGTACCGGCTCCTCCTGCCTTGCACAGGTGTACCGGCTCCTCCCTCTCCAGCCTTGGCACAGGTGTACCGGCTCCTCCAGCCTTGCACAGGTGTACCAGCCCCTCCAGCCTTGCACAGGTGTATCGGCCCCTCCAGCCTTGCACAGGTGTATCGGCTCCTCCCCCTCCAGCCTTGCACAGGTGTACTGGCTCCTCCCCCTCCAACCTTGCACAGTTGTACCGGCTCCTCCCCCTCTGAGCTTGCACAGGTGTACCAGCTCCCCCCCCTCCAGGCTTGCACAGGTGTACCAGCTCCTCCCCCCTCCAGGCTTGCACAGGTGTACCAGCTCCTCCCCCTCGTCTTGCACAGGTGTACCAGCTCCTCCCCCTCCAGGCTTTCACAGGTGTACCAGCTCCTCCCCCTCCAGTCTTGCACAGGTGCACCAGCTCCTCCTCCTCCAGTCTTGCACAGGTGTACCAGCTCCTCCTCCTCCAGTCTTGCACAGGTGTACCGGCTCCTCCCCCTCCAGTATTGCACAGGTGTACCAGCTCCTCCCCCTCCAGTCTTGCACAGGTGTACCAGCTCCTCCCCCTCCAGGCTTGCAGAGGTGTACCAGCTCCTCTCCTGGACTGAAATGGCTTCCTCACCCGCACACTGTGAATCGCAGAGATTTCATCCGTGATTTAAATCGCCTGTGTAAACAGAGTCTTAACGTGGTGCGATTTTGCCGCGATTGTCAGACGACAAATCACGTGCCCAAAGAAAGCATGTTCCGGAACTTCGTTTGGGCGGCATGCGTAGCACAACTGTTTGCAGGTGCCATTAAGAAATAATGGCATCGCAAACGCAGGAATTAAATCGCCTAGGTGTAAACGGAGCCTTATAGGTGAACACCGCCCAGCTGAATCTCCACCCACTTGTAATATCCATTCTGTGCTCTGCTGGGAAATCCCCCAATCCCTTTCTAGTAAAAAACACGGAACTTGTAAGCAACAAACGTCAGAAAAAGGCTAATGCTGGCCATACACTATATATGAAAAATCATTCAAACTCATTCTGGAAAAAACGATCGTGCCATCATGTAATGACCGATAAATCCTTTAATGGACATAAATGAATCCATTTTTTTGTTCGTTCGGAGTGCAACCAGTTTGGACAAGAAACACATTAACCTTTCAATTTATCGTTCGTTCGGCAGAAAATTGTCCTTCGTTTTTTTGGCTCCAAAATGTCAAAATCGATCACAGATTTGTGCCCATTAACTGGCCGAAAAACGAACGAACTCTCCAAATGACCGAATTTTGGCAGATTTTTTTGTACAGTGTATGGCCACCTTAAAGGTTAATAAAGAAACAAAATCTCAATAATAAATGATACGCAGTGCACGCTGATTGTTCTATGTGGCCCCTGTATCCGGGAGGGCGATTAGAGGTGATCAGTGAGGAGTCCGGGGACGGCGGCGGCGGGTTGGTGGAGGTCACTTGTCACGTCTCACCTCATGCGAGTGATAAAAGTGGATCAGCGTTTCCAGGCAACCTCGGAGGATGATGTCAGGGCAGACAGGTGCGCTGCACATCCCGGGGCCCCATGGGAGCCTGGCCCCGATTTCCTGCCGCACCGGCTGTCACCTCCAATGTTTGTTCTGCTGCCCATCCCGCCTCCGCTGATAAATAAAACATCTGCTGCGAAATCGCTGGGAACGCCGAATGGCGGCCACAAAATATACCGACACTGAGGATTTCATTTCGCTTTTACTTGTAAAGTAAATCGATACATTTATATTAAAAGATTCATTTAGGATTTAAAAATCTTTCACATAAAATTAAACCAATAAATGAAATATCCGGCCGTTCTGATAAACAGTGAAATCCGCCCTCAGCCGGCATCCCAGTTCGGCTCTGTGGGCAGAATCGCTGCAATTCTGCCTGCGATTTCAGAAACGCGGCAAAACCCTAAACATGGTGCGATTTTGCCGTGATTATTGCATGACAAATCGCACTACAATCGTGCAAACAAAATTGCGCAACAGGTGCCGCCCAATGCTCTGTTTGCATATAGGTGATTTGAATCGCAGACAAATCTGTTATTCCAGAATCGCAGCGAGACGCATTTGCATTGTTTTTTTCAATGGCATCCAAGATCTCTGCGGTTCCAGAATCGCGGCAAAACGCAGGACAAATTTGCAATGTCATTATTTCTTAATGGCACTCTAAACGCAGTGCGATTTTGCTGAGAATGTCATGTGGCAAATTAGGCTCCAAACCTGCAAACAAAATCAAGCGACGCGTGCTGCCCAAAATAAATTCCGGAACTTCTTTTGGGCGCATGATTTTTGTTTGCGGCTCGTCAATCGACAATCACAGCATAATTGCACCGTGTTAAGGCTCCATTCACACATAAGCAATTTGAATCGCAGATGAAATCTATGCCTCATCACTGCCCATCCATGTGCTCCCCCCATTCTATCACTGCCCATCCATGTGCCCCCCCCATTCTATTACTTCCCATCCATGTGCCCCCCCATTCTATCATTTCCCATCCATGTCCCCCCCCCCCTATTCTATCACTTCCCATCCATGTGCCCCCCCCCATTCTATCACTTCCCATCCATGTTCCCCCCCCATTCTATCACTGCCCATCCATGTGCCCCCCCCATTCTATTACTTCCCATCCATGTGCCCCCCCATTCTATCATTTCCCATCCATGTCCCCCCCCCCTATTCTATCACTTCCCATCCATGTGCCCCCCCCCCATTCTATCACTTCCCATCCATGTTCCCCCCCCCTATTCTGTCACTTCCCATCCATGTCCCCCTCATTCTATCACTTCCCATCCATGTGCCCCCCCCATTCTATCACTTCCCATCCATGTGCCCCCCCCCCATTCTATCACTTCCCATCCATGTGCCCCCCCCCATTCTATCACTCCCCATCCATGTGCCCCCCCATTCTATCACTCCCCATCCATGTGCCCCCCCCCATTCTATCACTTCCCATGCATGTGCCCCCCCCATTCTATCACTTCCCATCCATGTACCCCCCATTCTATCACTTCCCATCAATCCATGTGCCCCCCCATTCTATCACTTCCCATCCATGTGCCCCCCCCCCATTCTATCACTTCCCATGCATGTGCCCCCCCATTCTATCACTTCCCATCCATGTACCCCCCATTCTATCACTTCCCATCAATCCATGTGCCCCCCCATTCTATCACTTCCCATCCATGTGCTCCCCCCATTCTATCACTGCCCATCCATGTGCCCCCCCCATTCTATCACTGCCCATCCATGTGCCCCCCCCATTCTATCACTGCCCATCCATGTGCCCCCCCCCATTCTATCACTACCCATTCATGTGCCCCCCCCCATTCTATCACTTCCCATCCATGTGCCCCCCCCATTCTATTACTTCCCATCCATGTGCCCCCCCATTCTATCATTTCCCATCCATGTGCTCCCCCCATTCTATCACTTCTCATCCATGTTCCCCCCCTATTCTATCACTTCCCATCCATGTGCCCCCCCCCCATTCTATCACTTCCCATCCATGTTCCCCCCCTATTCTGTCACTTCCCATCCATGTCCCCCTCATTCTATCACTTCCCATCCATGTGCCCCCCCCCCATTCTATCACTTCCCATCCATGTGCCCCCCCCATTCTATCACTTCCCATCCATGTGCCCCCCCCATTCTATCACTTCCCATCCATGTGCCCCCCCCCCATTCTATCACTTCCCATCCATGTGCCCCCCCATTCTATCACTTCCCATCCATGTGCCCCCCCATTCTATCACTTCCCATCCATCCATGTGCCCCCCCCATTCTATCACTTCCCATCCATGTGCCCCCCCCAATTCTATCACTTCCCATCCATGTGCCCCCCCCCATTCTATCACTTCCCATCCATGTGCCCCCCCCTATTCTATCAATTCCCATCCATCCATGTGCCCACCCATTCTATCACTTCCCATCCATGTGCCCCCCCATTCTATCACTTCCCATCCATGTGCCCCCCCCATTCTATCACTTCCCATCCATGTTCCCCCCCTATTTTATCACTTCCCATCCATGTCCCCCCCCATTCTATCACTTCCCATCCATGTGCCCCCCCCATTCTATCACTTCCCATCCATGTGCCCCCCCCCCATTCTATCACTTCCCATCCACATGCCCCCCCATTCTATCACTTCCCATCCATGTGCCCCCCCCCATTCTATCACTTCCCATCCATGTTCCCCCCCTATTTTATCACTTCCCATCCATGTCCCCCCCCCATTCTATCACTTCCCATCCATGTGCCCCCCCCATTCTATCACTTCCCATCCATGTGCCCCCCCCCATTCTATCACTTCCCATCCACATGCCCCCCCCCCATTCTACCACTTCCCATCCATGTGCCCCCCAATTCTATCACTACCCATCCATGTGCCCCCCCCCATTCTATCACTTCCCATCCACGTGCCCCCCCCCATTCTATCACTTCCCATCCATGTGCCCCCCCCATTCTATCACTTCCCATCCATGTTCCCCCCCCCCCTATTCTGTCACTTCCCATCCATGTCCCCCCTCATTCTATCACTTCCCATTCATGTGCCCCCCCCCATTCTATCACTTCCCATCCATGTCCCCCCTCATTCTATCACTTCCCATTCATGTGCCCCCCCCCATTCTATCACTTCCCATCCATGTGCCCCCCCCCCCCATTTTTATGTCCTGGTGTTACAAGAACAGGAAGTGATAGGAACTGGCAGGGTTCCAACCCTTCCCAACCTCATCCAAAAACAAAGCTATGTCTGGAGTTGGGGTAAAATGGCGGTGCAGACTGCGCGCTCGCAGAAACGCCCCCCCCCCCCCATGATTCCTCTTACACTTGGGAACATCTGTGTCTTCCTCGCCCTGAACCAGCGAATTGGCAGCTTCTCTCCGACACCTCAGTGTCACATTTTATCTCTCCTCATCTACAAACCAAAAATAGACCAGAAACTCCGGGGGGGGGGGGGGGGGGTCACAATGAGACTCCGAAACCGACAAAACGCCTTTCGCAGTGACATGCGAAAACCCAGAGGAGGGGGGGTGGGAAGGAAGGAAAAAAGTCCTTGTGGCGACTTGTAGAATTCATGCCCGGCAGCTGGGAAGAGACAATTATCCGGCAGGTCGGAGCGCAGAGCTGACACTCTGAGTGCGATGTATCGCTCCGTGTATAATTAGTGGGGAGGAACTCCGCCCCGGGGGGGCGCTCAGAGACAATTCCATCCAGTTCACCTGAAAGACACGCCCAGGACTCCGAATTTACTGTCAAGATTTTACCGCCTACTCGCCGCAGCGCAACAAAGACATGACCCGGGGATACAGAACACAAACCGCTACAAAGAGAAATGGTAACAGAATATCACCTGGAGTCATCACACCTTCCTATTGGTCCTTTAAAGCTGAAGCTTAATCTGCTTCTATGTTGCCTTCCCTGGTGATGATCGATGTAATGGGGGGGGGGGGGGGGAGTTGACTTACATGGCAGCCTGCATGGGGGTGGGGGGGAATTAATTAAAGGACAAGTCCACTAAAGCAAAAGTCGTTCTTTGATTATAAAAAGAAAAAATAAAGACATGAAACATTAAAGGAATAATCCATGTGGCAATCGAGTTAAAGAAATCCTCATCGATCGTTTTCCGTCAGACAACAGTTTGGGGCGGGGCTCCTGTTTGTGGATGATTTGGATTGGCTGATAGTTGGGTTTGCATTATTACTCTAATCAATTTCAGTTGAAAATTGCTTCATGTGTGACCACCAATATTACCATAACAGCAAGTTTAGATGTCACAGACCCCCTGCGTTTCTCGGCCAATCATCAGTATTGTAAAGGGCCTACGATGACAGTGATCTCTAGCAGTCTCATGTTACAGGTCTTCGGTCACTAAACCTCTATAAAAGATTTCTGGTCACCAACCACACCTGAAGCATATCTCTAGTCTCTGACCGTCGCCGACCATCTCCTGTACCATGTCTGCAGTCTCTGACCATCTCCTGTAGCATGTCTGCAGTCTCTGACC
>NC_138775.1:297161627-297233002 GCF_965119305.1 Pelophylax lessonae | reverse complement strand
AGAGAGAGAGAGCGGAAGGGGGGAGAGAGAGAGAGAGAGGAAGGGGGAGAGAGAGAGAGAGAGAGAGAGAGAGAGGAAGGGGGGAGAGAGAGAGGAAGGGGGAGAGAGAGAGCGGAAGGGGAGAGAGAGAGAGCGGAAGGGGAGAGAGAGAGAGAGAGAGCGGAAGGGGGGGAGAGAGCGAGAGCGCGGAAGGGGGGAGAGAAGAGAGCGAGGGGGAGAGAAGAGAAGAGAGCGAGGGGGAGAGAAGAGAGCGAGGGGGAGAGGAGAGAAGAGAGCGAGGGGGAGAAAAGAGAAGAGAGCGAGGGGGAGAGAAGAGAATAGAGCGAGGGGGAGAGAAGAGAGCGAGGTGGAGAAAAGAGAAGAGAGCGAGGGGGAGAGAAGAGAAAAGAGCGAGGGAGAGAGAAGAGAAGAGAGCGAGGGGGAGAGAAGAGAGCGAGGGGGAGAGCAGAGAAGAGAGCGAGGGGGAGAGAAGAGAAGAGAGCGAGGGGGAGAGAAGAGAAGAGAGCGAGGGGGAGAGAAGAGAAGTGAGCGAGGGGGAGAGAAGAGAGCGAGGGGGAGAGAAGAGAGCGAGGGGGGAAGAGAGAGCGAGGGGGGAAGAGAGAGCGAGCGAGAGAGAGAGAGCGAGGGGGAAGAGAGAGACCACACACAGTCAGTGTTGATGGAGGAATCCCTCCCGATGAGCCATTGTATACTCCTGGCACGGGAAGCCCCCTCCCCCGGGAGAATACAGTGATAATTGCTAGCGGCTATACCAGCTTCTAGCGATAATCACATGCAAAATCTGGCAGGCTGGTTGTACCCACGTCCCCCTCCCCCCACCCATGTTGATGGAGCAACTAGGTACATTCAGCCCGCCCATACATGGTTTGAATCTCGGTCGATTCCTGCTAAACTGGCTGAGATTAGAACCGTCTACAGCCGGCCTTAGCAAATCACCCCCCATTGTATCTATTCACACTCTTTATCTGTTCAGCATCTATTGCTCAGTTTCTCCTTTGAGGTCTCCATACCCCTCCCCCACTCAGATTTTATTGTTTCCTGTACAGTAAAAATCTGTATCTTTTGTCCTGCGGGGAGTCGCTCCCCTTTCATCCTCCTTTAGAATCGTTATGGAAGGTTTTGGTAGTTTTTTCTTGTTTATTTTTATTTTTTTAATTAAAGCAAATTCTCTCTCAGTAAAGATGCATTTCCTATCGTTGATCAACAACGCGTTTTCTATCGCTGACTGACAGTGCATTTTTTATCGCTGTCCAACGACGCATTTTCTATCGCTGACCAATGGTGCATCTGACGCATTTTTTTTATTGCTGACCAATGACGCATTTTCTATCTCTGATTGACGACGCATTTATCGCTGATCGATGGCGCATTTTCTATCGCTGAACGATGGCGCATTTTCTATCGCTGAACGATGGTGCATTTTCTATCACTGATCGATGGGCGCATTTTCTATCGCTGTCCAATGATGCATTTTCTATCGCTGACCATTGGCGCATTTTCTATCTCTAATCGACGACGCATTTTCTATCTCTGACGCATTTTTTATTGCTGACCAATGGCGCATTTTCTATCGCTGATCGATGGCGCATCTTCTATCGCTGATCAATGATGCATTTTTCATGCGATTGTGAACTGTCAAAATCGCATGAAAAGTCGCACCGGGGCTTAGGGTGGATTTAGCCCCCCCCCCCCCCCCCCGTCACACCGGTGTGCCCCGTCATGGGATTTGACACATCCAAATGGCATGACAAAGCCGCACCCTATTGTCGGCAATGGAAGTGACATTGCAAAGCCGGGCAGATTTGAAAAAGACGTTCCTGCACTATTTCTGCCGATTTCAGGTGCGGCTTGCATAGACGCCTCTGCATGAAATTGCACAGACTGACATGCGGCTTTGAAATTGTGCAGTTTCAAGTGAAGTCGCACGATTTCAAAGTCGGATTTGGTGTGAACGGGGGGGGGGGGGAGAATAGGTTCAGTGCTTGTAGTCTTTCCTCATAGCTGATGTCCGCCATTCCCTTTATTAGCTTTGTTGCCCTTCTCTGGACTCTCTCCAGTTCCAGCACATCCTTTCTGAGGACCGGTGCCCAGAACTGGACAGCATACTCCAGATGTGGCCGGACCAGAGTCTTGTAGAGTGGAAGAATTATTGTTTTATCTCTTGGAGGAGCCTACTTTCCACACCAGAGCATTCCGAGTACTCCCCATTTATCACCACTCTCTGGACTCACCCCTGAAGCCAGCTTTTAATCCAGGTGCTCACCCTATGGTCCATTCCTACGTATTTTAGTTTGTACAGTAAGTGTTTGAGGGGAACGGTGTCAAATGCCTTTGCAAAGTCCAGATACACCACATCCACAGGCCTTCCTTTATCCAGATACACCACATCCACAGGCCTTCCTTTATCCAGATACACCACATCCACAGACCTTCCTTTATCCAGATACACCACATCCACAGACCTTCCTTGATCCAGAGATACACCACATCCAAAGGCCTTCCTTTATCCAGATACACCACATCCACAGGCCTTCCTTTATCCAGATACACCACATCCACAGGCCTTCCTTTATCCAGATACACCACATCCACAGGCCTTCCTTTATCCAGATACACCACATCCACAGGCCTTCCTTTATCCAGATACACCACATCCACAAGCCTTCCTTTATCCAGATACACCACATCCACAGGCCTTCCTTTATCCAGATACACCACATCCACAGACCTTCCTTTATCCAGATACACCACATCCACAGACCTTCCTTGATCTAGAGATACACCACATCCAAAGGCCTTCCTTTATCCAGATACACCACATCCACAGGCCTTCCTTTATCCAGATACACCACATCCACAGGCCTTCCTTTATCCAGATACACCACATCCACAGGCCTTCCTTTATCCAGATACAGCACATCCAAAGGCCTTCCTTTATCCAGATACACCACATCCACAGGCCTTCCTTTATCCAGATACACCACATCCACAGGCCTTCCTTTATCCAGATACACTACATCCAAAGGCCTTCCTTTATCCAGATACACCACATCCACAGGTCTTCCTTTATCCAGATACACCACATCCACAGGTCTTCCTTTATCCAGATACACTACATCCAAAGGCCTTCCTTTATCCAGATACACCACATCCAAAGGCCTTCCTTTATCCAGATACACCACATCCACAGGTCTTCCTTTATCCAGATACACCACATCCACAGGCCTTCCTTTATCCAGATACACTACATCCACAGGCCTTCCTTTATCCAGATACACCACATCCACAGGCCTTCCTTTATCCAGATACACCACATCCACAGGCCTTCCTTTATCCAGATACACCACATCCACAGGCCTTCCTTTATCCAGATACAGCACATCCAAAAGGCACAGGCCTTCCTTTATCTAAATGGCAGCTCACTTCTTCATAGAAGGTTAATAGATTGGTCTGGCAAGAGCGACTTTTCATGAATCCATGCTGATTACTACTAATGATACCATTTTCATTACTAAAGTCCTGTATATAGTCCCTTATCATCCTCTCCAATATCTTACATACTATTGATGTTAGGCTGATCGGTCTATAGTTACCCGGGATATATCTCTGCCCTTTTTCAAATATTGGAACCTCGCTGTCTTTTTTTCAATCAGCTGGCACCATTCCCATCAGTAGACTATCCATAAGAATCAGGAACAATGGTCTGGCTATCACCTGGCTGAGTTCCTTAACCACTTGCCGACTGCCTAACGATGATTTACGTCGGCAGTCAGCCCGTCACAGGCAAAGCGACATAGGTCTGCGTCGCTAGCCTGTGAGGCTCTAGGGAGCGAGCACGCGCGCCGCCAGAGGCACGCTCCCGCTCGCTCACGGACCCCCCCGCGCGTGTGCCCGGCGGACCCGATGTCCACCGGGCACTCGCGTTTGTCCGTTACAGTGGGAGAAAGGCAGGCGACTAATGTAAACAAAGCCGCCTGTCATTCTTCCCCGTGTAAGAATAGAGATCATACGGTTCTGCTATGTAGGACCGTTGATCTCTGTTCTTACACCTCAAGCCACATCCAATCACAGTAAGAAACACGCCCCTAGGGACACACTTAGCCCCTCCCTCTCAAAAAAGTTAACCCCTTCACTGCCAGTGTCATTTTTACAGTAACAGTGCATATGTATAGCACTGATTACTGTAGTAATGTCACTGGTAACCCCTAAAGTGTCAAAAATGTCAGTCAAGGGTCCGATCTGTCCGCCGCAATGTCGCAGTCCCGAAAAAATAAAAAATAAAAAAATCGCAGATCGCCGCCATTACTTGTTAAAAAAAAACAACAAAAATGACAACAATCTTTCCCTTAGTTAGTAAAAACGCAATAACTTTTGCGCAAACCAATCAAAATACGCTTTTTGTGATTTTTTTTACCAAACATATGTAGCATAAAACAAATTGGCCTAAAATGTTAAAACATTTTGATTTTTACATTTTTTTTTTCCTGTGACATGGCATTACCTTTAACGTTACAAACTGGGTGAATGTAGCCCCCCAATTATTTTGTGAAGACTGGAGGAGAAGAATTTATTTAGCGCCTTCGCCTTTTCTCTGTCCTCTGTGGCCAGATTCCCTTTGTCGTCTTTTATGGGGCCAATGTGTTGAGGCCCAGCTTTCTTACTATTTATAAACTTAAAGAATTTTCTTTTTTTTTTTTACTCTCTTCCACTATGTGCCTTTCATGTTCAATTTTAGCCACCCTAATTTCGCTCTTACATTTCTTATTGCATTCCTTGTAATGTTGGAATGCTGCAAATGACCCCTCAGCCTTGTATTTTTTTGAAGGCCTTCTCTTTAGTTTTTATATGCATTTTTACGTTGGAGTTTAGCCACCCAGGGTTTATTTTAGCTCTTTTAAATGTATGCCCCGTTGGAATGCACTGGCCAATACTTTTATTTAGTATGTTCTTAAAGCACTCACATTTGTTCCTAGGATTTTTTCCCATTTTATATTGTCTAGCAAAGAGCGCAGTTTAGGGAAATTGGCTCTTTTAAAATTCAGTGTCCTTGTATTACCCTTGTGTTTCCTATTTCTGGGATGGATACTGAAATTTAATTGACCTATGGTCACTGTTTCCCAAGTTTCTCTGTATTTCTACATCCGTGATCAGGTCTGTATTGTTAGTAATCAGTAGGTCTAGTAACGCATTTTTTCTCGTTGCTGCGTTCACCATCTGACCCATGAAATTGTCCTGCAAAACATTTAGGAAATGGTGAGCCTTAGATGAATGCGCAGTTCCTTCTGCCCAGCCTATATCCGGAGAATTGAACGACATTTCCCATCCTTGGTGCCTTTCCAAGCTGCGATAGGAGGTCCGCCTCCCCCTCCTCCCTCTGGTTGGGGGGCCTATAGCATACACCCAATACTACTAAACCCCAGGTAACATGGAGCTCATCCAGGAACAACAACTGGGGCTCACCCGAAAACAATACACCCTCAAAGAGGACCAAGTCCCCCCAAACAGCGACCTGCAAAACCTTGCGGCCAAAAGCAGCATCCCCAAATGCCAACACATCTATTTTGTGAAAGTGTGCACAGATGACCAGGTGGCCACCTTGCAAAACTGCACCACTAACGCCTGATGACGAAAGGCCCAGCAGGCACTAACGCACCCATGTAGAATGCACCTTAACAGGGAAAGCAGAACCTGACCCTTGATTGAATAGACCTGCACTACCGTCTGCCTGATCCATCTTGAAATTGTCGCGGTAGACTAGGCCAAGCCCTTGTGGGGTCCATCCGTAAAGGACAAAGAGTGAGTCTGATCTCCCAAAATGACTCGGTTGCCGGCAGGTACACCCTAATCGCCCGAACCACATCCAAGGCAATCTCCTTAGGATGCTTAGGACACAGGGAAGGCAACACCATGTCTTCTTTCAGATGGAAACCAGAGACAACCTTAGGAAGGAGCGACTGACAAGGGAGAAGCACCACTTGTCTCTGTGAACCACCATATAAGGTTAATGACAAGACAAAGCTGCCAGCTCCGGCAACCTCCATGAGGAAGTAATCCCCACCAAGAAGGCCACCTTCTGGGACAATGTAAGCAAAGGAATCTCGCAAATATTTTCCAAAGGCGGTTTCTGAAGAACCAACAGTACCAAACTGAGGTCACGTGGAGGTAGCAGAGAACGCACTGGAAGAGCCAAGTGTCCAAGGCCAAAACCTGGCCCTTGACGGTACTGGACCAGGTCGTATGCGTTCTCACAAGATGTTATAACTCATGGGCCAGCCCCCATCCAGTGGGGCTATGTCGCGGCCGACCTAGCATGGAGCTGAGGCCTGCACATGTTCGCAGCAGTTAATTGTAGTTCTCACAAGAACAGAAAATAACAGAGGAAAAAAAATCAGTTTACAAAAGAAAAATTGCCAGGACCAGAGATCTCAGCAAGGAACTAGGTTCTTACTCCTAACTAGGCAGAAAAAAAAAAAAAAAAAGGAGGAGAGGACTTGGTCCTCTTTGAGGGTGTGTTTTTTTCGGGTGAGCTCCATGTTTCCTGGTTGGCTAGGTTTAGCCTTTGGGAATTTTTTTCTGCTGTGTTTTTCTCACCCCTCATGTCTGACACTGCTTTGGGACGTCCCAATGGTCAAGAAGATTCTGGAGCTGTGTCCGTCAATGAATGAAAGAAAATTTGGATTTTTGTCTTACCGTTAAATCCATTTCTCTGATGTTCATTGACGGACGCAGCACCCGCCCCTCTATGGAGTTGGGTTATATTTATTCTGACCACTGCTTGTAACAAAACTGAGTGCCTAGAGCAGTAAGTGGGAGTATCCCCCCCCCCCCGGGACTGCCCATAGGCGTGGTAAAGCTTTTTCCTGCCTAGTGTCCTACTCCTGTAGGGGGCAGCATAACCCAAAAGGTCAAGGAGATTCTGGAGCTGTGCCCGTCAATGAACGAAAGAGAAATACCGCTTCTGAAGCGATCGTATGATAATCGGATCGTTAGTACATAGTTCTCGAGAGCCGATCGCGACAGTTCATCCGAAATTATCCGATCGGACAAGTACGAGAAACATTCCTTGTGCGATACCAGATCGTACGATTTTTGTTTAATCAGTATAGTTGTCGTCCGAAAATACAAAACAAATACACTACAAACACATGACATCACCTCTGAATTTTTATCCTGTCGTACGAGGATTTTCGTAACTTTATTAGCTTCTCCATTTTCTATATGCAACTGGCATGCAAACAAAAAAAATAAAAAATAGGTGATCTGTCGTCTGATTTTCGGGTCGTGTGTACGGAGCCATTAGTCTGCTTTCACACAGGCGCCTGAAAACTGCTGGGCGCTTTTGAGGCGTTAGCGGTGCGCTTTTTTGAAGGCCACATGACTCATAAGAACGCTTGTGAAGCGCTTTTCGGGCACTTTCCATTCATTTCAATGGAGAGGGGAGGGGGTTCTTTTTTTGACCAGCACATTTTTGGCGATACTGCGCTACTTTAACTGACAATTGCGCGGTTGTGCGGCGCTGTACCCAAATAAAATTGATGTCTTTTTCATCCTGGGACCCCATTATACTAGGGGTTGTCAGCTTGGTCCTGGGACCCCATTATACTAAAGGTTGTCAGCTTGGTCCTGGGACCCCATTATACTAGCGGTTGTCAGATTGGTCCTGGGACCCCGTTATACTAAAGGTTGTCAGCTTGGTCTTGCACACATTCCAGGCAGGATCCTGAAGACTGAGACCCCATTATACTAGAGGTCAGATTGGTATTGGGACCCCATTATACTAGGGGTTGTCAGACTGGTCCTGGGACCCCATTATACTAAAGGTTGTCAGCTTGGTCCTGGGACCCCATTATAATAGGAGGTTGTCAGATTGGTTCTGGGACCCCATTATAATAGGAGGTTGTCAGATTGGTTCTGGGACCCCATTATAATAGGAGGTTGTCAGATTGGTTCTGGGACCCCATTATACTAGAGGTGGTCAGATTGGTCCTGGGACCCCATTATACTAGAGGTGGTCAGATTGGTCCTGGGACCCCATTATACTAGAGGTTGTCAGATTGGTTCTGGGACCCCATTATACTAGAGGTGGTCAGATTGGTCCTGGGACCCCATTATACTAGAGGTTATCAGACTGGTCCTGGGACCCCATTATACTAGAGGTTGTCAGCTTGATCCTGGGACCCCATTATACTAGAGGTTGTCAGCTTGATCCTGGGACCCCATTATACTAGGGGTTGTCAGCTTCATCCTGGGACCTCATTATACTAGGGGTTGTCAGCTTCATCCTGGGACCCCATTATACTAGGGGTTGTCAGCTTCATCCTGGGACCCCATTATACTAGGGGTTGTCAGCTTGGTCCTGCAAACATCCCAGGCAGGATCCTGAAGACTGGGACCCCATTATACTAGAAGTTGTCAGATTGGTCCTGGGACCCCATTATACTAGGGGTTGTCAGAATGGTCCTGGGACCCCATTATACTAGAGGCTGTCACTGCCCTGTAGATCTGGACACGGCTGGCATATACCAAAACGCAGTGAACAAGTGTTATTACTCGCCCAGTAGTTAAATTGGGGGGGGGGGCAAGAGGGCGGAAAATTGGTCCTGCAAAGGGGCCCCTTGGTGATCCAGCTCTGGTCATTGATTGGCACGTACATGCCAGGATTTTGGGGTACACCAGTTTATAACAAGATGGGGTGACTGCAGACATCCCAGGCAGGATGCCCCCCCCCCCAATACAACGCACAGCTCTGATAAATCCCCAGACACCAGCTGAGTGGGATCACCGCCTCCCCCTGCAGGCCCGGGCATGACACATCTGCAGCATGCCGCCTCTGGAGAGCGCCGGGCCCGCGCTCTAATCTCCGCTTTCACATAATCAGACTCCAACATTAACCCCCCGGCTGCCTGACGCTGCACAGCAAACCTGGAGCTCAGGTGCAACCAGCGCGCCCCACAGGGAGAAGCCTGGAGACGCCCGTCTGTCTGACATGGGACGCGCCAACCCCCAACGGACGGCGGGCGAGTTGCATCATCATCATCATCATCATCATCATCATCATCATCATGTTGCTGCCACATCATCCCATATCGTCTGTTATTACTTCACCGAAAATACGATTTCATGGATTTCTGTATTTCAGGACAGGTCCCCTTTAAGGCTACAATCACATTTGAGTGTAGAGAATCTGAGCATTTTCCAGCGCGTTTTTCATACTGCGTTTATAGGATTTTTTTGAGCTTTGGATTTTTTTTTTATTAGCCAATAGAGAAAACTATTATCTGTTGCATCATTTGTTACTGTTTTTTCCATCTGTTTTAGCTTTTCCATAAAATTTTCTTATTATTACTCATTTATTTGTTTATTGGTTAGGGTTTGGGTTAGAAGTTAATATTTTTTATTTATTTTTTTTTTTTAGGGTTAGGGCGTTAATAATAATAAATAGATAATTAAAATACTATTATTATTATTAATACTTCAATAAATGAATAAATGTAAAATAAATACACAAATAAAAATAAAATAAATTAATGCTATTAAAAATAAAAGAAATGAATGCTATCTTAATAATAAAAAACAATAAATAAACGCCTAACCTTGACTCCCCAACCCTTAAAACAATAAATATGTATATATCTATCTATCTATATACACACACACATATATACATATATCTATATACACACGCACACACACATTTTCTTTTCTTTCTTTATTCTTCCTAATCCTACACAAAATAAATACCTAAATAATAATAATAAGCATCATCATTTGTTACTGGGTTTTTCAACTTTTTTAGCTTTTCCATAAAATTTTCTTATTATTACTCATTTATTTATTTATTAGTTAGGGTTTGGGTTAGAAGTTAATATTTTTTTTTTTTTTTTTTTTAGGGTTATGGTGTTAATAATAATAATTATAATACTATATTATTATTAATACTTCAATCAATAAATGATTACACAAATAAAAATAAAATAAAATTAATGCAATTAAAAATAAAAGAGATGAATGCTTGGTTAACCACGTGCCGACCAGTCACGTTGACTGTACTGCGGCAAAGTGGTTCGTTATCGTCCAGCGACGTAGACCTACGTTGCTGGACTCCTCCCCTTGTGGGCGGCGCGCGCGCCGCCGGAGGCTCGCTCCCGCTGTATTCAGTCACAGCGGGAGTCGGGCCAGGGGAGGAGAGGCGGTGATCACCGCCGCTCTTCCCCGATCGTCGGGGAATCGAGTGTGGAGATCCGCCCGCTTGTGTAAACAGAGCGGGCGGATCTCCTATGTGACAGGCAGGGTCAGATTGCAGGGTTCAGCATAGCTGAACCTGCGATCTGTCCCTGTGTCACTCAGTCACCTCCCCCCCCCCCCACCCCCACACACGTCAGTAAGCACCAGGCATACATTAACCCCTCCCTCTCCAATAAAATTAACCCCTTCCCTGCCAGTGTCATTTTTACAGTAACAGTGCATATTTATAGCACTGAATACTGTAGTAATGTCACTGGTACCCCCAAAAGTGTAAAAAATTTCATTCAAGGGTCCGATCTGTCCGCCGCAATGTCACAGTCCCACAAAAAAAAAAAAAAAAAAATCGCAGATCGCCGCCATTACTCGTTAAAAAAAAAAAAAAAAAAAACAACACACCAAAAATGACAGAAATCTTTCCCTTAGTTAGAAAAAGCAATAACTTTTGCGCAAACCAATCAAAATACGCTTATTGCGATTTTTTTTACCAAAAATATGTAGCAGAAAACAAATTGGCCTAAAATGTTAATTTTGATTTTTACATTTTTTTGGGGAATTTCATATAAAAAAAAATGTGAAAAATATTGTTAATTTTTTCAAAATTGTCGCTATTTTTTTGTTTTTAGCGCAAAAAGTAAAAATCGCACAGGTGATCAAATACCACCAAAAGAAAGCTCTGTTTGTGGGAAAAAAAGGACGTAAATTTCATTTGGGTACGGCGTTGCATGACCGCGCAATTGTCCGTTAAAGTCGCACAGTGCCGAATCGCAAAAAGTGGCCTGGACGTAAGACAGCAAAATCCTCCGGTGGTAAAGTGGTTAATAAACCAATAAATAAAACGCCTAACCTCAACTCCCCAACCCATAAAAAATAAATATGTATGTATACACACACGTTTTCATTTCTTTTCTTTATTCTTCCTAATCCTACACAAAATAAATACATAAATAATAATAAGAATTATTATTATTTATATTATTAATAATGAGAATTGTTATTATTTATTTTAATAATTTTTTTCTGGTTTGGGTGTTTATTATTATTATTATTATTATTATTTATACATTATATATATATATATTTTTTTTTTAAGATTATGGGTACATTTATTATTAAATATAATTTTATTATTTATTTAGGGTGATTTTTATTTGTGTATTTATTTTACATTTATTTATTCATAGAATATTACCATTTTTTTTTTCATTTGAGCAGAAAATATCGCAAAAAACTTTTATTGCATACAAGTTGCAGTGCATGCAGCCGGGGGAGGGGTGTTGCAGCGCAGAATCTCACCATAAACAGGCAGACTGCAGCAAATCGCCGTCACCAACATCTCCCAATACACAGCAACACTCCGCCCCTCATCACAGAGCCCTCCCCCATCTCCACTCACTCCACCCACGCTGAGATGTCATCAGTCTGCTGCAGGCAGGAGGAGGCATTTCCTCAGTCTCCCCTCCCCCAGTGATCAGACTGTACACTGTAACTTTGTAGAAGGGGGAGGAGGCATTTCCTCAGTCTCCCCTCCCCCAGTGATCAGACTGTACATTGTAACTTTGTAGAAGGAGGAGGAAGCCTTTCCTCAGTCTCTCCTCCCCCAGTGATCAGACTGTACATTGTAACTTTGTAGAAGGGGGAGGAGGCATTTCCTCAGTCTCCCCCCTCCCCCAGTGATCAGACTGTACATTGTAACTTTGTAGAAGGGGGAGGAGGCTTTTCCTCAGTCTCCCCTCCCCCAGTGATCAGACTGTACATTGTAACTTTGTAGGAGGGGGAGGAGGCTTTTCCTCAGTCTCCCCTCCCCCAGTGATCAGACTGTACATTGTAACTTTGTAGGAGGAGGAGGAGACATTTCCTCAGTCTCCCCCCTCCCCCAGTGATCAGACTGTACATTGTAACTTTGTAGAAGGAGGAGGAGGCATTTCCTCAGTTTCCCCTCCCCCAGTGATCAGACTGTACATTGTAACTATGTAGAAGGGGGGGGGAGGCACCATGATTGTGTTAATCTCTGAGCCGTCATCTCAGTCCAGGAAGTAGATGATGACCCCGGATGATGCCTGAGCAGAGATGGTGTTGTCCTTCTGGAGAGGAAAGCAGAGGAAGGCGTTGTCGGGGGGGGGGGGGGGGTGGATAAATAATTGGGGGACACATTACAAATCGGGTAACAGATGCACTTTACCCCATGTGGCGTGGCAGTGCCCAGCCCCCGCCCTGTGCGGTGGGGATATGAATGTGCGGCGCTCTCCATCTATGGCAGTGCCCAGCCCCCGCCCTGTGCGGTGGGCATATGAATGTGCGGCGCTCTCCATCTATGGCAGTGCCCAGCCCCCGCCCTGTGCGGTGGGGATATGAATGTGCGGCGCTCTCTGGACTCCATCCGTGGCAGTGCCCAGCCCCCGCCCTGTGCGGTGGGGATGTGAATGCGCGGCGCGGCGCTCTCTGGACTCCGTCCGAGTTTAGAAAACTTCTATAAATATTTATGAAAACTTTCCATCCTGTGGAGGAAGTAGCGGAATTTATCAGCTGATCCCCCACCAAGCGGCTGACCTACATTCTGCTCAGCAGACGCTCTAATCTGACGTCGAGCTCTTTGGCGCGGCGCGGTGACCGCGAGGGCGCGCACGGCGGGGACCCCTCGTCAGGAGATCACCTTATTTATAAACCGGTGAATGCGACATCAGTGGTGGACCAATCACGGCACGGCGAATGTTCGGTGAATGTCTTCCCATCCTTCTGTCTGTACAGCGCATGAAAAGCGCGATCTTCAGGACGCACGTGCGTTCCAGCGCCACAATGTGATTGGTCCCCCCAGAGGTGGCGGAACGCACAATGAGATTCATTCTTCCCTCTGAGCTGCGTCCAGCCGGAGCGCCCCCCGGGGAGCGGATAAGCCGATTACACGTCAAATTAACAATCGGCGAGCGCGGCGTCCGCACAGAGGGGACAAATCCCATCGTCTCGCTCTGATGAATCCGCCAAAAAAAACGATTAACTTTTCCCCACCGCCGATCGACTGCTAAACTGACGCATTAACCCCTTCAAAACTGCCACCCCCAAGCCAATTCTCAGCGCTCACACTTTGAATGACAATTACACGGTCATTCAACACTGTACCCATAGAACAGCTTTATCATTTTATTTTCGGTGATATTTTTTTGGGGATTTATTTTTTGCTAAAAAAAAAAAAAAAAAAATGTAAAAAAGACTGAAAAAGTTTGAAGAAAAAAAAAAAAAGTTTTTTCTTAGTTTCTGTCAACATTTTGAAAATAAGTAATTTATGAGGCTGCACTGATGGGCACTGATGAGGCAGCACTGATAGGTGGCCCTGATGAGGTTGCACTGATAGGTGGCACTGATGAGGCTGCACTGATAGGTGGCACTGATAAGTGGCCCTGATGAGGCGGCATTGACAGGTGGCCCTGATGAGGCAGCACTGACAGGTGGCCCTAAAGAGGCTGCACTGACAGGTGGCACTGATAGGTAGCCCTGATGAGGCTGCACTAATAGGTGGCACTGATAGGTGGCTCTGATGAGGCTGCACTGATAGGTGGCCCTAAAGAGGCTGCACTGATAGGTGGCACTGATGAGGCTGCACTGATAGGTGGCACTGATAGGTGGCACTGATAGGTGGCACTGATGAGGAGGCAGCACTGATAGGTGGCCCTGATGAGGAGGCAGCACTGATAGGTGGCCATGATGAGGCTGCACTGATGGGCGATGAAGAGGCAGCATTGATAGGTGACACTGATGAGGCTGCACTGATAGGTGACACTGATGAGGCTGCACTAATAGGCGACACTGATAGATGGCTCTAATGAGGCTGCACTGATAGGTGGTTCTGATGAGGCTGCACTGATGGGCGCTGAAGAGGCTGTACTGATAGGTGACACTGATGAAGCTGCACTGATGGGCGCTGAAGAGGCAGCATTGATAGGTGACACTGATGAGGCTGCACTGATGGGCGCTGATGATCAGTGTGAATGTTCTGGTTAGACTTGCTGGTTCTTCTTTTCCTCATACTGTGACAGCACATGAGGAAAGTACTGCTGATCACATGGTAAAGGGCTGCTGTGATTGGCCCTTTACCCCAATCTGTGATCAGCTGTTTCTGAAGGACACCGCAATCACAGAGTGACACTGGATGGACCCCCCGGGGGCACACTGAGCCCCGCCCTTCTATAAAACCGCAGGAACCCCAAAACACTGACCCTACATAGGAGGCTCCTCCCCCTATGGCAGGGGCGGGGTGAGGTCAGGTGATGTCATCACTATCCTGTGTGTCTGACCAGCAGAAAAAAAGCGCACCGCCACCCTGAGAGTACAACCCCATATACAACATAACATTACCGATCATCCATGGTGATCAGAGAAAAATCTATAAAAATAATTTGAAAAGTAATAAAAAAATAAATGTAAGGAAATAAAAAATATTTGTAAAAAAAAAAAATGAATTGAAGCCGAAGCAAAAATAAAGAATTGTCTAAATATAGAAATCTAATAATTATTTATACTTCATCCCCAGTGATGTCACAATGTTAACCCCTCCTCCTCCAGTGATGTCACAATGTTAACCCCTCGTTCCCCAGTGATGTCACACAATGTTAACCCCTCACCCCCCCCCCCAGTGATGTCACAATGTTAACCCCTCGCCCCCCCGTGAGGTCACAATGTTAACCCCTCCTCCTCCAGTGATGTCACAATGTTAACCCCTCGTTCCCCAGTGATGTCACACAATGTTAACCCCTCACCCCCCCCCCCCCCAGTGATGTCATAATGTTAACCCCTCGCCCCCCGTGAGGTCACAATGTTAACCCCTCCTCCTCCAGTGATGTCACAATGTTAACCCCTCGCCCCCCCGTGGGGTCACAATGTTAACCCCACAATGTTAACCCCTCGTTCCCCAGTGATGTCACACAATGTTAACCCCTCATTCCCCAGTGATGTCACACAATGTTAACCCCTCGCCCCCCAGTGATGTCACAATGTTAACCCCTCCTCCTCCAGTGATGTCACAATATTAACCCCTCCTCCTCTAGTGATGTCACAATGTTAACCCCTCCTCCTCCAGTGATGTCACAATGTTAACCCCTCGTTCCCCAGTGATGTCACAATGTAAACCCCTCCTCCTCCAGTGATGTCAAAATGTTAACCCCTCGTTCCCCAGTGATGTCACACAATGTTAACCCCTCACCCCCCCCCCAGTGATGTCACAATGTTAACCCCTCGCCCCCCAGTGATGTCACACGATGTTAACCCCTCATTCCCCAGTGATGTCACAATGTTAACCCCTCCTCCTCCAGTGATGTCACAATGTTAACCCTTCGTTCCCCAGTGATGTCACAATGTTAACCCCTCCTCCTCCAGTGATGTCACAATGTTAACCCCTCGTTCTCCAGTGATGTCACACAATGTTAACCCCTCACCCCCCCAGTGATGTCACAATGTTAACCCCTCGCCCCCCAGTGAGGTCACAATGTTAACCCCTCCTCCTCCAGTGATGTCACAATGTTAACCCCTCCTCCTCCAGTGATGTCACAATGTTAACCCCTCGTTCCCCAGTGATGTCACAATGTTAACCCCTCCTCCTCCAGTGATGTCACAATGTTAACCCCTCGTTCCCCAGTGATGTCACACAATGTTAACCCCTCACCCCCCCCCCAGTGATGTCACAATGTTAACCCCTCGTTCCCCAGTGATGTCACAATGTTAACCCCTCGCCCCCCAGTGATGTCACAATGTTGACCCCTCGTTCCCCAGTGATGTCACACAATGATAATCCCTTGCCCCCAGTGATGTCACACAATGTTAACCCCTCATCCCCCAGTGATGTCACACAATGTTAACCCCTCGTTCCCCAATGATGTCACAATGTTAACCCCTCGTTCCCCAGTGATGTCACAATGTTAGCCCCTCGTCCCCCAGTGATGTCACAATGTTAACCCCTCGTTCCCCAGTGATGTCACAATGTTAACCCCTCGTTCCCCAGTGATGTCACACAATGATAACCCCTCCTCCTCCAGTGATGTCACACAATGTTAACCCCTCCTCCTCCAGTGATGTCACAATGTTAACCCCTCGTCCCCCAGTGATCTCACCCAAATATTTTATCTCCTCGTAACCAAAAAAATTAACCCTTTGTGCCCCAGTGATATCACACAATAACCACTTGGACTCCGACAATGTAACACAGAATATTAACCCCTCGTGTCCCAGTAAAGTAACAAAAAGGTATCAATTAAAAAAATAATAATTAACCCTTGCTGTCACAGTGATGGCAAACAATATTACCTCAAGGCACCCCAGTATGGTCATAAACCAATCCTCAGGATTTTAAGCCATTCCTTCCCAGGTGTTGTGTCACAAATATTAACCCTTCCTGTCCCTGAGACATCTCAGAGACCTCGCAAGTCTCTGTCACACGTTACCCCCGCATGTCCCTATGAAAGTACACAATATCAAACCCTCGTTGTCCACTGATGTCACACAGAATTAACCCCTCATTGTCCACTGATGTCACACAGAATCAACCCCTCGTTGTCCACTAATGTCACACAGTATTAACCCCTCATTGTCCACTGATGTCACACAGAATTAACCCCTCGTTGTCCACTAATGTCACACAGTATTAACCCCTCGTTGTCCACTAATGTCACACAGTATTAACCCCTCATGGTCCACTGATGTCACACAGTATTAACCCCTCATGGTCCAGTGATGTCACACAGTATTAACCTCTCATAGTCCAGTGATGTCACACAGTATTAACCCCTCATGGTCCAGTGATGTCACACAGTATTAACCCCTCATGGTCCAGTGATGTCACACAGTATTAACCTCTCATGGTCCAGTGATGTCACACAGTATTAACCCCTCATGGTCCAGTGATGTCACACAGTATTAACCCCTCACGGTCCAGTGATGTCACACAGTATTAACCCCTCATGGTCCAGTGATGTCACACAGTATTAACCCCTCATGGTCCAGTGATGTCACACAGTATTAACCCCTCATGGTCCAGTGATGTCACACAGTATTAACCCCTCATGGTCCAGTGATGTCACACAGTATTAACCCCTCATGGTCCAGTGATGTCACACAGTATTAACCCCTCATGGTCCAGTGATGTCACACAGTATTAACCCCTCATGGTCCACTGATGTCACAATGAATTAACCCCTCGTTGCCCACTGATGTCACACAGTATTAACCCCTCGTTGTCCACTGATGTCACACAGTATTAACCCCTCGTGGTCCACTGATGTCACCCAGAGTCTCGCTCACCTGGCAGCACAGCACAGCTCAGCAGGCACAGCAGCCCCAGCACCGCCGGGTGGGTTCCTCCCATGTTGGCAGATGAAGTGAGCGGAGATGCCACGTGTGAGCACCGCGGGTCCCTCCTGCCTTCGTGACGTCACCGGGTCCCCTCGGGTTTGACGTCACGCATTGGGGGTTCCCGCAGCAGCGGTCCGGGGAGCGCGGTGTGACGTCACGCGGTAGCGATCCTGGCGATGTGACGTAGTGATGTCCGGTTCATGAACGAATTGTTCTTTTGAATCGATTCTTTTCAGTGAACCGGATGACTCGGTTCTTCTTCCTGAACGAGTCGGTAGGAAACAGTTCAGTATTCAGTGAAGGAGAGCTGCTCTGGGCTGATGGTAATATGATCCTAGAGTGAGGAGCTCAGCTCCTCCCTCTAACCAATCAGCGTCTCCCAGGCCAGCACACTGATGAACTGGCCAGAAACAAGCTTGTAATGAACCGTTCAGGGAAGAGTGGAATCATTTCACTGAGTAGTTCAGTGCAGCGGTTACTGAGTCAAAAGAATGGAAACCTATGAGTCGGTCTCTGTTAGCACTCAGTACACTAACCGTTCATCACCAGCACATACAGCTGTATACATTTAAAGCAGATTCTGTGCATGTGAACTGCATTCTGATGGGCAAACTTCACAGTTAACATTGCCAGCTATCAGATTTTTCCGGTTTTTACAGCGCATGCACAGGAATAAAAGCCGAAGTACACACACATTAATAAAATCTGATCGTTATTCCTGTGCATAATCTGTAAAAACTGCACAAATCTGATAGCTGGCAATGTTAACTGTGAAGTTTGCCCATCAAAATGCAGTTCACATGCACAGAAACCTGCTTTAAATATATACAGCTGTCACCTGAAGTCCTGAAAGTGTATTGTGTCTGACATACCGTAGGCTTGAGAGAGCTCTGAGAAACCAAGAAGGAGTTAAATCCAAGAAAACATCCCCAGAGAGCTGCCGAACCTATGAGTCACTCTTCTGATTCAGCTCATTTGTATAGAGTTGAGTCGGAGCTTCAGTTCACTGCCAGTGGCGGAGCTAGACTTTTAAAACAGGGGTGGTAAGATATTATTTTGGGGGGTCAATATATTGCGATATTTTTTTGCGGCGGATCCTCTTCATCGCGCATTTTTAGTAGTGTAGAGTTACTACAGCATGCCCCCATTCAAAGCAGAGTTACTACAGTGTGCCCCCATTCAAAGCAGAGTTACTACAGCATGCCCCCATTCAATGTAGTGACCAACATGCCCACATCAATGTAGTGACCAGCGTACCCCTCCCCCCATTAATGTAGTGACCAGCATCATGCTGGTCACTACATTGATGGGGGGTACGCTGGTCACTACATTGATGGGGGGGTACGCTGGTCACTACATTGATGGGGGGCATGCTGGTCACTACATTGATGGGGGGTACGTTGGTCACTACATTGATGGGGGGCATGCTGGCAGCTTGCCCCCTATCAATGTAGTGACCAGCGTACCCCCCCCATCAATGTAGTGACCAGGCCAGCATCCATCAATGTAGTGACCAGTGTACCCCCCCCATCAATGTAGTGACCAGCATGCCCCCCATCAATGTAGTGACCAGCGTACCTCCCCATCAATATAGTGACCAGCATGCCGTGTCCCCTTCAATGCAGAGACCAGAGAGACTTACCTAAGGTAGAAGAACTACTAAGTCAGGAGAACTAGCTGCAGGCGCCCACGCTCTATCGTTCAGCTAATGAATGTAATGTTTTCAACGAGTGGGGTGGCAACAGGGGTGGCAAGGACTTCGTCTGGGGTGGCAACTGCCACCCCAGCTAGTCCTCTGGCTCCGCCACTGTTCACTGCTTGTCAGTAGACTCAGCAAGTGAACCGAAGATTCGATTCAATGAATCGGTTCATTTCAGTGAGTGACTCGAAATGAACCGATTCACTTCAAAGAGTCGAACTTCCCATCACTAGTGTGACATAAGAACTCAACTGAGCGCTCCAGCCACCTCCGTCTATTGTCAGTGCAAGGAGAGCTCCGCCCACCCGCTAAGACCCCCACCCAGACCCCCTCCCCCTGAATTCCTATTGGAGGATTTATTCTAGTAAAGGGGCGGGGCCTCATGTGAACATTGGAAACTTAATATAAAAAATATCATTATTATTATTATTTATTTTATTTCTTATTTTCATTATTTTTCATTTCTGTTAATATCATTATTGTCAGTTTTATTATTGGTATAAATTTTACTTGTTGTCATTTTGTTATTATTATTGTTGTTTGTATTATTATTATTATTGCTATTATTATTATTATTATTATTGTTATTATTGTTGTTATTATTATTATTATTATTATTATTATTGTTATTATTATTATTACTATTGTTATTATTGTTATTATTATTATTGTTATTATTATTATTATTATTGTTATTATTATTATTGTTATTATTATTTTTAAATACTGGTAATATTATTATTGATATTAATATTAATGTCATTCTTCTTCTTTTTGTTATTATTAATAATATTATTATTGACATTTATTTTTGATATGAATATTTTTGCAATTCCTTTTCATATCATTATTATTATTATTATTATTATTATTGTTCGTTTTTTTATTATTATTATTATAATAATCATTGTTGTTTGTTGTTATTATTATTATCATTATTAATAATAATATTATTAGCAAAAATTAACAATATTATTGTCATTCTTATTATTGTTATCATTGTTGTTTGTTTTTATTATTATTATTTTGTTATTATTTGTTGTTTTTTTACTTATTAGTAATTTCATTCTTCTTCTTCTTCTTATTATTATTATTATTATTATTTTTATTATTATTATTAATAATAATACTTATTATTGAAATTCATTTTATTGCCATTCCTATCCATATTATTATTATTATTATTATAACAATATTATTGTCATTCTTCTTATTATTATCGTTGTTGTTTGTTGTTATTATTATTACCTTCAATTTTGTTAATATTATTATTATTAATGCCATTCTTCTTATTATTATTATTATTATTATTATTAATAATAATATTATTACTAATATTGTTATTAAACATAATAATATTATTGATACTTATTATTATAATTAATATTATTGCCATTATTATTATTATTATCATTGTTGTTTGTTGTTGTTGTTATTATTATTATTATTATTATTATTATTATTATTATTATTACTACTAATTTTGTTAACATTGTTGTTGTTATTATTACCTTCAGTTTTGTTAATATTATAATTATTATTATTATTATTATTATTAATGCCATTCTTCTTCTTCTTATTATTATTATTATTATTAATATTGTTATTAAACATAATAATATTATTGATACTTATTATTAAAATGAATATTATTGCCATTCTTATTATTATTATCATTGTAGTTTGTTGTTATTATTATTATTAATAATAATAATAATAATAATAACAACAAACTACAATGATAATAATAATAAGAATGGCAATAATATTCATTTTAATAATAAGTATCAATAATATTATTATGTTAAATAATAATATTAATAATAATAATATTGATATTTATTATTGAAATTAATATCATTGCCATTCCTATTCATATTGTTATTATTATTTTTATTATTAATAAATTCTAACAACAACTTACAAAGCCATCCACAACTTGGCCCCCAACTACATCACTAACCTCGCCTTAAAATACCAACTGACTCGTTCTTCTCGTTCCTCCCCAGACGTCCGGCTCTCTAGCTCCCTCATCACCTCCTCCCATACTCGCCTCCAGGTCTTGCCCCAGGCCTCACCCATCTTATGGAACTCCCTACCCCAATCTATCCGACTATATCTTACTCTGTTTGCTTTTAGACGATCCCAGAAAACCCTCCTCTTCAGAGAAGCCTATCCTACCTCCACCTAACAACTGTACTTTTATTTTCTCCATCAGCCCATCCCCCGCAGCTATTACCTTTTGTATCACTTGACCCTCCCTCTTAGATTGTAAGCTCTAACGAGCAGAGCCCTCGGATTCCTCCTGTACTGAATTGTATTGGACCTGTACTGTCTGCCCTCGTGTTGTAAAGCGCTGCGCAAACTGTTGGTGCCATATAAATCCTGTATAATAATAATGTTAATATTAGTGATACTTTTTTTTATTGATTTGAATATTATTGCCATTCCTCTTCATATTACTATTATTAATACTATTGCCATTCCTTTTATTTTTATCATTGTTGTTTGTTATTATGATTATTAATATTTCTAATAATTGTGTTATTATTATTATTATTATTAATAATAATAATAATATTGTTATTATTTTTATCATGAATTTAGTTTTTATTATTGTTACTATTTTGAGAAATGTTACATTTAATATTATACATTCCATTAGTATCATTATTCTTTTTATTATTAATTACTATAATTTTATCATCATAGTTATTATTATTAGGTATGGCAGACGGACAGCACCCCCCCCCCCCGGACCACAGCATGACAGTACAGGACCCCCCCCCAGCATGACGGTACAGGACCCCCCAGCATAACAGTACAGGACCCCCCCAGCATGACAGTACAGGACCCCCCCCCAGCATGACAGTACATGACCCCCCCAGCATGACAGTACAGGACCCCCCCAGCATGACAGTACAGGACCCCCCCCCCCAGCATGACAGTACAGGACCCCCGGCTCACTCACCCATCTGCAGCACCAGGCGACAATCCATGTGACCAGGGCTTTTTTTCTCAGAGAATAGGAGCAGGAACTCCCCCTTCTAAGTTAATTTGTGTCTCCGCCCCCTACCCACCTCTGAGCACTAACCCTTGGTTCCATCCCTACCCACCTCCGAGCACCGACCCTTGAATCCACCCCTTACCCAGCTTCCAGTATAGTCTCTTTTAGAGAATATAGAGCCAAGTATAATTTTGTAGTGGAATGTATGGAATTTGGTTATGATAACAAGAAAAGCAATAAAATAGATCCCCCACAGCCAGCAGCAATAGACTCCCCCCAGCAGCAGCAAAAGATCTACCAGCAGCCAACATCAATAGACTCTCTAGCAGCCAGCAACAGTAGACCCCTCCCTAAACAGTAGATCCCTTCCAGCAACAATTAACCCCCAGTATCAAAAGATCCTCCACCAGCAACGATAGATTGCCGTGCAAAAAAGATCCCCTCCAGCATCAATAGATCCCCCAGCAGCCAACATCAGTAGACCCTCCAGCACCCCTTGCCATGGCATACATTCAGTGCTGGAGGTGCCGGAACTGCGTTCCCCCGCGTTCCCGCTGAAAAAAAGCCCTGCGTGTGACAATGGCGAATTTTCATTCGCTATTGTCACACAACTGTGCGGGCTCAGCCCAGGGCGCAGTGCTCTGCACCCCGAGCCCACCCTTTTTTTAGCCTATTAGAGCCTCTGGCCCTAATCACATGGCTAAAAAAAAAAAAGCCCCATTGAAGTCCATGGGTTCGGCGCCCCGCATGTAGATTAGGGGGCCGGATGCATGGATGGAGGGGCGGCACCCCTGCGCCCCATATACACCAGTCGTCACTGCTTCTAAGTTGGGCGGCTTGGTCCAGTGTTCACACACACAGATGGGAGTCAGACGCGACTGTCCTGTGTGTGCCTGTTTCCGCGGAGGCAGACAGGCATTCCTGCAGTTCTGGGCTCCCCCTCCACGGCCCAAGTGGTCTGACAGCAGCGCAGGGACAACAGGGGGTTGTCACCTCCTACGTTCAGCTGCGGGATGCACATGGGAATTGGGACTAATGCTTGGCTGGGTCGCTGGGTAGGTGGGGCCACTGGGCCCAGTGTGCCCCTTCGGTAAGATGGCCCTGTGGGAGGATAATTGGCTCCTGTCTAAATTGGCCCTTGTATGTGTGTGTATGAGTAAGGGACCTTAGATTGTAAGCTCCTTGAGGGCAGGGACTGATGTGAACGTACAATGTATATGTAAAAGTGCTGCGTAAACTGACGGCGCTATATAAGTACCTAAAATAAATAAATGCTGGCTTCAGTACTTTTATTGACCTGAAACAAGCATGCATCCAGTGAAGTCAGAATTTTTGATCGGCATACTTATATAACTTGAAATGTATTAACCACTTATGGACCGGAAGGATTTGCCCCCTTAATGACCAGGCCATACTTTGCGATTCGGCACTGCGTTACTTTAACGGACAATTGCGCGGTCGTGCGACGCTGTACCCAAATAAAATTGATGTTTTTTTTCCCACAAACAGAGCTTTCTTTTGGTGGTATTTGATCACCTGTGCGATTTTTATTTTTTGCACTATAAACAAAAAAAGAGCGACAATTCTGAAAAAAAAAAAAAAAAACCAATATTTTTCACATTCTGCTATATAACATTCCCCAAAAAATCTTTTCATCATTTTAGGCCAATTTGTATTCTGCTACATATTTTGGTAAAAAAAAATCCCAATAAGTGTATATTTATTGGTTTGTGCAAAAGTTATCGCATCTACAAACTAGGGGAAAGATTTATTATATTTTTTTTTATTTTTTTTTTTTACTGGTAATGGCGGCGATCTGCGATTTTTAGCGGGACTGCGAGCGGACAGATCGGACCCCTAACTGACATCTTTGACACTTTTGGGGAGACCAGTGACATTACTACAGTAATCAGTGCTAAAAATATACAGTAATTATGACACTGGCAGAGAAGGGGGTTAACCCAGGGGCGATCAAAGGGTTAAATGTGAGCCTAGGGGAGTGTTTTCTAACTGTGAGGGGGGTGGGCTTATGGAATGAACACAGAGACCTGTGCTCCTAAATAGGAGGATCCCTGTGTTCATAACTGAGAGAACAGCAGTCCGCCGTTCTCTCTTAACAGGGAGCGATCGCGGGGCCCCGCGGCAATTGCGGGCGCAGGCCCTGTGAATTAGCTTCCCCGCTGGCAAATGGGGGTGCACGCACCCCCAGGATCGCTACCCCCGCAATTTGCGCATCCGAGCCAGCCTGCTGCAGTATATACGCAGCGGGCGGTCGACAAGCGGTTAGCAAGGTATTTTCCTCCACACAACTGCCGCTCACTGGATATTTTTTCTTTTTCCCACCATTCTCTGTAATCCCGAGAAATGGTTGTGCGTGAAAATCCCAGAAATACTCAGACCAGCCCGTCTGCCACCAACAACCATGCCACGTTCAAAGTCACTTCAATCCCCTTTCTTCCCCATTCTGATGCTCGGTTTGAATTTCAGAAAGTTGTCTTCACCACATCTAGATGTCTAAATGCATGGAGTTGCTGCCATGTGATTGGCTGATTAGCAATTTGTGTTACCAAGCCATTGAACAGGTGTACCTAATAAAGTGGCCGGCGAGTGTAATGTTACAATGTGACAAGTTACACAGGTCGAAGGTTTCCTCATCTGATGGCCGTTCGATGTGAAGGTCACGCTGCCCTTTTATTTCACTTTCTAGGAGTGAAGTGGGCAACGGATGTCCCCACCGCCCCACTGCACCACCGCCCCACCGCACCACCGCCCCACCACTCCACCGCTCCACCGCACCACCGCCCCACCGCTCCACCGCACCACCGCCCCACCGCACCACCGCCCCACCGCACCATCGCCCCACCACACCACCGCCCCACCGTACCACCGCCCCACCGTACCACCGCCCCACTGCCTGACCGCCCCACTGCAAAACCGCTCCATCGCCCCACGACTCCACCGCCCCAACGCACCACCGCCCCACCGCAAATATTTCACATTGTGCCGGACGGAAGAATATTGTCTGCTTAATGAGATCTCCACGGTTGCCAAAACAAGAATAATGAGCTCCAGAATGAGAGACAACGCTGATAAATAATACATAGAGATACAAAACTTCATTAAAAATGGATCCATGTAGAGTTACTGGCAAAGCGTTCAATCTTTCTTGGAAGGAGCTACTAGTGCCACCTGGTGGCTGTTCAGTGTTCACGCCTCAAAAATACCTAAAAATACCTAAAAATAAAACCCGTTCACACGTATTCACCGGGATTTTCAATGCTAACTGCATGCCCATCTACGTATAAGCGAGGGCTTGACAAATTTGCATTGAATCCAGGAGCCAGCTAACAAAGTTAGGAGCCAGATTTTTTGTTTTTAAAGAGGAAGTAAACCCTCCTCTGCAAGTTGTACCTATAGGTGATCCTATGATAAGGCTTACCTATAGGTACTGTAAATATCTCCTAAACATGTACCGTTTAGGAGACATTTACCTTACATGCAGCCAGTGACGTCACTGGCACATGCGCTCTGAAGGAACGGCCGCTGGTGCCGTTCCTTCAGAGTCCCGTGCCGTGACCGTCGGCTCCCGCGCGCGTGCGCGGGAGTGACGTCACCGCGGCTCCGGCCAATCAGATGGCCAGATGCCGCGATCCCGGAAGAAGGGAGACTGGACATGTCGCCTGTCATACAGGTAAACGGGCGGCATGGCGGGGGCTCGTTCTAAGGTAAGTATTTTATAATGAGCTAGTATGCCGTGCATACTAGCTCATTATGTGTTTCTCTTTCAGGTTACAAAAAAAAAAAAATATGGGTTTACAACCTCTTTAACTAACAAATCTTAAGGGTGGAAAATGTAACGTGTTCCCAAAGGTGAAATTCTCCTTTAACCACTTGCCGTCCTCCCGCCGCAGATATACTGCGGCAGGCTGGCTCAGCTGTGCGAATTGCCGTACCTGTACAGCGATCCGTGGGAGCGATCATTGGGGCGTTTGCTCCCCGTGGAGAGAGAACAGTGGTCTGCTGTTGTAAACACAGCAGACCGTTGCTCTCACAGGAATCAATACAGGGATTGTAGGGAAAAAAGGACATTAATTATATTTAGGTACAGCGTCGCACGACCGCGCAAATGTCTAATAAAGTAGCGCAGTGCCGAATTGCAAAATATGGCCTGGTCATTAAGGGGGAAAACCTTCTGGTTCAGCTATGAGGGTCCCGGGCCCCCAGATGGCTAAGCGGAGCCCTGGATACGTGGGGGGGGGGGTGTGGAGCATTTGTGTGGCAGTCAGGGCGCCAGGACGCAATTTTTTTGTCGCCATGGCGACCTGGCGCCTGGGGTTTTGTTGAGCACTGGTATAAGCCAAAAAAAAAAAAACACACCTGCCTCATTATTTTAATCACGTCGCAAAATATGTGGTCTTTCAGTGTACTTAAGGGCGGGTGCACTTATTTATGTAGGTGCTTTGGGGTCCATTGTGTCAGGGCTGGGCTTGCAGCAGCTCTCTTCTCTGTGCTCAGGCTTCTGAGCTGTCGGAAAATTGTCAGTATTCATTGTTTCCTCAGTGGCTCAACTTGTTATCATTATCTGCCCGTCAGTCCCGCCTACAGCCAGTCTTCTCTGGCTATTTAGGCTGCCTTGTTCATTCCTTTCCTGCCTTCGCCTGGTCAACATAGCTGGAGTTTCTTTGCTGTGTTCCTGCAAAAGACTTTGCCTGGCTGATGTCCCTTCTGACTCCTGATCCTGTTCCTCTGCCTCTGACTACACTAGTTTCCAGATCACTGGCTCACCTGACTTCCCGTTTTGGCTTCTGACCCCTGGCTTATATTTTGACTACGTTTTATGTTCTGTACCATTTGTTTACCATTACATTAACCACTTCTGGACCGGAAAGGTTTTACCCCCTTAATGACCAGGCCATTTTTTGCAATACGGCATTGCGTTACTTTAACTGACAATTGCGCAGTCATGCAACGCTGTACCCAAATAAAATTGATGTCCTTTGTTTCCCACAAATAGAACTTTCTATTGGCGGTATTTGATTACCTGTGCAATTTTTATTTTTTACGCTATTAACAAAAAAAGAAAAAGCGACAATTCTGAAAAAAATATATATTTTTTACTTTCTGCTATATAACATTCTTAATAATAATACAAAAATAATAAAAATATATTTTTTTCTTTATTTTAGGCCAATTTGTATTCTGCTACATATTTTTGGTAAAAAAAAATTCCAATAAGTGTATATTGATTGGTTTGTGCAAAAGTTATCGTGTCTACAAACTCAGGGAAAGATTTGTCAAATATATTTTTTACTAGTAATGGTGGCAATCAGCGATTTTTAGCGGGACTGTGACATTGCGGTGGACAGATCGGACCCCCTAACTGACATTTTTGACACTTTTGGGTGACCAGTGACATTACTACAGACATCAGTGCTAAAAATATGCACTGTCACTGTACTAATGACACTGGCAGGGAAGGGGTTAACACCAGGGGCAATAAAAGGCTTAAATGTGTCCCTAGGGGGTGCTTTCTAACTGTGTGATGGGCTTGCTGCATGAACACAGAGACCTGTGTTTCTAACTAAAAGAATCCCTGTGCTCATTACTGATAGAACAGCGGTCTGCCGGGACAGAGCTGACCTGCCGCGGTAAAACTACGGCAGCTGGTCGGCAAGTGATTAAAGGTGTGATTTTACTGATTCATAGTTACATAGTTACATAGTTAGTGAGGTTGAAAAAAGACATCAGTCCATCCAGTTCAACCTATGATGTGTGTGTTTGCTGTTAACCGCACATTGTATACCCCCTGTATGTTGTACATTGTATACCCCTGTATGTTGTACATTGTATACCCCTGTATGTTGTGGTCTTTAAGGTGTCCATCTAATAGTTTTTTTAAATTATCGATGCTCCCTGCTGTTACGACTGCTTGCGGAAGAGAATTCCACATCCTTACCGCTCTTACAGTGAAGAACCCCTTACGTATTTTAAGGTTAAACAGCCTTTCCTCTAGTCTTAGTGAGTGGCCACGTGTCTTATTGTATTCCCTTTCTCTGAATAGTTTGTTCCTTATGCTAGGGTCACCAGTACAGTATTTGTACATTGATATCATATCCCCCCTCAATCGTCTCTTCTCCAGAGAGAATAAGTTCAGTGATTGTAGCCTCTCCTCATAGCTGATGTCCTCCATTCCCCTAATTATTTTTGTTGCCCTTCTCTGGACTCTCTCCAGTTCCAGCACATCCTTCCTGAGGACCGGTGCCCAGAACTGGACAGCATACTCCAGATGTAGCCGGGCCAGAGTCTTGTAGAGTGGGAGAATAATCTCTTTATTTCTTGAGTGAATCCCCTTTTTTATACATCCCAGTATTCTGTTGGCTTGGGATGTATAAAAAAGGGGAAAAATGGTTCCTGACCATTGCATTCTTTCCCGGCCAGGAGAACTGTCATTGGGGACCCTGAAGAGATATAATTTCGGGGTCAGTGACAAGAAGGGGAGACGAGTGGATGTGAGATCGAGCCCTGAATACATAGGGGAGGGGGACGCCCGCGGGGTGTGTGGAGCATTCATGTGGCAGCCAGGGCGCCAAGACGCAATTTCTTGTCACCATGGCGACCTGGCATCTGGGGTCTGTCGAGCCCTGGTATAAGCCAATAAACCCCACACCCGCCTCATTATTTTAATCACGCAGGTATTTGTTGCTTGCTTTGGTTGCAGTGCACTTAGGGCGGGTGTAATTGTTTATGTAGGTGCATTGGGGTGCCATTGAAAATAAATGGCGTTGCAACACACATAGATAGCAGTTGATAGGCATGATTGCACAATGGTGTAAGTGTCAGTTTCCCTTCAAGCATATCTAAATCCATAATGTTCTCGTATACATTTATGCAGCAGAACTTTGCAGAAAAACATGCCACTAATGTTGCCTATGTACATATGTTTATGTGTGTATGCACATGCGTTTTTTATAAACCAGAAGGTTCGGTCCAAGGGGGGGTACCCGGGTACCCAACAGCCAAGATTCAGTCCCGTGAGGGGTACCTGACAGCCAAGGATCAATCCCGGGAGGGGTACCCGACAGTCAAGGTTCAGTCCCCGGAGGGGTACCTGACAGCCAAGGTTCAGTCCCGGGAGGGGTACCCGACAGCCAAGGTTCAGTCGTCACGGGAGGGATACCAGACAGCCAAGGTTCAGTCACGGGAGGGATACCCGACAGCCAAGGTTCAGTCCCAGGAGGGGTACCCGACAGCCAAGGTTCCGTCCTGGGAGGGGTACCCGACAGCCAAGGTTCAGTCCTGGGAGGGGTACCGACAGCCAAGTTTCAGTCCCGGGAGGGGTACCCGACAGCCAAGGTTCAGTCACGGGAGGGATACCCGACAGCCAAGGTTCCAGCCCTGGAGGGGTACCTGACAGCCAAGGTTCAGTCCCGGGAGGGGTACCCGACAGCCAAGGTTCAGTCCAGAGAGGGGTACCCGACAGCCAAGTTTCAGTCCCGGGAGGGGTACCCGACAGCCAAGGTTCAGTCCTGTGAGGGGTACCCGACAGCCAAGGTTCAGTCCTGGGAGGGGTACCCGACAGCCAAGGTTCAATCCGGGGAGGGGTACCCGATAACCAAGGTTCAGTCCCGGGAGGGGTACCCGACAGCCAAGGTTCAGTCCCATGAGGAGTATCCGACAGTCAAGGTTCAGTCCCGTGAGGGGTACCTGACAGTCAAGGTTCAGTCCCGGAAGGGGTACCTGACAGCCAAGATTCAGTCCCGGGAGGGGTACCTGACAGCCAAGGTTCAGTCCCGGGAGGGGTACCCAATAGCCAAGGTTCAGTCCAGGGGGTGGGCTATCCAACAGCCAAGGTTCAGTTTGAACCTGTCCCTATACAGGATGTGCTTGATGGAAATAATGTGTGTGGCATTAAAGCGGTATTAAGCCGAAAACCACAAATGTCATATATTGCAGCTTACCAATCATTAGATGCAGGGCCGGGACAAGGGGTGGGCAGGAGGGGCGGCTGCCCTGTGCATGGTGGGAATTTTGGGGGGTTGTGCTAGAATGGGTGATTTGGAGGTGGGGATTTCTACTAGTTCAGTGGATTTCTGTTAGGAAGAGGGATTTGGAGGGGGAGGATTTGTGCTAGTAGGGCTAATTGAAGGGATTGGTGCTAAGAAGGGAAATTTGGGGGGGGGGGGAGGCGGAATTAGTGCTAGGAGGGGGGGGATTTGAAGGGGGAGAGAATTTATGCTCAGCGGGGAAATTTGAGGGGTTGTGGAATTGTTCTAGGAAGTGCTCATACATTTAGGGGGGGGGGGGGTGCCGTTTGGGATCTTCACTCTGGGTTCTATATCACCAGGCACTGAGGCACTGATTAGATGTGGTGGCTGCATTCAGTACCAGGACAAGGTTATCCAGAGCGCCCAGGGCAAAGATGCCAAACTGCGCTCCCCCCCCCCTCCTTTAGGGTTAGCAGTGATATCTCTGTCACTACTGCTGTCAGCCTTGTAAAAGAAGCAACTGGCACAGGGCGCCCCCATCCTCGCAATAAACCATTGCGCCCAGGGCAGCTGTCCCTCCTAACCACCCCTTGTCCCGGCCCTGGCTGCATTCATTTTCTTTTTCTTTTCCCCTCTGTTTTCAACTGCTGATGTGGCCTCCTGTATTAGTGAAGCACAGCTCTGCCAATCCCTCCATTGGCTGCTGCTCACCCAACTAATAAAATTCAAAGTACTAACAACAACCTATAGAGCCATCTGCAACTCCGCCCCCAACTACATCACTAGCTTGTCTCAAAGTATCAACCAAGCCGCTCCTTTGTCACCTCCTCCAATGCTCGCCTCCAGGATTTCTCCCAAGCTTCTGCCATCCTTTGGAACTCCTTACCCCAATCTGTCTGACTGTCTCTTAATCTATTTATCTTTAGACCATCCCTGAAAACACCTTTAACCCCTTTTAACCCCCCTGGTGGTATTCCCGAGTGTGGCTCTGGGTTAATTTTCAGTACCAAAAGCGGTAACTCCGAGCCACACTCGGGATTACCCCAGAATGTTACTCACCATCCCTGCGATCCCCCGCCGTCCTCTCCGCCATCCTCACACTCTCTCCCTGCTGTGTGCTCGGCAGATGCTGGCATCTACCTTCCGGTTCCCTTCCCCGCGAGCATTGCGACGCAGGGGGGTGGAACCGGGGGCAAATTCAAAACTGTAAATACACCAAATGAGATGATAGAAAGCTGTGTTCCTAGCGGGTTACATTGTATCATCTCATTTCACCACAGGATTTCACCTGGTGACTTTTCCAGTGCCCTGCCTGTGCTTTTCCAGTTCTTTGTGCCTGGAAAATAGAGAACGACCATGGCGTCCAAAAAGCGTTCTTTTTGCGCAAAAGCGCTTTTAGACGAACTGGAAAACAGCGACAGCGAAACGGAGTTACTTGAAGAACTGAGTGACAGCGATTGGTGGGAAAATTGGTCATCAGGTACGGAAAGTGACGACAGCGACGATTCTGATGTCTCTTTCTGGCACATTGCTCCGTTGGAAATTCTGAAGAATCATTTGATATTCTTCCCAAATTCCACAAGCAAGAGAGAGAGGAGAGAGACTAGGGAGTAGGGAAGTAGGGAGTTGCATGGATCCAAGAAGGGGAAAAGAAGAACAATTATTTCCTGCATGTTGAAGCCGCCTGCCGACTCTAAGCAATTCGAGGACAATTCCATCCAAAAGTAATATTTTAGTAATGAGTGACGCCTGGTGGCGGAGTCAGTTCCTGGCTTCTTATCTGCTTTAGTCCTTTTTCCACCCTTGTGTGTTCCAGGTCTTGCTGTTGCATTCTTCATAGTATAAAATAATAGGTAATTAGGAGCTGACAATCTCACACAGCTGGTAAGAATCCTTTGAGGAAACAGAAAGAACTGTATGGGCTGCACCAGTATAGAGAGATTTCCTGTACTATGTAACAATTAAAAGATACAAAAAGATGATTTGTTATTATGAATCCAACAGTTTTTGCAGTGATTAAATTTAGCCACAAGATGGTGCTGGCGAGCTTCAAATGACATTACAGTGGGAATACATTGGAATTGTGCATTAACCTCTTGCCTACCGGGCACTTACACCCCCCTCCTGCCCAGGCCAATTTTCAGCTTTCAGCTTTCAGCGCTGTCAAACTTTGAATGACAATTGCGCGGTCATGCAACACTGACACAACATTTTTCACACAAATAGAGCTTTCTTTTGGTGGTATTTAATCACCACTAGGTTTTTTTTTTTTTTTTTTGCTAAATAAACAAAGACCAACAATTTTGAAAAAAAAAAAAGAATTTATAGTTTTTATAAAATTTTGCAATACGTTATTTTTCTACTTCACTAATGAGGCTACATTGACGAACACTTTTAGGCTGCACTGATGAGCACTGATGAATCTGCACTGATGGGCATTGATGGACACTGATAGGTGGCACTGATGAGCACTGATAGGCTGCACTGATAAGCAGTGATGAAGCTGTACTGATGAGCACTGATAGGCTGCACTGATGAGCAGTGATGAAGCTGTACTGATGGGCATTGATGGGCACTGATGAGCAGTGATGAAGCTGCGCTGATGGGCATTGATGGGCACTGATAGGCAGCACTGCTGGGCACTGATAGGCTGCACTGATGGGCACTGATGAAGCAGCACTGATGGTAATTAATGGGCACTGATAGGCTGCACTGATGGTCACTGATGAGGAGGCACTGATTATTATTTATTATTATATAGGAATTATATAGCAACGACAGTTTACGCAGCGCTTTACAACTTGAGGGTAGACAGTACAAATACAATACACTTTAATACAGAAGGAATCAGAGGGCTGCTCGTTAGAGCTTACAATCTAAGAGGGACGGTCAAAAGATACAAGAGCTAATAACTGTGGGGGATGGGCTGATGGAGAAAGTAGGCAAAGTAGGAGATAGTTGGACAGATGGGGGTAGAGCATTCCAGAGGATGGGAGAGGCTAGGGAGAAGTCCTGGAGGTGAGCATGGGAAGTGGTTACAAGGGAGCTAGTGAGCAGGAGGTCCTGGGAGGAACGAAGAGAGTGGCTTGGTTGATAATTTGAGACTAGGTTAGTGATGTAGTTGAGGTCGGAGTTGTGGATGGCTTTGTAGGTTGTTGTTAGTACTGTGGAACGAAGAGAATGAGTTGGTTGGTATTTTGAGACCAGATTAGTGATGTAGCTTGGCGCCAAATTACGGATGGGCACTGATGAGTCTGCACTGATAGGTGGCACTAATTGGAACTGATAGGTGGCACTAATAGGAGACACTGATGGGCACTGGTAGGTGAAACTGATGAGGAGGCACTGATTGGCAGCACTGATGGGCATTTATTGGCAGCACTGGTGGGCATTTATTGGCAGCACTGGTGGGCATTTATTGGCAGCACTGGTGGGCATTTATTGGCAGCACTGGTGGGCATTTATTGGCAGCACTGGTGGGCACGTATTGGCAGCACTGGTGGGCACTGAAAGGCATCACTGGTGGGCACTGTTGGGACTGCAAAAATAGGAAACAGCGGGCCTTTAACGGTGTTGGCCTCCCCCTTCAGTAAAACTCAAGATAGGCAATTGTGTCATAAAAAATATACATTTATTAAATTACAAACATAAAAAGGTTTAAAAGAAATTTGGTTGTAGACCCCAGGATAAAGACAAGAAAAAAAAACACGCTAATACAAAATAAATTTCTATATGATACACGCTGCATTTAACATTCAAGATTATTATAATTTACAGTTACAATACAGCAGTTGTAAGTTACAATAATCTTAAATGTTAAAGCGTAACTTCACTTTTGTTGAGAAAAAAACATTCCCCTCTGGGTGATCTCTGTACATTGCAGGGATTGTAACAAACTTTGTTGCAGATTTCTATCTTTTGTTATTCTGAAGAAATCATTGTTTGTTCCTCTGTGCTGAGTGGGTCTAATGGGAGGGGTTTCATAATTATCTATCAGCTGTGGCAGCTGCAGGGCTCTAATGAGGAAATCTGCTGGGCCCGCATCCCTTTAGACGTGTTCCTATTGGGAGGATCTCACCAAAAAATGACATTTTGTTGCAGGGGATGCCAGAAATCTGACTTGTATCTTAGTGCAGACTTCTGGGAAAATTGGTGAGCCAATCACACAAACAGGAAATGATGTTTCTGGGGGTGTGGTCAGTATACATTCTGTGTACAAAACAGCATCAGGCGGCCATATTGCATTTTCAGAAAATCACAACAGCTGCCGTTTGAAAAGGAAATTTAATAACATATAATTACAATATGATTTGTGTTGTGTAGTAAGGGAAGGTTACAATTACTATTAGTTGTTTTGTTTTTGCCATCTGTGTTCCATTGGGGAGATTTCTCTTTCACTTCCTGTCCCACAGCCAAAAGAGGAAGTGAGAGGAAATCCCTCCAATGTGAGGGAATCTGTGGATGCCAGCAGAACTAGTGCCCTCATTGGACAGTTTCCCCTCTATTCCTTTGCTAGGGACCACTCACATTGTGCATTTTTTTCACCTTCACTCTCAATGATAATGGGAAACAGGGCAAACAGAGAGGGTGAATCTTCCTAACGGGGGCACAGACAGCAATAAAACATCTGACAGGGGGTGTAATCCCTCCCCACTCTATCCAAAACTAAACAAAAAAAGTTTTGCCTTTTCTTTATACTTTAACCACTTGCCGACCGCCGCAAGTACATATACTGCGGCGGTCAGCCCCGGCCAGGCAAAGTGACGTATATATACGTCACTAGCCTGTCACCGGCTTGTGAGCCAATAGCGGGCAAGCGCGCACCCGCTAAGGGGCGAGCGCGCGCCCGCTAAGGGGTGCACCCGCCCCGGCTCGTTCACTAAGGAGTCAGTGCGTGTGACTGGCGGACCTGATGTCCGCCGGTCACTTGGCGATCGTCGTTAGAGAGGGAGAAAGGCAGGCGGCTGATGTAAACAAAGCCGCCTGTCATTCTCCCCTGTGTAAAAATGGAGATCAGACGGTTCTACTATGTAGGACCGTTGATCTCTGTTTTTACACTAGTAGCCATGTCCAATCACAGTTAGAAACACGCCCCTAGGACACACTTAACCCCTCCCTCTCCAATACAGTTAACCCCTTCCCTGCCAGTGTAATTTTTACAGTAACAGTGCAATGTATAGCACTGATTACTGCAGTAATGTCACTGGTACCCCCAAAAGTGTCAAAAATGTCAGTCAAGGGTCCAATCTGTCCGCCGCAATGTCGCAGTACCACAAAAAAAATCACAGATAGCCGCCATTACGCGTTTAATAAAAAACACCAAAAATGACAAAAATCTTCCCCTTTGTTAGTAAACGCGATAACTTTTGCGCAAACCAATCAAAGTACGCTTTTTGCGATTTTTTTTTACCAAACATATGTAGCATAAAACAAATTTTGATTTTTACATTTTTTTTTGGGAATTTCATATAAAAAAATGTGAAAAATATTGTTATTTTTGCAAAATTGACGCTCTTTTTTTGTTTATAGCGCATGATCAAAAAATCGCATAGGTGATAAAATACCACCAAAAGAAAGCTCTGTTTGTGGGAAAAAAAGGACGTCAAATTCGTTTAGGTACAGCGTCGCACGACCGCGCAATTGTCCGTTAAAGTCATGCAGTAAAAAATCGCAAAAAAAAAACCCTGGTCAGGAAGGGGGTAAAATCTTCTGGGGCTTAAGTGGTTAAGAATTCAAAAAAAGTATTCGTACCCATTACTTCCTCCTGTTCTCTCTCTTATTGTTGTTATATATTGTACCATCGATATGCTGTTCTATAACAAATTGATATATTCATCATAACCTAATGATATAACATGTATGACCATACCAAAGGTTGCCTATTTTTTTTTACATTACATTGTACATATGTTTTTTTTTTTATTATTATTTGAAATGTTTTACTCTATCTTTCAAATATTCTAAATATTTGTATCACGCTATACGACCTTTTTATTAAATATTATTTTTATTTCAATAAAAGTTTGTAATCAAAAAAAAATAATTCAAAAGGATTTAGCAGTGATCTAATTTGGCCACAAGATGGTGCTGGCGAGCTTTGAGTAAAATTATAATTCAGATTTCTCAGAATTATGCATTAAAGAGTATAACTAAAGGCAAAACTTTTTTTTTTATTTTTTTTTTTTTTTTAGTTTAGTGGAGGATTATACCTCCTGTCAGATTTTATTGCTGTCTGTGACCCTGTTAGGGAGATTTACTCTCTCAATTGTCCTGTTTGTCATTATCATTGAAAGTGAAAGTAAAAGAAAATCCCAAATTTTGGGTTGTCCCCAGAAAAGTAATAGAGGGAAATCTTCCAATGGAGGACACTAGTTCTGGGAACCTGGGGCCCCAAGGAATGTCCTTAATTTGCAGGGATGTCCTCTTATGTCCTGTTTTGCTATGGGACAGAAGTGAAGGGAAAACTACGCAATGGGACACAGAAGGTGAAAAAATATCTGACCGGGGTTAAACCCTCCCCCCATCTTTTACTCTATCCAAAATGAAAAAAAAAAAGTTTGTTTATAGTTCTACTTTAACCCCTTAAGGACTGCCCCAAGCAGATATACTGCTGCAGGGCGACCCTCCGGCGCAAAATCACATATCTTTATGTTATGACCTGCGGAAGGCGGCCGGACGGGGGGAGTCCCCTCACGCTCCTTGTAATGACAATCGAGTGACTGCTCAGCCTCATATCGGTTGTCATTACAAGAAAGCCGACCGGTGGTGACGCATCCAGTTGCACCCATCACCCTTCCTTTGCACTTCAATGTATTCAAGATGCCTAAATCTGCATTTTTGAATACTGACAGTTTTTTATCATGACGTCGCTTTCGGGTTACTACATCGGAGACCAGATCAAAGCCGAATCCGGCTTTGTTCAGGACTCCAACCAGCTGGTGGACATGTCGGCTGGTTGCTTGGGTCTCCCGGTGGGACTGGAGACCCGGGCAGAGCCGCGGAAGGCGACGGGAGGGGGGATGTCCCCTCCCGCTCGCTGGGATAGCAGCCGAGTGGCTCCCCAGCTGCATCAGCTGTTATCTTCTGAAAAAGAACGGTATCGGGGTGAGTCGACGTACAGGGATAGGTACAGGTATAGGGACAGGTATAGGTACAGGGACAGGTATAGGTATAGGGACAGGTACAGGGACAGGGACAGGTACAGGTATAGGTATAGGGACAGTGACAGGTACAAGGACAGGTATAGGTACAGGGACAGGTACAGGTGTAGGTACAGGGAAAGGTATAGGTACAGGGACAGGTATATGTACATTTATAGGGACAGGTACAGGGACAGGTATAGGTACAGGGACAGGTATAGTACAGGGACAGGTATAGGTACAGGGACAGGTAAAGGTATAGGTACAGGGACAGGTACAGGTACAGGGACAGTTATAGGTACAGGGACAGGTACAGGAACAGATATAGGTACAGGTATAGGGACAGGTACAGGGACAGGTATAGGTACAGGGACAGGTATAGATACAGGTACAGGCACAGGGACAGGTACAGGGACAAGGACAGGTACAGGGACAGGGACAGGTACAGGGACAGGTATAGGTACAGGGACAGGTATAGCTATAGGTACAGAGACAGGTATAGGTACAGGGACAGGTATAGGTACAGGTAAGGGTACAGGTATAGGTACTGGTACAGGTACAGGTACAGGGACAGGTATAGGTATAGGTATAGGTATAGCTATAGGTACAGGGACAGGTACAGGTATAGGTACAGAGACAGGTACAGGTATAGGTACAGGGATAGGTATAGGTACAGGCACATGGACAGGGACAGAGACAGGAAAAGGGACAGGTATAGGTACAGGGACAGGTATAGGTACAGGTACAGGGACAGGTACAGGGACAGGGGCAGGTACAGGGACAGGTATAGGTACAGGGACAGGTATAGGCACAGGTACAGGGACAGGTACAGGGACAGGTACAGGGACAGACACAGGGACAGGTACAGGTATAGGTACAGGGACAGGTATAGGTACAGGTACAGGTATAGGTACAGGAACAGGTATAGGGACAGGTACAGGGACAGGTAAGGGACAGGTATAGGTACAGGGACAGGTATAGGTACAGGGACAGGGACAGGTATAGGCACAGGTACAGGGACAGGTACAGGGACAGGTATAGGGACAGGCACAGGGACAGGTACAGGTATAGGTACAGGGACAGGTACAGGTATAGGTACAGGGACAGGTATAGGTACAGGGACAGGGACAGGTATAGGCACAGGTACAGGGACAGGGACAGGTACAGGGACAGGCACAGGGACAGGGACAGGTATAGGTACAGGGACAGGTATAGGTACAGGGACAGGTAAAGGGACAGGTATAGGTACAGGGACAGGTATAGGTATAGCTATAGGTACAGGGACAGGTATAGGTACAGGTAAGGGTACAGGTATAGGTACAGGGACAGGTACAGGTATAGGGACAGGGACAGATATAGGTACAGGGACAGGTATAGGTACAGGTATAGGTACAGAGACAGGTACAGGTATAGGTACAGGGACAGGTATAGGTACAGGTAAGGGTACAGGTACAGGTATAGGTACAGGGACAGGTATAGGTACAGGGACAGGTATAGGTATAGCTAAAGGTACAGGGACAGGTATAGGTACAGGTATAGGTACATTGACAGGTACAGGTATAGGTACAGGGACAGGGACTGGTACGTTCATTTGCGGTAGGTAATTAATTAGAAAAATAAAACATCAGACCACAAAACGCATGGATATCACATTAGCTCACAGGTGTCAAACACAAGTCCCGCGGGCTGAATCCGGCCCTCCAGGTCATTTAATTTGACCCTCACACCTCTCCTGCAGCTGCAGCACTTCCCTTATCTCCAGCACCTCCTGTCTCAGCAGGCAGCAGCAGAGAGGAGGACATAACTCCTCCTCCAAATCCTGCTCCTCTCTGTGCAGCTGCAGCACCCCTTGTCTCCATCTCCCCTGGTCTCCGCATTCTGAAGACTTCAGCCTTCCTCCGGTCCTTCTCCAGATCCTTCCCTTTCTGCTTCCCAGCTCTGCTCCCACTGTGATGTAAGGAAGGGTGGGGGACTCTTGACTTCTGATGGTGGGGGGGGGGGGGGGGGCTCTTGGCATCTGATGTAGGGGGGTGATGCTCTGGACATCTAGTCTTACAGATACAACGGCCTTTTGAGGGAAACCATAATGCTGATTTGGCCCACAATTAAATCGAGTTTGACACCCCTGCATTAGCTTATCAGAGTCCTAATGCATTTCTATTTAATCTCTTCAATACAGTGCACTGTCACCCCCTTCCTGCCCAGGCCAAATTTCAGCTTTCAGCGCTGTCACACTTGAAATGACAATTGCGCGGTCATGCTACACTGTACCCATATTACATTTTTATCATTTTTCCCACACAATGAGAACTTTCTTTTGGTGGTTTTTATTCACTGCTGGGTTTTTTATTTTTTGATAAATAAACTAAAAAAGACTGAAATGAAAAACAAACAAACAAACGCACTGTTTGTTTAGTTTCTGTGATAACATTTTGCAAATACACAATCTTTCTTCGTAAATTTAGGCCAATATTCTGCTACATTTCATTGGTGACAATAACGCAAATCAGTGAATATTATTTAGTCTGTAGGAAAGTTATAGAATCCACAAACGATGGGAAAAACATTTTTCTTTGTTTCTGTTATAAAATGTTGCAAATAAATAACCTTTCTTCATGAATTGTATTCTGCTACATTTCTTTGGTGAAAATAACCCAAATCAGTGTATCAGTGGCGGCTGGTGCATTAGGGGGCCCCCTATCCATGCGTCTGGCCCCCTAATCTTCATGCGGGGCGCCGGACGCATGGAGTTCAATGGGGATTCTTTTTTTAACCATGTGACTAGAGCCAAACACTCTAATAGGCTAAAAAAAAAGTGTGGGCTCGGGGCGCAGTGAGCCCACCTAGTTGGGTCACAACAGCGAATGAATATTCGCTATTGTCACACGGATCCTCCTCCTGGCCAATCAGGAAGCTGGTGACCCTGAGATCTGTTTCCTGATTGGCCGAAAGGAGAAACCATGCCATTGGGCATGGAGGAGGAGGGAGGAGAGGCAGAAGACTGAGGGGGAAGAAGCCGAAGCCGAAGCCGCTGTTTGCTGCTGCACATGTCCTGATGTCCAGGCAGGGTGAGTGAGCCGGGGTGGGGTGGGGGGTGGTCCTGCTGTGGTCCTGGGGGGGGGTATGGTGTGTGGCCTGGTGTGGTCTGACGGGGGGGGGGGTTTTGGTGCAGTCCCTCTGCCACCCTGGCCCATGGAGCACCAGCCCCGCCACTGCAGTGTATTTTAATTAGTCCGCAGGAAAATTTGGGATGTATATCTGAAAATCGATCAATCCTGATGTACTGACAGCCAATCTAATTTCTCAAAGCCCTAAAATGCAATGACAGTACAAATACCCCTTTTTGGAAAGTAAACAGTCCGAGGCATAGGCGTGTGCACAGGGTGTGCCGGTTGTGCCTGGGCACACCGTAATCAACCCATGCACATTAGCATTATCGCTTTGTGTGCCAGTAGGAAGATAGAAAAGATGTCCGTCTTACTGGCTCTACCATAAGAGCAGTGCTTATGCACTTCTCTTTCACTGTGCCGGCAGGGAGACCAATGTGCCAGGGCCATATATACCGTATGTAGACAGACACACACGTGTTTTTTTTTTTTTTTCTTCCAATCAGTTTATTAGTATTTCTCTTCATCACAGATACATTATAAAACGAAACAAACATGAAAAAAAAAAAAAAACGGAAAATTGTTTCATACTTACCGTAATTTTCCTTTCCTGGTGCCTATCCATGGCAGCATACTAGTGATAGAGCCCCGCCTCTACTCCTCCCTCAGGACTAGTGAGTAGCATAAAAGAAAGGCCCAGCCCCCTGTCCCATCATTCTCTGTCATATAGAATACCAAGGGTGGGAGCATATGCTGCCATGGATAGGCACCAGGAAAGGAAAATTACGGTAAGTATGAAACAATTTTCCGTTTTCCTGGTGCCTCCATGGCAGCATACTAGTGATAAATAACTAGCAAGACAAATGGGTGGGTAATGCTAAATATGCAAATCTTTAATTGGGCAAAGACATGGCTGACTGAATAGTCCTTCTGCCGAACTCTACAGTTGTAAGCGACCCTGGGTCGATACGATAATGTTTGAAGAATGTATGACGTGATGACCATGAGGCGGCCCTGCAAACCGTCTCTAAGGAAACGTTGGCCCTTGCCGCCCAGGAAGCCGAGACTGCCCTAGTAGAATGAGCTCTTACTTGTGAAGGTGGAGATAGCCCCTTGACTTTATAGGTTTTCTGGATGAGTTTGATGATCCATGATGATAGAGTCCTTTTGGTGGACTCTTTGCCCCTGTTTTTCCCAAAGGGGATGACAAACAAACTGTCAGATTGTCTGAATGAACTTGTGATTTCCAGATAGGCTCGAAGAACTCTAGAGATGTCTAGGTCGTGCTGAGTTGCATCCGCGTTTTGGAAAACCGGAAGGGCCCAAGGTTCTAGAAGATGGGAAGAGGAGGAGACCTTGGGGATGAACCCCTGTCTAGGGCGAAGTTCAACCCTGTCCGGAAAAAAGGTGATGTGATCCTCACTTATTCCCAGGGCATGTAGCTCGGAGACTCGTCTGCCGGAGGTGATGGCCAAGAGGAAGGCAGTTTGTAATGACAAATTCCAAAGAGAAGCCTGTTCCACTGGAGAAAATGGGGGGTTGCAAAGAACTTCCAGGACCAGGGAGAGATCCCACTGTGGAAACGAGCGTCTAACGGGAGGGCGAATTTTCAACACTCCTCTTAAAAAGGTAACCACTAGAGGATCTTCGGCCCATCTCTTGTTGGTTGCAGCCGAGATTGCCGCTACCTGTACTTTGAGGGAGCTTAGTCCCAATCCTAAATCCAGTCCTGTCTGTAAGAAGGCTAAGACTTGAGAGGTAGAGGGGAGGACGGGGTTGAAGTCCTGCCCCGCGGCAAACGCTAGGAATTTGTTCCACACTTTTGAATAGACCGCGTTGGTAGAGGGCTTCCTGGCTTTCAAAAGTGTCGTGATGACTTCAGGGGTACACCCTAAGGCCTGAAACCTTTGCCTTTCAGTTTCCAAACCCGCAGATCTAATCTCTGTGGGTTCGGATGAAATAGTCCCTGCTGGGACAGTAGGTTGGGAAAAAGTGGAATCCTGATGGGGGGTTCCACACTGAGATGGATGGCTAGAGGGAACCATGGTCTCTTCGGCCAAAAAGGGAGTATCGCCAGGACTTGTACTGATTCTGTGAGAAGTCTCCGGAGAAACTTCAGAATCAGTGGGCGGGGAGGAAAGGCATAGGCTGTCGAGAAATTCCACGGGCATGTCAGGGCATCGACTGCTTCCGACTGAGAGCAGGGGAGACGAGAGTAGAATCTGGGCAGTTTCGAGTTGTCCGGAGTGGCAAACATGTCCACTTGAGGAGGGTACCAGAGGTTGGTGATTTGGAGAAAAACTTGTGGATGTAGGGACCACTCGTTGTTGTCTGCGAACCTCCTGGATAAAGCGTCTGCCACTGTGTTCAGCCGGCCCGGAATGTAAACGGCCCTGAGATCTCGTAGGTTCCTCTCTGCCCACAGCATGATGGGTTCGACCTCTCGGAGGAGGGTCCTGCTGCGAGTACCTCCTTGTCTCAGCAGGTATGCCACTGCTGTCTTGTTGTCTAATCTCAGGAGGACTCTGTGGCCTTGGAGGAGGGGTGCCAAGGAAATCAGAGCTAGAAATGCCGCTCTTAGTTCCAGTACATTGGATACCACCCCTTTGGTTGAGTGGTACCATCTTCCCTGAAGCTTGACCTCCCCGCAATGGGTGCCCCATCCGTGCCCACTCGCATCGGACGTAAGGATGGTCCAGTTGAATGAGCCTAGGTGACGGGGGTTGGCAAGATTTTCCTTCTTCGTCCACCAAAACAAGCTTCTGCGCATTAAGGCGGTCACTTGGATTTTCTGGGAGAGGTGTTGTTTTCTCCATTGTGACAGAAAACCTGTTTGGAAAAACCTCAGGTGCCAGTGGGACCATGGCACCATGGGAATACAAGAGGACATTGTGCCGACTAGACTCAGACACTGAGAGGCCGTCAGATGAGTACTCCGAATTACAGTGAACATCCTCCGTATGATAATATCCATCTTCTGGCTGGGTAAGGACACTGTCCCCACTTGGGTATTGAACATGGCTCCCAGGTAAACCATCTGTTGTGTCGGAGACAAGTTGCTTTTTTGAAAATTTATGAGCCAGCCGAACTCCTGTAAGGTCTGAAGGAGAATTTCCCTGTGGGATCTGAGTTGATCTGGATTGCTTGCCAACAGGAGAATGTCGTCTAGATAGTGGTATACTCTCAACCCCCTTTCCCTGAGGGGGGCTAGGACAGTTATCAAGGTCTTGGTGAACACTCGCGGAGACGTGCAGAGCCCGAATGGCAGGGCCTTGAACTGAAGGTGTATCTCGCCCACAGCGAACCTCAGAAATCTCTGATAAGTTGGGAAGATTGGGATGTGCAGGTAAGCATCTTGTAGATCGAGAGATATCAACCAATCTCCTGGCTGAATGACCTGAATGATAGTTTGCAGGGATTCCATTTTGAAGCTCTCGAGTTCTATATATCGGTTGAGCCTCTTGAGGTCTATCACCGGCCTCCAACCTCCCGTCCTTTTTGGCACTAAGAAGAGTGGAGAATAGAAACCGGTGTAACGCTCCGCCAATGGAACCGGTATAGCTGCACCTTGAAGCTGAAGATCTGTCAGGAATTGGGATAATGCCAATGCTTTTGATGGCGAGGTTGGTATTCTTGACTCCTGAAATGATGCATGAGGAGGAGGATGAGCAAACACCCACCGGTGACCCTGATGGATTGTTGACAGAACCCAGGGGTCCTGACAACGCGAAGCCCAAATTGGAAGAAAAGCCTGTAGCCTGGCTCCGACTGGGAGGGGTTGCGATCTTCTGGCGTCAAAAAGGCTTCGTTGCCTCCTGGGGAGTGGTGAAAGCCTTGGTTTTGCGTGTGTTCAAAAAAGAGGCCTGGGTGCCTCTCCAGGGTCTCCTGTTATCCCTGTTCTGTCTGGTTTGCCTAAAATCTCTGGAATTTGAGGGCCGGAATCTAGACGAATAGACTCTTGTTCTCTTGACTTTCCTGTCTTGTGGCAGGAGACCAGACTTGCCTCCAGTTACCCTGGAAATGGCCTTGTCCATTTTTTCTCCGAAGAGGGTTTTGCCGTCGAACGGAATCTTACACCAACTCTGTTTGGACGCAAGGTCGGCTGTCCATGGTTTTAGCCAGAGGGCCCTTTTGGCCATTACTGTGTGGAGCATTGATTGTGCGGAACAACGTATGGTATCGATGGCGGCCTCTCCGATGAAATCGGCCGAAATTTTCAGTTCCTCCAGTGCCTTGACAATGTCTTCTCTAGGGACATTTTGGCGTAGCGCTGTCTCAACATTTTCTGTCCAAGCCCTGATGGCATTGGAGACAGATGTAAGGGCAATAGCCGGTTTACAGGCTGCGCCCGAGGCCAGGTAGCTCCTTTTTAGGTCCAGATCTATTTTCCGATCTAGCGGATCTTTGAATGATGCTGCATCTTCCATAGGTAGTGTCACGTTTTTGGCGAGCCGAATGACTGCAGCATCCACTACCGGCATGGAATTTAATGATTGCGCTTCAGCCTCAGCTAGAGGGTAGAGTTTATTAAGACGTCCCAATGAAAACTTTTTATCCGTCTTCTTCCATTCCTCTTCGATAATCTCTCTTATCTCGCCCATAAGAGGAAAGAATACTTGTTTCCTCTTAAGGAAGGGAAAATATGTTTTTGACTTAGGAGTGGGTTCTTCAGGATCCTCCCAGGCAATTGCTGTTTTAACTGCCTGAATAAAAGGTGGGATTAAGGCATAGTTAAAGCCTGACGGGTCCGACTCCTCTATGGATTCTTCTGAAAGGTGACCTGAAGATGCCTCTCCAAGCAATGGAGCCGCAGCGCGTGAAGGGTTTAGCCCAGAGGGGCCTGGAGCGCTATCATCCCTGTCCGGAACTTGAGCTGCAGAGGGAGCCGCCTGTGCGGGTACTAGAGTTGTCAACTCCGAAAGGGAATCTTTCATTGTCTGCTTTAGCAGATCCACCACTTGTTGGTTTTCCAACTCCCGGTTGGCTGCGTAGTCCCGAAAACAGTCCTGGCAGACTAGTTTTCTAGGTAAGGGTACTGCGCCACAAGCCCAGCACTTCTTCCTTGATGAATGTGATGGCGGAGAAGGAGAGCGACGGTATCTTGACCTAGATCTTTCTGAAGATCTATAGTGGGAAGATCTTGATCTGCGATCTGGACTGTCATGGTCGCGGTGCCTCGAAGACTTCCCGGATCTTTTGGAGTGTGTTGGGCTGGAACAAAGGACACTTGTTAGTCCATACAAGCACTCTTTTCCTTCTTACTTCAATACTTACAGAAAGGTGGTCCCATACCTATTGTGAGGATCTTGGTTACGTGATGAGTGGCTCATCGTAGGGCGTTGCAGAAGGACCGGCTGTGAGAAAAAAACGCAAGAAGGAAAACAGAAAAAGGGAGAAGAAAAGAAGGGCAAAAAAAAAAAAAAAAAAGGTTTTATTGAAGACAAATAACAACTGAATAAATGGAAATGATGACGGAGGAAAAAAAAAAATATTATAAAATGCTACCTACCAAGGGCTTTAACAAGTCGGTAGGAGCAGGGAAAGATGCTGTCTTTCGGGTGGACAGCAGGTGGAATGGCCCTTTAATAGGCAGAGCAGCCTAAGAGAGCACAAAACCCCTCCCCTTAGCTTCTGTGGCAAAATTACACCTGGTTCCCACATCCAAGATGGCCGCCCGAGCCTCAGCCGTACTGCGCATGCGCCCGCGCATGCGCAGACCGATCCTCGTGCACGGCCCTACTCCCCGCCCTACGAGGCGGTCCGCAGAGACGCCGAGACTCTGTGGAGCAAGGGGCGGCCTCGATTTGCATGGCGCTGCAGGGGGAATCCCAGGACTGGGAGCCATGTACACAGGATCGGATGTTTTCATAGAAAACTTAAAGGGACAGGCTGAAAAGGTAAGACAAAAGGCAAGAAGGGAAAAGAAAAAGAGGGAAAGAGAAGGGGAAGATGACAATGAAAACGAACACAAACAAACAAACACACAAATAAGTACTGGGAAACCTAAAGGGGAATCCAAGCTGAAAAGAGGGAGAGAAAAAAAAAAAAAAGACGGTCCTTGTGCAAAATCCTGCAAAGCCAAACATTTAAAGATTTTTAAAGAGACAGTAGCAGTATGCGTTCCTATGAGGAAACACTGCAGTTTTTACCCCAAAGATCCACAGAAGGGGGTTCCCGGCCTTATTAGTGCTTTGAGCGACCCAAGAACCGAGACTGCGCACAGGAGAGGCTGAACCCGGCGGAAAGCTGCCTGGAGGCAGAGGTATGGACATACTGCTTATTCTTCACCAGTCAGGAAGGTATGAGGAAAAAAAGGAGAATGATGGGACAGGGGGCTGGGCCTTTCTTTTATGCTACTCACTAGTCCTGAGGGAGGAGTAGAGGCGGGGCTCTATCACTAGTATGCTGCCATGGAGGCACCAGGAAAACATATTTCCAGAATTCATACAACAAGAACATATTACATACCAAACAGACATCAATATATATATAGAAAAAATCTAAACACATGTATTTGAGCTTTAGGGTGCCCACCCTAATGCAATAGGCTACGCACACCTATGGTCCGAGGTATTTAGTAAGAGGCATGGCAAGTTATAATTTTTTGTCACAATTTTTTGGAAAATTAAGAGATTACATTTTTTTTTTTCACAATTTTTTCAAATGTTTTTATATACTGTCACCAGTGCAGTACAACGTCATCATATAACTGGTGTGGGGGTGATCAGGGAAACTGACTGGCTTCAGTATGTTAAGAAAAAAAAAAGAATAATACATTATTTTTTGTTTTTTATTTATTTTTTTAACATTTTCTTTTCCATTTTTTTTACATACATGAATAGAGCAATACATTCTACTACCCTGGGGAGGTGATCAGGAGTTTTTTTTTCACACTATGATTGCTTATAACTGAATTTTACAAGTAATAGTAACCATTTTTTTCTGAATGAAAACTATAAATTCAATGTTTACTAATGTGATGAGCTCTGTGATTGGCCACAGCTAATCACAAGGTACAGATAGGCTGTGCACGGCCCTGTCTGTACCATGTGATCACTGTGACCAATCACAGAGCTCATCACAATAGCACACAATGAATTTATAGTTTTCATTCAGGAAAAAATGGTTACTCATACTTTCAGTTATAAGCAATCATAGTGTGTAAAAAATAGTGCGGCCCGATCATGGGAGGACACCATATGGCATCCTCTCCGGATAACAGGGCTCCTGCTTGGCCGTCATATTACAATAGGCCGGGTGGGAGGGGATAAAAATATAACTCACATAAAAGCACAGCAGTGCCTCCTTTAAGATCACCAATATCCAGGATGGGCTCTTCCAGGTGCACTACGTGATGACGTCACTTCTACTTGACGCATTTCATCATCATGAGTTTCTTATTACCAGGATTATTAATAGTCTACAGAATGTAGAACAAATGAGAGCACCACAGATCTAATGTGAGTTCAGTATTTCTTCATAGCACATGACTAAAGGACAGAAGAGAAAGTCAACACATTTCAGGGTCTAAATAATCCCCTTCATCAGGGCTGAGATTACATATTACATATATAAAGCAGATCTAAAAAGGCATAATTCAATATGTCCTTATATATAACATTGATATAATACACTATACATAAAGATCCTAGAGTATTGCCTGATTCTGGAGAATTCCCTGACTGAGCAGGATGGCATAATTGCAGAGAATTTCCTGATCCCTGTGAATTTCCTGATCCCTGTGAATTTCCTGATTCCCGTAAATTTCCTGATTCCGGCAAATTTCCTGGTTCTGATGAGTTTCCTGATTCTGGAGAATTTTCTGGTTCTGGTGAATTTCCTGATTCTAGAAGATTTCCTGATTTCAGCGAATTTCCTGATTCTGGAGATATGCTAGATCCCTAGGAAAATTTTCTGATTCCAGACAATTTCCGGATGCTGGAAAATTGCCTGATTCTGGGAAATTTCCTGATTCCAGGGAATCATCTGTTTTTAGAGAATTTACTGATTGAGGAGAATAGTATATTTCTGGTGAATTTCCTAATCCTAATAGAATTTCAGAAATCAAGTGACTTTCTTGATTCCAGCGAGTTGCCAGACCTCAGAGAATTGCATGATTCAGGATAACTTCCAGAGCCAGGAGAACTGCCTGATACTGGAGAATTTCCTGATTCCACTGATATTCCCCTTTTATGGAGAATTGTTAGGTCCCTCAGATAATCGCTTGATTCCGGCAAACTTCCTGTTTCTGGAGAATTGCCAATTTCAGAGAATTTTCCTGATCCCAGAGAATTGCCCAACTCTGGAGATTTGCCTGATTTCAGCATAATTCTGAAAAATGTATTGATTCTAGGGAATTCTATAAATCCCAAAAATTTGCAGATCCTGGAAAATTGCCAAATTCCACAGAATTGCCAAATTCTTGTGAATTTCCAGACCCCACGGATCTGCTTGATGGGAGGGAATTTCCTGAGCTCAGAGAATGACCCAAATCTAGAGAATTGAATGATTCTGGTGAATTTCCAGATTCTGGTGAATTGTTGGGGTTCCGGTAATTGCCACATTCTGAAGGATTTCCTGATTTGGGAGGATTTTCTAACTCAAGATCCTTGCCTGATTCTTGAGAATTTCATAATTCTATAAAATTCAGATCCCGGAGAATTACCTGATTTGGGAGAATTTCATAATCCAGGGGAATTGCTGGATTTCTGTGAATTTCCAGAACATGGAGAATAGGCTAATTTCTGAGAATTTCAAGATCCCTGGGAATTGCCTGATTTTTGAGAATTTCCAGATACCAGAGAATTGGCTGATTTTAGAGAATTTTCAAATCCCGGAAGAATTGCCTGATTTTGGAGAATTTCCAGACCTTGGAGAATTACCCGATTTCTGAAAATTTCCAGATACTGGAGAAGTGGCTAATTTCTGAGAATTTTAAGATTATGGAAAATTTCATGATTTCTGAGAATTTCCAGATTCAAGATAATTGCATGATTTCTGAGAATTTCTAGATCACGGAGAATTGCCTGATTTTGGAGAATTTCTAGACCCCAGAGAATCGCCTGATTTCTGACTATTTCCAGATACCGGAGATTTGCTTGATTACTGAGATTTTCCAGTTCCTGGAAAATTGCCTGATTTCTGAGAATTTCCAGATCCTGGAAAATTGCCTGATTTTGGAAAATTTCCAGATCCTGAAGAACAGTCTGATTTCTAAGAAATACTGGAGAATTAGCTGATTTCTGGGAATTTCCAGATCAATAGAAGAATTGCCTGATTTCTAAGGAATACTGAAGAATTAGCTGATTTCAGAGAATTTCCAGATCCTGGAGAATTGCCTGATTTATGACAATTTACAGATCCCGGAGAATTGCCTGATTTATGAGAATTTACAGATCCCGGAGAATTGCCTGATTTACTGAGAATTTCCAGATCCTGGAGAAATGCCTGATTTTGGAGAGTTTTGAGATCCCGGAAAAATTGCCTGATTTAGGAGATTTTCGAGATCCCGGAGAATTGCCTGATATCTGAGAATTTCCAGATCCCGAAGAATTGCCTAATTCCTAAAAAATTCCAGATCCCAGAGAATTGCCTTGTTCTCAGAATTTCCAGATCCAAGAGAATTGTCTGATTTTGGAGAATTTCAGTTTCTGGAGAATGGTCTGATTTTGGAGAATTTCCAGTTCCCAGAGAATTGCCCGATTTCTGAGAATTTCCTGATCCCGGAGAATTGCCTGATTTTCTGAAAAATCTCAGTTCCCAGAGAATTGACTGCTTTTGAAGAATTTCCAGATCAGAGAAAATTGCCTGATTTATGGAAATTTCCAGTTCCTGAAGAATTGCCTGCTTTTGGAGAATTTCCAGATCCCAGTGAATAGCCTGATTTCTGAGAATTTCCAATGCCCGGAGAATTGCCTGATTTTGAAAAATTTCCAGATCCCAGAGAATTACCTGATTTTGGAGAATTTTCAGTTCCTGGAGATTTGCCTGATTTTGGATAATTTCCAAATCCTGGCAAACAGCCTGATTTTGGAGAGTTTCCATATCCTGAAGAATTGCCTGCTTTTAGAGAATTGTCAGATCTCTGAGAAAAACCTGATTTCTGAGATATTCCAGTTCTCTGAGAATTGCCTGATTTTGGAGAATTTCCACATCCCGGAATATTGCCTGATTTTGGAGAATTTTCAGATGCTGGAGAACTGCCTGATTTCTGAGAATTTCCAGATCAGGGAGAATTGGCTAATTTCTGAGAATTTCCAGATCTCTTAGAACTACCTGATTTTGGAGAATTTCCAGTTCCCTGATAATGGCCTGATTTTGGAGAATTTTCAGATCCCAGAGAATTGCATGATTTTTAAGAATTTCCAGATCTCTAAAAATTGCCTGATTTTGGAGAATTTCCAGTTCCCGGATAATGGTCTGATTTCTGAGAATTTCCAGTTCCTGGAGAATTGCCTGATTTCGGGAAATTTCCAGATCCAAGAGAATTGGCTGATTTTGGAGAATTTCCAGATCCCAGAGAATTGCCTGATTTTGCAGAATTTCCAGATTCTGGAGAATTGCCTAATGTATGAGAATTTCTAGATCCCGGAGAATTGTCTGATTTTGGAGAATTTCCAGATCCCAGAGAATTGCCTTATTTCTGAGAATTTCCAGTCCCTGGAGAATTGCCTGATTTTGGGTAATTTCCAGATCCAGGAGTATTAGCTGATTTTGGAGAATTCCCAGATGCCAGAGAATAGCTCGATTTTGCAGAACTCCCAAATCCTGGAGAATTGCATAATTTCAGAGAATTTCCAGATCCCAGAGAATTGCCTGATTTTGGAGAATTTCCAGATCCCAGAGAATGGCCTGATTTCTGAGAATTTCCAGCTCCTGGAGAATTGCCTGATTCCAGGGAATTTCAAGATCCAGGAGAATTGGCTGATGTTGGAGAATTTCCATAACAACAGAGAATAGCCTGATTTTGGAGAATTTACAAATCCTGATGAATAGCCTGATTTTAGAAAGTTTCCAGATGCCGGAGAATTGCCTGATTTAGAAGAATTTCCAGATTCTGGAGAATTGCCTGATTTTAGAGAATTTTCAGTTCTCTGAGAAAAACCTGATTTCTGAGAATTTCCAGATCCCGCAGAATTGCCTAATTTCGTAGAATTTCCAGATCCCGGAGAATTGCCTGATTTTGGAAAATTTCCAGTTCCTGGAGAATTGCCTGATTTTGGAGGATTTCCAGATCCATGAGAATTGCCTGATTTTGGAGAATTTCCAGTTCCTGGAGAAATGCCTGATTTTGGAGAATTTCCAGATCCCTGAGAATTGCCTGATTTCTGACAATTCCTAGATCCCGGAGAATTGCCTCATTTTGCAGAATTTCCAGAGCCTGGAGAACTGCCTGATTTCAGGGAATTTCCAGATCCCGGAGATTTGCCTGATTTTAGGGAATTTCCAGATCCCGGAGATTTGCCTGATTTTGGAGAATTTACAAATCCCGGTGAATAGCCTGATTTTAGAAAGTTTACAGATCCCGGAGAATTGCCTGATTTTAGAGAATTTTCAGTTCTCTGACAAAAACCTGATTTCTGAGAATTTCCAGTTCCCGGGGGAATTGCCTGATTTCGTAGAATTTACAGGTCCCGGAGATTTGCCTGATTTTGGAGAATTTCCAGTTCCCGGAGATTTGCCTGATTTTGGAGAATTTACAGATCCCGTAGATTTGCCTGATTTTGGAGAATTTCCAGATCCCTGAGAATTACCTGATTTTAAGAATTTCCAGATCCTGGAGAGTTGCCTGATTTTGGAGAATTTCCAGTTCCTGGAGAATTGCCTGATTTTGGAGAATTTCCAGATCCCTGAGAATTACCTGATTTTGAGAATTTCCAGATCCTGGAGAGTTGCCTGATTTCAGAGAATTTCCAGATAATAGGGAACTGCCTGATTTCTGAGAATTTCCAGATCCTGGAGAATTGACTAATTCCTGAGAATTTCCAGATCCAAGAGAATTGCCTAATTTTGGAGAATTTCCAGATCCCAGAGAATTGCCTGATTTTGGAGAATTTCCAGATCCCAGAGAATGGCCTGATTTCTGAGAATTTCCAGTTCCTGGAGAATTGCCTGATTCTGGGGAATTTCAAGATCTAGGAGAATTGGCTGATGTTGGAGAATTTCCAGAACAACAGAGAGTAGCCTGATTTTGGAGAATTTACAAATCCAGACAAATAGCCTGATGTTAGAAAGTTTCCAGATGCCGGTGAATAGCCTGATTTAGAAGAATTTCCAGATCCTGGAGAATTGCCTGATTTTAGAGAATTTTCAGATCTCTGAGAAAAACCTGATTTCTTAGAATTTCCAGATCCCGCAGAATTGCCTAATTTCGTAGAATTTCCAGATCCCGGAGAATTGCCTGATTTTGGAAAATTTCCAGTTCCTGGAGAATTGACTAATTCCTGAGAATTTCCAGATCCAAGAGAATTGCCTAATTTTGGAGAATTTCCAGATCCCAGAGAATTGCCTGATTTTGGAGAATTTCCAGATCCCAGAGAATGGCCTGATTTCTGAGAATTTCCAGTTCCTGGAGAATTGCCTGATTCTGGGGAATTTCAAGATCCAGGAGAATTGGCTGATGTTGGAGAATTTCCAGAACAACAGAGAATAGCCTGATTTTGGAGAATTTACAAAGCCAGACGAATAGCCTGATGTTAGAAAGTTTCCAGATGCCGGAGAATTGCCTGATTTAGAAGAATTTCCAGATCCTGGAGAATTGCCTGATTTTAGAGAATTTTCAGTTCTCTGAGAAAAACCTGATTTCTGAGAATTTCCAGATCCCGCAGAATTGCCTAATTTCGTAAAATTTCCAGATCCCGGAGAATTGCCTGATTTTGAAACATTTCCAGATCCCAGAGAATTACCTGATTTTGGAGAATTTTCAGTTCCTGGAGATTTGCCTGATTTTGGATAATTTCCAAATCCTGGCAAACAGCCTGATTTTGGAGAGTTTCCATATCCTGAAGAATTGCCTGCTTTTAGAGAATTGTCAGATCTCTGAGAAAAACCTGATTTCTGAGATATTCCAGTTCTCTGAGAATTGCCTGATTTTGGAGAATTTCCACATCCCGGAATATTGCCTGATTTTGGAGAATTTTCAGATGCTGGAGAACTGCCTGATTTCTGAGAATTTCCAGATCAGGGAGAATTGGCTAATTTCTGAGAATTTCCAGTTCCTGGAGAATTGCCTGATTTCGGGAAATTTCCAGATCCAAGAGAATTGGCTGATTTTGGAGAATTTCCAGATCCCAGAGAATTGCCTGATTTTGCAGAATTTCCAGATTCTGGAGAATTGCCTAATGTATGAGAATTTCTAGATCCCGGAGAATTGTCTGATTTTGGAGAATTTCCAGATCCCAGAGAATTGCCTTATTTCTGAGAATTTCCAGTCCCTGGAGAATTGCCTGATTTTGGGTAATTTCCAGATCCAGGAGTATTGGCTGATTTTGGAGAATTCCCAGATGCCAGAGAATAGCTCGATTTTGCAGAACTCCCAAATCCTGGAGAATTGCATAATTTCAGAGAATTTCCAGATCCCAGAGAATTGCCTGATTTTGGAGAATTTCCAGATCCCAGAGAATGGCCTGATTTCTGAGAATTTCCAGCTCCTGGAGAATTGCCTGATTCCAGGGAATTTCAAGATCCAGGAGAATTGGCTGATGTTGGAGAATTTCCATAACAACAGAGAATAGCGTGATTTTGGAGAATTTACAAATCCTGACGAATAGCCTGATTTTAGAAAGTTTCCAGATGCCGGAGAATTGCCTGATTTAGAAGAATTTCCAGATTCTGGAGAATTGCCTGATTTTAGAGAATTTTCAGTTCTCTGAGAAAAACCTGATTTCTGAGAATTTCCAGATCCCGCAGAATTGCCTAATTTCGTAGAATTTCCAGATCCCGGAGAATTGCCTGATTTTGGAAAATTTCCAGTTCCTGGAGAATTGCCTGATTTTGGAGGATTTCCAGATCCATGAGAATTGCCTGATTTTGGAGAATTTCCAGTTCCTGGAGAAATGCCTGATTTTGGAGAATTTCCAGATCCCTGAGAATTGCCTGATTTCTGACAATTCCTAGATCCCGGAGAATTGCCTCATTTTGCAGAATTTCCAGAGCCTGGAGAACTGCCTGATTTCAGGGAATTTCCAGATCCCGGAGATTTGCCTGATTTTAGGGAATTTCCAGATCCCGGAGATTTGCCTGATTTTGGAGAATTTACAAATCCCGGTGAATAGCCTGATTTTAGAAAGTTTACAGATCCCGGAGAATTGCCTGATTTTAGAGAATTTTCAGTTCTCTGACAAAAACCTGATTTCTGAGAATTTCCAGTTCCCGGGGGAATTGCATGATTTCGTAGAATTTACAGGTCCCGGAGATTTGCCTGATTTTGGAGAATTTCCAGTTCCCGGAGATTTGCCTGATTTTGGAGAATTTACAGATCCCCGTAGATTTGCCTGATTTTGGAGAATTTCCAGATCCCTGAGAATTACCTGATTTTAAGAATTTCCAGATCCTGGAGAGTTGCCTGATTTTGGAGAATTTCCAGTTCCTGGAGAATTGCCTGATTTTGGAGAATTTCCAGATCCCTGAGAATTACCTGATTTTGAGAATTTCCAGATCCTGGAGAGTTGCCTGATTTCAGAGAATTTCCAGATAATAGGGAACTGCCTGATTTCTGAGAATTTCCAGATCCTGGAGAATTGACTAATTCCTGAGAATTTCCAGATCCAAGAGAATTGCCTAATTTTGGAGAATTTCCAGATCCCAGAGAATTGCCTGATTTTGGAGAATTTCCAGATCCCAGAGAATGGCCTGATTTCTGAGAATTTCCAGTTCCTGGAGAATTGCCTGATTCTGGGGAATTTTAAGATCTAGGAGAATTGGCTGATGTTGGAGAATTTCCAGAACAACAGAGAGTAGCCTGATTTTGGAGAATTTACAAATCCAGACAAATAGCCTGATGTTAGAAAGTTTCCAGATGCCGGTGAATAGCCTGATTTAGAAGAATTTCCAGATCCTGGAGAATTGCCTGATTTTAGAGAATTTTCAGATCTCTGAGAAAAACCTGATTTCTTAGAATTTCCAGATCCCGCAGAATTGCCTAATTTCGTAGAATTTCCAGATCCCGGAGAATTGCCTGATTTTGGAAAATTTCCAGTTCCTGGAGAATTGACTAATTCCTGAGAATTTCCAGATCCAAGAGAATTGCCTAATTTTGGAGAATTTCCAGATCCCAGAGAATTGCCTGATTTTGGAGAATTTCCAGATCCCAGAGAATGGCCTGATTTCTGAGAATTTCCAGTTCCTGGAGAATTGCCTGATTCTGGGGAATTTCAAGATCCAGGAGAATTGGCTGATGTTGGAGAATTTCCAGAACAACAGAGAATAGCCTGATTTTGGAGAATTTACAAAGCCAGACGAATAGCCTGATGTTAGAAAGTTTCCAGATGCCGGAGAATTGCCTGATTTAGAAGAATTTCCAGATCCTGGAGAATTGCCTGATTTTAGAGAATTTTCAGATCTCTGAGAAAAACCTGATTTCTGAGAATTTCCAGATCCCGCAGAATTGCCTAATTTCGTAAAATTTCCAGATCCCGGAGAATTGCCTGATTTTGAAACATTTCCAGATCCCAGAGAATTACCTGATTTTGGAGAATTTTCAGTTCCTGGAGATTTGCCTGATTTTGGATAATTTCCAAATCCTGGCAAACAGCCTGATTTTGGAGAGTTTCCATATCCTGAAGAATTGCCTGCTTTTAGAGAATTGTCAGATCTCTGAGAAAAACCTGATTTCTGAGATATTCCAGTTCTCTGAGAATTGCCTGATTTTGGAGAATTTCCACATCCCGGAATATTGCCTGATTTTGGAGAATTTTCAGATGCTGGAGAACTGCCTGATTTCTGAGAATTTCCAGATCAGGGAGAATTGGCTAATTTCTGAGAATTTCCAGATCTCTTAGAACTACCTGATTTTGGAGAATTTCCAGTTCCCTGATAATGGCCTGATTTTGGAGAATTTTCAGATCCCAGAGAATTGCATGATTTTTAAGAATTTCCAGATCTCTAAAAATTGCCTGATTTTGCAGAATTTCCAGATTCTGGAGAATTGCCTAATGTATGAGAATTTCTAGATCCCGGAGAATTGTCTGATTTTGGAGAATTTCCAGATCCCAGAGAATTGCCTTATTTCTGAGAATTTCCAGTCCCTGGAGAATTGCCTGATTTTGGGTAATTTCCAGATCCAGGAGTATTGGCTGATTTTGGAGAATTTCCAGATGCCAGAGAATAGCTCGATTTTGCAGAACTCCCAAATCCTGGAGAATTGCATAATTTTTGAGAATTTCCAGATCCCAGAGAATTGCCTGATTTTGGAGAATTTCCAGATCCCAGAGAATGGCCTGATTTCTGAGAATTTCCAGCTCCTGGAGAATTGCCTGATTCCAGGGAATTTCAAGATCCAGGAGAATTGGCAGATGTTGGAGAATTTCCATAACAACAGAGAATAGCCTGATTTTGGAGAATTTACAAATCCTGACGAATAGCCTGATTTTAGAAAGTTTCCAGATGCCGGAGAATTGCCTGATTTAGAAGAATTTCCAGATTCTGGAGAATTGCCTGATTTTAGAGAATTTTCAGTTCTCTGAGAAAAACCTGATTTCTGAGAATTTCCAGATCCCGCAGAATTGCCTAATTTCGTAGAATTTCCAGATCCCGGAGAATTGCCTGATTTTGGAAAATTTCCAGTTCCTGGAGAATTGCCTGATTTTGGAGGATTTCCAGATCCATGAGAATTGCCTGATTTTGGAGAATTTCCAGTTCCTGGAGAAATGCCTGATTTTGGAGAATTTCCAGATCCCTGAGAATTGCCTGATTTCTGACAATTCCTAGATCCCGGAGAATTGCCTAATTTCGTAAAATTTCCAGATCCCGGAGAATTGCCTGATTTTGAAACATTTCCAGATCCCAGAGAATTACCTGATTTTGGAGAATTTTCAGTTCCTGGAGATTTGCCTGATTTTGGATAATTTCCAAATCCTGGCAAACAGCCTGATTTTGGAGAGTTTCCATATCCTGAAGAATTGCCTGCTTTTAGAGAATTGTCAGATCTCTGAGAAAAACCTGATTTCTGAGATATTCCAGTTCTCTGAGAATTGCCTGATTTTGGAGAATTTCCACATCCCGGAATATTGCCTGATTTTGGAGAATTTTCAGATGCTGGAGAACTGCCTGATTTCTGAGAATTTCCAGATCAGGGAGAATTGGCTAATTTCTGAGAATTTCCAGTTCCTGGAGAATTGCCTGATTTCGGGAAATTTCCAGATCCAAGAGAATTGGCTGATTTTGGAGAATTTCCAGATCCCAGAGAATTGCCTGATTTTGCAGAATTTCCAGATTCTGGAGAATTGCCTAATGTATGAGAATTTCTAGATCCCGGAGAATTGTCTGATTTTGGAGAATTTCCAGATCCCAGAGAATTGCCTTATTTCTGAGAATTTCCAGTCCCTGGAGAATTGCCTGATTTTGGGTAATTTCCAGATCCAGGAGTATTGGCTGATTTTGGAGAATTCCCAGATGCCAGAGAATAGCTCGATTTTGCAGAACTCCCAAATCCTGGAGAATTGCATAATTTCAGAGAATTTCCAGATCCCAGAGAATTGCCTGATTTTGGAGAATTTCCAGATCCCAGAGAATGGCCTGATTTCTGAGAATTTCCAGCTCCTGGAGAATTGCCTGATTCCAGGGAATTTCAAGATCCAGGAGAATTGGCTGATGTTGGAGAATTTCCATAACAACAGAGAATAGCCTGATTTTGGAGAATTTATAAATCCTGACGAATAGCCTGATTTTAGAAAGTTTCCAGATGCCGGAGAATTGCCTGATTTAGAAGAATTTCCAGATTCTGGAGAATTGCCTGATTTTAGAGAATTTTCAGTTCTCTGAGAAAAACCTGATTTCTGAGAATTTCCAGATCCCGCAGAATTGCCTAATTTCGTAGAATTTCCAGATCCCGGAGAATTGCCTGATTTTGGAAAATTTCCAGTTCCTGGAGAATTGCCTGATTTTGGAGGATTTCCAGATCCATGAGAATTGCCTGATTTTGGAGAATTTCCAGTTCCTGGAGAAATGCCTGATTTTGGAGAATTTCCAGATCCCTGAGAATTGCCTGATTTCTGACAATTCCTAGATCCCGGAGAATTGCCTCATTTTGCAGAATTTCCAGAGCCTGGAGAACTGCCTGATTTCAGGGAATTTCCAGATCCCGGAGATTTGCCTGATTTTAGGGAATTTCCAGATCCCGGAGATTTGCCTGATTTTGGAGAATTTACAAATCCCGGTGAATAGCCTGATTTTAGAAAGTTTACAGATCCCGGAGAATTGCCTGATTTTAGAGAATTTTCAGTTCTCTGACAAAAACCTGATTTCTGAGAATTTCCAGTTCCCGGGGGAATTGCATGATTTCGTAGAATTTACAGGTCCCGGAGATTTGCCTGATTTTGGAGAATTTCCAGTTCCCGGAGATTTGCCTGATTTTGGAGAATTTACAGATCCCGTAGATTTGCCTGATTTTGGAGAATTTCCAGATCCCTGAGAATTACCTGATTTTAAGAATTTCCAGATCCTGGAGAGTTGCCTGATTTTGGAGAATTTCCAGTTCCTGGAGAATTGCCTGATTTTGGAGAATTTCCAGATCCCTGAGAATTACCTGATTTTGAGAATTTCCAGATCCTGGAGAGTTGCCTGATTTCAGAGAATTTCCAGATAATAGGGAACTGCCTGATTTCTGAGAATTTCCAGATCCTGGAGAATTGACTAATTCCTGAGAATTTCCAGATCCAAGAGAATTGCCTAATTTTGGAGAATTTCCAGATCCCAGAGAATTGCCTGATTTTGGAGAATTTCCAGATCCCAGAGAATGGCCTGATTTCTGAGAATTTCCAGTTCCTGGAGAATTGCCTGATTCTGGGGAATTTTAAGATCTAGGAGAATTGGCTGATGTTGGAGAATTTCCAGAACAACAGAGAGTAGCCTGATTTTGGAGAATTTACAAATCCAGACAAATAGCCTGATGTTAGAAAGTTTCCAGATGCCGGTGAATAGCCTGATTTAGAAGAATTTCCAGATCCTGGAGAATTGCCTGATTTTAGAGAATTTTCAGATCTCTGAGAAAAACCTGATTTCTTAGAATTTCCAGATCCCGCAGAATTGCCTAATTTCGTAGAATTTCCAGATCCCGGAGAATTGCCTGATTTTGGAAAATTTCCAGTTCCTGGAGAATTTACTAATTCCTGAGAATTTCCAGATCCAAGAGAATTGCCTAATTTTGGAGAATTTCCAGATCCCAGAGAATTGCCTGATTTTGGAGAATTTCCAGATCCCAGAGAATGGCCTGATTTCTGAGAATTTCCAGTTCCTGGAGAATTGCCTGATTCTGGGGAATTTCAAGATCCAGGAGAATTGGCTGATGTTGGAGAATTTCCAGAACAACAGAGAATAGCCTGATTTTGGAGAATTTACAAAGCCAGACGAATAGCCTGATGTTAGAAAGTTTCCAGATGCCGGAGAATTGCCTGATTTAGAAGAATTTCCAGATCCTGGAGAATTGCCTGATTTTAGAGAATTTTCAGATCTCTGAGAAAAACCTGATTTCTGAGAATTTCCAGATCCCGCAGAATTGCCTAATTTCGTAAAATTTCCAGATCCCGGAGAATTGCCTGATTTTGAAACATTTCCAGATCCCAGAGAATTACCTGATTTTGGAGAATTTTCAGTTCCTGGAGATTTGCCTGATTTTGGATAATTTCCAAATCCTGGCAAACAGCCTGATTTTGGAGAGTTTCCATATCCTGAAGAATTGCCTGCTTTTAGAGAATTGTCAGATCTCTGAGAAAAACCTGATTTCTGAGATATTCCAGTTCTCTGAGAATTGCCTGATTTTGGAGAATTTCCACATCCCGGAATATTGCCTGATTTTGGAGAATTTTCAGATGCTGGAGAACTGCCTGATTTCTGAGAATTTCCAGATCAGGGAGAATTGGCTAATTTCTGAGAATTTCCAGATCTCTTAGAACTACCTGATTTTGGAGAATTTCCAGTTCCCTGATAATGGCCTGATTTTGGAGAATTTTCAGATCCCAGAGAATTGCATGATTTTTAAGAATTTCCAGATCTCTAAAAATTGCCTGATTTTGCAGAATTTCCAGATTCTGGAGAATTGCCTAATGTATGAGAATTTCTAGATCCCGGAGAATTGTCTGATTTTGGAGAATTTCCAGATCCCAGAGAATTGCCTTATTTCTGAGAATTTCCAGTCCCTGGAGAATTGCCTGATTTTGGGTAATTTCCAGATCCAGGAGTATTGGCTGATTTTGGAGAATTTCCAGATGCCAGAGAATAGCTCGATTTTGCAGAACTCCCAAATCCTGGAGAATTGCATAATTTTTGAGAATTTCCAGATCCCAGAGAATTGCCTGATTTTGGAGAATTTCCAGATCCCAGAGAATGGCCTGATTTCTGAGAATTTCCAGCTCCTGGAGAATTGCCTGATTCCAGGGAATTTCAAGATCCAGGAGAATTGGCAGATGTTGGAGAATTTCCATAACAACAGAGAATAGCCTGATTTTGGAGAATTTACAAATCCTGACGAATAGCCTGATTTTAGAAAGTTTCCAGATGCCGGAGAATTGCCTGATTTAGAAGAATTTCCAGATTCTGGAGAATTGCCTGATTTTAGAGAATTTTCAGTTCTCTGAGAAAAACCTGATTTCTGAGAATTTCCAGATCCCGCAGAATTGCCTAATTTCGTAGAATTTCCAGATCCCGGAGAATTGCCTGATTTTGGAAAATTTCCAGTTCCTGGAGAATTGCCTGATTTTGGAGGATTTCCAGATCCATGAGAATTGCCTGATTTTGGAGAATTTCCAGTTCCTGGAGAAATGCCTGATTTTGGAGAATTTCCAGATCCCTGAGAATTGCCTGATTTCTGACAATTCCTAGATCCCGGAGAATTGCCTAATTTTGCAGAATTTCCAGAGCCTGGAGAATTGCCTGATTTCAGGGAATTTCCAGATCCCAGAGATTTGCCTGATTTTAAGGAATTTCCAGATCCCGGAGATTTGCCTGATTTTGGAGAATTTACAAATCCCGGTGAATAGCCTGATTTTAGAAAGTTTACAGATCCCGGAGAATTGCCTGATTTTAGAGAATTTTCAGTTCTCTGACAAAAACCTGATTTCTGAGAATTTCCAGTTCCCGGGGGAATTGCCTGATTTCGTAGAATTTACAGATCCCGGAGATTTGCCTGATTTTGGAGAATTTCCAGTTCCCGGAGATTTGCCTGATTTTGGAGAATTTACAGATCCCGTAGATTTGCCTGATTTTGGAGAATTTCCAGTTCCTGGAGAATTGCCTGATTTTGGAGAATTTCCAGATCCCTGAGAATTACCTGATTTTAAGAATTTCCAGATCCTGGAGAGTTGCCTGATTTTGGAGAATTTCCAGTTCCTGGAGAATTGCCTGATTTTGGAGAATTTCCAGATCCCTGAGAATTACCTGATTTTGAGAATTTCCAGATCCTGGAGAGTTGCCTGATTTCAGAGAATTTCCAGATAATAGGGAACTGCCTGATTTCTGAGAATTTCCAGATCCTGGAGAATTGACTAATTCCTGAGAATTTCCGGATCCAAGAGAATTGCCTGATTTTGGAGAATTTCCAGATCCCAGAGAATTGCCTGATTTTGGAGAATTTCCAGATCCCAGAGAATGGCCTGATTTCTGAGAATTTCCAGATCCCAGAGAATGGCCTGATTTCTGAGAATTTCCAGTTCCTGGAGAATTGCCTGATTCTGGGGAATTTCAAGATCCAGGAGAATTGGCTGATGTTGGAGAATTTCCAGAACAACAGAGAATAGCCTGATTTTGGAGAATTTATAAATCCAGACGAATAGCCTGATGTTAGAAAGTTTCCAGATGCCTGTGAATAGCCTGATTTATAAGAATTTCCAGATCCTGGAGAATTGCCTGATTTTAGAGAATTTTCAGATCTCTGAGAAAAACCTGATTTCTTAGAATTTCCAGATCCCGCAGAATTGCCTAATTTCGTAGAATTTCCAGATCCCGGTGAATTGCCTGATTTTGGAAAATTTCCAGTTCCTGGAGAATTGCCTGATTTTGGAGGATTTCCAGTTCCTGGAGAATTGCCTGATTTTGGAGAATTTCCAGATCCCTGAGAATTGCCTGATTTCTGAGAATTCCTAGATCCCGGAGAATTGCCTCATTTTGCAGAATTTCCAGATCCCAGAGAATGGCCTGATTTCTGAGAATTTCCAGTTCCTGGAGAATTGCCTGATTCTGGGGAATTTCAAGATCCAGGAGAATTGGCTGATGTTGGAGAATTTCCAGAACAACAGAGAATAGCCTGATTTTGGAGAATTTACAAAGCCAGATGAATAGCCTGATGTTAGAAAGTTTCCAGATGCCGGAGAATTGCCTGATTTAGAAGAATTTCCAGATCCTGGAGAATTGCCTGATTTTAGAGAATTTTCAGATCTCTGAGAAAAACCTGATTTCTGAGAATTTCCAGATCCCGCAGAATTGCCTAATTTCGTAAAATTTCCAGATCCCGGAGAATTGCCTGATTTTGGAAAATTTCCAGTTCCTGGAGAATTGCTTGGTTTTGGAGAATTTCCAGTTCCTAGAGAATTGCCTGATTTTGGGGAATTTCAAGATCCCTGAGAAATGCCTGATTTTGGAGAATTTCTATTTCCTGGAGAATTCCCTGATTTTGGAGAATTTCCAGAGCCTGGAGAATTGCCTGATTTCTGAGAATTTCCAGTCCCCTGAGAACTGCCTGATTTCTGGTAATTTCCAGATCCCAGGGATTTGCCTGATTTTGGAGAATTTACAAATCCCGGTGAATAGCCTGATTTTAGAAAGTTTCCAGATCCCGGAGAATTCCATGATTTTAGAGAATTTTCAGTTCTCTGACAATAACCTGATTTCTGAGAACTTCCAGTTCCCTGAGAATTGCCTGATTCTGGAGAATTTCCAGATCCCAGAGAATTGCCTGATTTCGTAGAATTTCCAGATCCCGGAGAATTGCCTAATTTCGTAGAATTTACAGATCCCGAAGATTTGCCTGATTTTGGAGAATTTCCAGTTCCCGGAGAATTGCCTGACTTTGGAGAATTTCCAGATCCCTGAGAATTGCCTGATTTCTGAGAATTCCTAGATTCCGGAGAATTGCCTGATTACTGAGAATTTCCAGTTCCCGGTGAATTGCCTGATTTCTGGGAATTTCCAGATCCCGGAGATTTGCCGGATTTTGGAGAATTTACAAATCCCGGTGAATAGCCTGATTTTAGAAAGTTTCCAGATCCCGGAGAATTGCCTGATTTTGGAGAATTTTCAGTTCTCTGACAATAACCTGATTACTGAGAATTTCCAGTTCCCGGGGAATTGCATGATTTCATAGAATTTACAGATCCCGGAGAATTGCATGATTTTGGAGAATTTCCAGTTCCCGGAGAATTGCCTGATTTCTGAGAGTTTCCAGATCCCAAGGAATTGACTAAGTTCTGAGAATTTCCAGATCCCGGATAATTGTCTGATTCTGGTAACGACCATCAAATTTTAGCTTTAGATATGCGGTTGTAGACGGGTTGGGCTATGTAGCCACACCCCTCAGGAATCCAACCCGGAGCCATGGCGGTCGTGGACACCCGCTGGAGGCTGAGCGCCATTATTCTTGATGACCGATGAAAAGTAATTTGTGATCCAGTTGGCTGCAGCCATGGCACCGCCCTTCGCAGGGGGGCCCTTGATTGGCCCTCATTGTGTTTGTGAGGAAACTATTATTTTTTATGATTTCTCAAAGCATTTTTTTCCCAACTCCGGCCGGGTTACAATTCATTATAAATGGAGTGCTGGAGCCTCTCTCTGGTCTCTGACCCCATTGGAGAGATTTTCATTCACTTCCTGTCAGGACAGGAAGTGATGAAAACTGGGGGCAGAGAAAACGACACCCTTTAAGTAGAATAGAGACAGTTTTGCACATTGGACATTGTTTTTATTGCTGTTGCGGCACTTCCTGTCCCGGTGACAACCGCTCCATCCATTTCCTGTATGGGTGTCACAGGGGTTTGGAAGTGAGGGAAGGTTTCCCCACACATATAATAGATCCTGAAAGGAATACAGGAGGAGATATAATCTGTCGGGGGCAGGGTACGCTCAGGAATGGTTGGTTTTTGGTGTCACCGGTTACGGTCAGGATTTCTATGGTTTTTATTTTTCCTGGACTCCACCCTATTACAGTCGCAGATTTCTGACTATTTTGTGGGCGTGGTTTCCTCAAACCGAGGGAAACTGGAGCTGTTGCCCATAGCAACCGCATTTCTATCTGGCCAGTCTAAATCCCTGGTGAGCTGTTGCCCATAGCAACCAATCTGATTGGTTGCTATGGGCAACAGCTCACCAGGGCCCCTGGAGAGGTTAATATTCAGCAGAATTGAGTACTGATGTAGAAGCTCCTCCTCCTGCGCAGGCGTTACAAGCGGCCCAGTGTGTCAGGGAATTAAGCATTCTCTGGAAGTTTGTTTTTGTGGAATGGCCTCATATACAAACGTAGGAGGTTTTATTTACAAACATTTGTGAATGGGATGTGTCAGATATTTTATGAATGGAGTTTTTATTTTTTTGGTGACTGGCCCTTTAAGATGCCTTCGTCTGTGATCGCCCCCTGCTGCTGGCCGCCGGAACCACAGCTGTCAGCCGAGGGATTTCCCTCTGATTGGTTTAGATCTCTGTCAGTCGGCGGTTCGGACCAGGTATTGGTCGGATGTTGACAGGGCAGATTCCCGCCCCCTCAGCCTCGGCGGACCAATCTCCGGAGAGCAACGTTCTATTTACTAACTTTCAACTACGCAGTCAGCCTCACCCCCTTCTCCCTATTGGCCGAGAGGTGAAATAGGAGGGAAGGTTGTGAGAGGGGGCGAGCCGTATTTACTAGAATTCTGGCTTGTGATTGGCGGGGCGGGGGAGCCGTGAGTCAGGAGCCGGTGTGGGTGTGATTGGTGGGGGGCGGGGCTCATGGGCGGCGCTCGCTGGAGGTTCCCGCCCCGTTGTAGAGCTGCGTTGATCGCTGAGGAGAGGAGTCAGAGCTCAGAGGAGCAACATGGCGGCCGGAGGGGCTGAGTGACGGGAGGAGGCCGGGGCCCCAATACACGGTGAGTCACCCACTGGGGGGCCACACTGACCACACAAGAGAGACAACCAGGGGCCACATTCCTCCACACAGAGCACCCCATTGTGTGCTATTAGAGGACATGGGGTACTACAGGGGCCACACAGTTCTACAGGAGCCACACTGAAGAGGCAGGGGGCCACACTGAAGAGATAGGGGCCAAACAGTTCTACAGGGGCCACACTGAAGAGGTAGGGGGCCACACAGTTCTACAGGAGCCACACTGAAGAGGTAGGGGCCACTTTGCTCCGCAGGGGCCACACTGAGTTAATGAGGACATGGTGTACTACAGGGGCCACACTGAAGTGGTAGGGACCATACACCTTTACGGGGGCCACAGTGAAGAGGTAGGGGCCACACAGTTGTACAGGGGCCACACTGAGTTATTGAGGACATAATGTACTTCAGGGGCCACACTGAAGAGGTAGGGGCCACACAGTTCTACAGGGGCCACACTGAGTTATTGAGGACATGGTGTACTACAGGGGGGGCACTCTTCTTTCCACGGGGGGAGACCACTCTTCTCTCTACAGGGGGAGGCCACTCTTCCCTTCTTGGGGGGGCGGCGCTCTTTATGGGGGGGCACTCTTCTCTACGGGGGGGGGGCACTCTTCCCTTCTTGGGGGGGCACTCTACTCTATGGGGGGGCACTCTTCCCTACGGGGGGAGGCCACTCTTCCCTTTTTGGGGGGGCACTCTTCCCTTTTTGGGGGGGCACTCTTCCCTTTTTGGGGGGACCCTCTTCTCTACAGGGGGGGCACTCTTCTCTACAGGGGGGGCACTCTTCTCTACAGGGGGGGCACTCTTCTCTACAGGGGGGGCACTCTTCTCTATGGGGGGGGCACTCTTCTCTATGGGGGGGGGCACTCTTCTCTACGGGGGGAGGCCACTCTTCCCTTCTTGGGGGGGAGGCGCTCTTTATGGGGGGGCACTCTTCTCTACGGGGGGGGGGACTCTTCCCTTCTTGGGGGGGCACTCTACTCTATGGGGGGGCACTCTTCTCTATGGGGGGGGGCACTCTTCTCCACGGGGGGAGGCCACTCTTCCCTTCTTGGGGGGGAGGCGCTCTTTATGGGGGGGCACTCTTCTCTACGGGGGGGGGGACTCTTCCCTTCTTGGGGGGGCACTCTACTCTATGGGGGGGGCACTCTTCTCTATGGGGGGGGGCACTCTTCTCCACGGGGGGAGGCCACTCTTCCCTTCTTGGGGGGCGGCGCTCTCTATGGGGGGGCACTCTTCTCTACGGGGGGGGCACTCTTCCCTTCTTGGGGGGGGCACTCTTCCCTACGGGGGGAGGCCACTCTTTCCTTTTTCGGGGGGCACTGTTCTCTATGGGGAGGCACTCTTCTCTACGGGGGGAGGCCACTCTTCCCTTCGGGGGGGGGCACTCTTCTCTACGGGGGGGGGGGCACTCTTCTCTACGGGGGGGGGGCACTCTTCTCTACGGGGGGGGCACTCTTCCCTTCTTGGGGGCACTCTTCTCTATGGGGGGGGCACTCTTCCCTATGGGGGGAGGCCACTCTTCCCTTCTCTACAGGGGGGCACTCTTCTCTACGGGGGGGCACTCTGCTGTACGGGGGCCATACTGAGATATTGAGTTCATGGTTTATTACAGGGGCCACCCTAAAGAGGTAGGGGCAACACTGCTGTATGGGGGCCACTCTGCTCTACAAGTCCACTCCGTGATATTGGAGGACATGGTGTACTACAGGGGCCACACTGAAAAGGTAGTGCCACTCTGCCATACGGGGGCCACACTGAGATATTGAGGTCATGGTGTATTACAGGGGCCACACTAAAGAGGTAGGGGCAACACTGCTGTATGGGGGCCCCACTGAAGAGTTGGACACTCTGATCTACAGGGGCCACTCTGTGATATTGGAGGACATGGTGTACTACAGGGGCCACACTGAGCAGGTAGGGGACACACAGCTCTACAGGGGCCACACTGAGGAGGTAAGGGACACACAGCTCTACAGGGGCCACACTGAGGAGGTAGGGGACACACAGCTCTACAGGGGCCACACTGAGGAGGTAAGGGACACACAGCTCTACAGGGGCCACACTGAAGATGTAGGGTCCACTCTGCTCTACAAGAGCCACACTGAGATATTGAGGACACGGTGTCCTACAGGGGGCTACTCTGATTGTCTGGGGGGTCACACTGCTCTACAGGGGCCACTTTGCTCTACAAGGGCCAAACTGAGATATTGGAGGTCAAGGTGCAAAACAGGGGGCCACACTGCTCTACAGGGGCCACTCTGAACAGGTAAGGGCCACACTACTCTACAGGGGCCACACTGAGACATTGTAGGACATTGTGTACTACAGGGGCCACACTATTCTATCAGGGGCCACTCTGCTCTACCAGGATACACACTGAACAGGTAGGGGCCACACTGCTTTGCATGAGACAAACTGAGCTTCTGGGGACCCCACTTGCCAGCTAGTGGCCACAGTTACCATCAGATCACACTGCTCTACAGGGGCCCCACTGGTATACAGGGGCCACATTGAACCTCTTGTGAGTAGCTGGACACCCTGTTACTGTCCCAGGAGACACTTATCACTTCCATGTGGACTGTACTGCGCTATCACATGTCAGTGATATCTGTGTGTATAATATTCAGTTACATGAAGTAGGATTGTACTGCGCTCTGTTATATGTTGGTGATACACAAGTAAGTACACCCCTCACATTTTTGTAAATATTTTATTCTATCTTTTCATGTGACAACACTGAAGAAATGAGACTTTGCTACAATGTAAAGTAGTGAGTGTACAGCTTGTATAACAGTGTAAATTTACTGTCCCCTCAAAATAACTCAACACACAGCCATTAATGTCTAAACCGCTGGCAACAAAAGTCAGTACACCCCTAAGTGACAATGTCCAAATTGGGCCCAATTAGCCATTTTCCCTCCCCGGTGTCATGTGACTCGTTAGTGTTACAAGGTCTCAGGTGTGAATGGGGAGCAGGTGTGGTAAATTTGGTGTTATCGCTCTCACTCTCTCATACTGGTCACTGGAAGTTCAACATGGCACCTCATGGCAAAGAACTCTCTGAGGATCTGAAAAAAAGAATTGTTGCTCTACATAAAGATGGCCTAGGCTATAAGAAGATTGTCAAGACCCTGAAACTGAGCTGCAGCACGATGGCCAAGACCATACAGCGGTATAACAGGACAGGTTCCACTCAGGACAGGCCTCACCATGGTCCACCAAAGAAGTTGAGTGCCGTGCTCAGCGTCATATCCAGAGGTTGTCTTTGGGAAATAGACGTATGAGTGCTGCCAGCATTGCTGCAGAGGGTGAAGGGGTGGGGGAGGGGTCAGCCTGTCAGTGCTCAGACCATACGCCGCACACTGCATCAAATTGGTCTGCATGGCTGTCATCCCAGAAGGAAGCCTCTTCTAAAGATGATGGACAAGAAAGCCCGCAAACAGTTTACTGAAGACAAGCAGACTAAGGACATGGATTACTGGAACCATCTCCTGTGGTCTGATGAGACCAAGATAAACTTATTTGGTGTCAGATGGTGTCAGGCGTGTGTGGGGGCAACCAGGTGAGGAGTACAAAGACAAGTGTGTCTTCCTACAGTCAGGCATGGTGGTGGGGGTGTCATGGTCTGGGGCTGCATGAGTGCTGCCGGCACTGGGGAGCTACAGATCATTGAGGGAACCATGAATGCCAACATGTACTGTGACATACTGAAGCAGAGCATGATCCCCTCCCTTCAGAGACTGGGGGGCAGGGCATTATTCCAACATAACGACCCCAAACACCTCCAAGATGACCACTGCCTTGCTAAAGAAGCTGAGGGTAAAGGTGATGGACTGGCCAAGCGTGTCTCCAGACCTAAACCCTATTGAGCATCTGTGGGGCATCCTCAAACAGAAGGTGGAGGAGGGGAAGGTCTCTAACATCCACCAGCTCTGTGATGTCATCATGGAGGAGGGGAAGAGGACTCCAGTGACAACCTGTGAAGCTCTGGTGAACTCCATGCCCAAGAGGGTTAAGGCAGTGCTGGAAAATAATGGCGGCCACACAAAATATTGACACTTTGGGCCCAATTTGGACATTGTCACTTAGGGGTGTACTCACTTTTGTTGCCAGCGGTTTAGACATTAATGGCTGTGTGTTGAGTTATTTTGAGGGGACAGTAAATTTACACTGTTATACAAGCTGTACACTCACTACTTTACATTGTAGCTAAGTCTCATTTCTTCAGTGTTGTCACATGGGAGGGGTGTACTTACTTTTGTTAGTGTGTGTATAATATATATATAATAATTATTATTTTTATTTTTTTAAATATATTTTTAGCATGTTGATTGGGGGGGGGGGACTTCAGCTTTAATTGCAGTGCATTATCCTATGACAACCAATCGGCAGGCAGATCGCTGTCCAGGCTGCTCTAAGCTAATGGAATGTGGCGTCTGGTTGTTATGTGCTATCCCCCCCCCCCCCTGTACATTATAATTGCACTTTGCACCTCCTGCCTGTATACAGTAAGTGTCACACATCTCCCTTTGTGCCCTGTGTGACCTCCTGCACGCGGCTCGTCCTGTAAAGTGCTCCGCCCCTTTAATCAACAGGGATCCGGACAAACCGGTATTTTCTGTGCCCGCTGTGCCAGGGAGACCTGCAGCTCCTACCAGCCAGGGGAGCCAGGCACAGGAAATGCCACGCTTTGCTATAACAATGGCAGAAGAAATGCCGACCCATCTGCACTGCTGGTATAGAATTACAAACTGTTGTCTGCAGGTGATATGATTGGTAGAACAATCAATCCGCTGATCCCTTCATTGTACCCCATGTGACTTCTGTCACCAGATCGTTCACTACAACCCCCACCTTCCAATAACCCCCCTAGCATTGGTGTCAGTGAGGGCAGTAATAACCCCCAGCATTGGTGTCAGTGGGGGCAGTAATAGCCCCCCTAGCATTGGTGTCAGTGGGGGCAGTAATAGCCCCCCCAGCATTGGTGTCAGTGGGGGCAGTAATAAACCCCAGCTTTGGTGTCAGTGGGGGCAGTAATAGCCCCCAGCATTGGTGTCAGTGGGGGCAGTAATAACCCCCAGCATTGGTGTCAGTGGGGGCAGTAATAGCCCCCAGCATTGGTGTCAGTGGGGGCAGTAATAACTCCCAGCTTTGGTGTCAGTGGGGGCAGTAATGACCCCTCTAGCATTGGTGTCAGTGGGGGCAGTAATAACCCCTCTAGCATTGGTGTCAGTGGGGGCAGTAATAACCCCTCTAGCATTGGTGTCAGTGGGGGCAGTAATAACCCCTCTAGCATTGGTGTCAGTGGGGGCAGTAATAACCCCTCTAGCATTGGTGTCAGTGGGGGCAGTAACAACCACCAGTTTCGGTGTTAGTGGGGGCAGTAATAGCCCCCAGCATTGGTGTCAGTGGGGGCAGTAATAACCCCCAGCATTGGTGTCAGTGGGGGCAGTAATAACCCCCAGCATTGGTGTCAGTGGATGCAGTAATAACCCCCAGCTTTGGTGTCAGTGGGGGCAGTAATAACCCCCAGCATTGGTGTCAGTGTGGGCAGTAATAGCTCCCCAGCATTGGTGTCAGTG